>NC_083384.1:6525000-6877500 GCF_031755915.1 Ziziphus jujuba | reverse complement strand
GCTGTATTATGAGTTTTCCTGCAGATACTCTTGCAATAAACAGGTTACGAAACATTATCATTCGTGGTAATTAGTATGAAATGGAAAATTTCGTTAGAGAATCTTTGCAGGGGCTGCTGAAGTAACTGGTGGCAGATCATAGTTTGGAGCAGAGTTATTGTGATTGACATATCCACTATTTTATTTCCCTGATGACATAAATCAAATGGAAAAAAATGAATGTTAAATTCTCCTAAATGCAATCCTTATAATGTCTATTTAACAATATTGTCACTCATTGTTCTCAAAATCCTTTGCATCGACTACATCTACTCGATGCATGTTGTTTCTTAATGCCAAACGTTTAAAAATAGCACAACTGACATCCATTTAGCAGAAGTAAAATCAGAAACAAAAGCCTTCCCTTATCTTTAGAATTTTGTTGTTAAAATGCTCTATCGCCATGGTTTAATATATTGTTAAAATGCTCTATAGCCATTGCATCTTGGTAAGATTAATGGTGAGCATCTGCTAAAAACATCTAGATATTTAGAAAATTATAGGAAACTGAGTTTGTTGAATAATATAGTGCTACTTGGGCATTAAGTTAAAACTAGGGCTGTAAAAAATGGAAAATAGATGATTCTAGAATAGTAAATGTTTGCCACATCATAATGTCGGTTAACTAGATTTTAGGAAATACAAACTGATACATTGCCCATGCGTAAATCTGTACGAGCCATGTAAGCTATTCAAGTAGCCAATAATCAACTACTTCTATTAGTGCCCATCTACGCTCGTGTATGGTACGTACATGTTAACCCAACAACTATGGGGTCCTATTTTATCAATTAACCAAAAATATATACTTGCCCAATCACCAAGACAATCACATATAAATGATATTCCAGTACTTGGGAGAAAAATAAAAATCAAATTAATTAATGAGAAAGAAAACCACGGAGGAACTTTTATTTAAATAACTCTTACTTTTGAACAAAAAATTTGCAGTGTCTCGTTATATGTGGGTTGGTCGCTAGCTAGCAAGCCATGCTTCAACGTACGTTGATACGTGGAACATGGGCTATCTTGTGCCAGTCTTCTCCGATTCCCTTTTTACATCGTTCCACTAATTTAAAGCAATTTGTAATATCCAAGCTTTGTAAGTTGGTTAGGCGTTGGATACTTGTGGGTAGATATTCCAAGTTGGGACAAAACATAATATATAATGAAGAAAGAGATGTCAAGTCTCCAAGCCAGTCGGGCAACTTTTCAAGATATGGAAACCCAGAAATTAGCATATGTTTGAGAGCAGGGAGATGCTGTAAGTTCTCAGGCAAATCTGCCATCCAAGAACCTTTCAGGATCAGATGTTGGAGGGAAGAAAGATTGTTAAGACCATTTGGGAAAGTCTCCAACTCTTCACAAAGTCTCATTTCCATTGATTCAAGGGCAGAAAGGTCTCCAAAACTATCTGACAAACTTTTCAACTTTCTACAGTTCTCAATGCGTATCTCTTTAAGGCTAATTAAGCCTTGAAATATTCCCGTAGAAAAGCACTCAAGCGTATAGCAAGAAGAGATAGATAATATTTCCAAAGCGGTTCGGCCAACAAACATGTCAGATTGCAAATATTGAAGCTTTGTGAATCCTGAAATCTTAAGTGATTTGAGAGCGGTGAGATTATGTAGGAACCCATCGGGAAAGGAAGCCAAATCATCATTATTCCATATTTCAAGTGATGTTAGAGTATGGAGATTTGAAACTGATTCTAACGCTGTCTCGCTGCATCCTTTTATACTTAACTCCCGGATTGACTGAAGACAATGTAAGGAGGTCAATTTGGGGCATCCTTCAATGTTCAAAGAAGACAGGCGTGGAAAAATGTCCCTTCTTTCCATTCTCGATCTCGACAACCTTTCTAAGCTTGGTAAACAAGAAATGCGCAGCTTTTGCAATTGCAAGTAACCAGCTCCCTCTAGCTCTCCAGTACCAAAGGATTCAGATTCATTATCTACATACCGCAGACAATCCATTCTGTACATTCCAAGACATGTCAGAGATGGAAGTTTCCCCATGCCTGTAGGCAGTTCCGAACAGTTTTTGCAATCAAAGAATTCAATGCTGTCCAAATTTTGAAATATTGCACCATTATTACTAAACCAACGAGGGAAACGCATACCTCTAAAATTATCAATTCTCAAAAATTCTAAACCTGGGGGAGGTTCAAGGGCTTCCAACACTTGAGCCGTCTTCTCCTTATAAGACTCTGTGGAATCAATATTTAAGCCCCATTCTAAAGTTAGCCTTTTGAGATTCATTTTTCCAGCTAAATTGGCTTTTTTAGCTTCCGTTGGACTCTTTACTTTCTCAAGGTGTTCGATTCTCAGGCTACCTCCAAGGTTTAATAAGCTTCCCAATTCATCTATATCACGTCCTCTTCTTCTATCCACAATAAAAAAGCTTAAACTTCTTAAGTAACTTAGCTTCCCAATGCTAGGAGGCATGTGATTTAACAAACAACCTTCAATATAAAGATGACGAAGACTCCTTATGCGACTCATATGCTTTGGTAGCTTTTTAAGTTTATGACAACCCGTTACATCCAAAGTCTGTAAGCTTTGCAAGGAACAAGTTGACTCGGGAAGGAATCTGATCTTAGTTCCCAAAAGATTCAAATACCTTAAATGTTTCTAACTAACGATTAGAGAAGATAAAGATGGTAACTCTATGCTTGTCAACTTAGTCCATCCAGCATCAAAAGCTCGTAAAGAACGAAAATGCAAGCCATGAGGAAACTTGCGCGCTCCGATCTCTTTGACAGAACTCAACAACTTTAAAGTACGCAAGGATTCCGCTTTGCATAAAGCAGAAAGAATGTCGAATGGTGGGTCAGAGTAACTCAATGTCAAGTGACGGACTCTTGACAAATTAACTGGGCGATCATTCTCTATAACACGACATTCATCCTCCATGATACTTTGAGCCAGATCATGCAATAGATCATGCATCTTGAAACAGCTCAATCCTTCGTCGTTAGCATCTTGAAAGAATGATCGCGAATATAATTCCTTGCATATCTTATTCCCAATCTCTTCCTCCTCCATATTTCCTCTGGAAGATATAAGGTCATTAGCTATCCACAGATGAAGTAATGTTTCCTTAACTATAAGATAATCCTTAGGAAACATGGCACAAAATGCAAAACATCGTCGTAATTCAATTGGTAGATGAAGGTAGCTCAATTTCAAAGCTGGCAGGATGGAAGTTTCATCTTGTGGAAGGTTCCAAAGTTCACTTTCCTTAATAGAAACCCATTCCTTTTCCTCACTTTCGAACCGCAATAAGCTTCCTAAAGTCTTTGTTGCTAGCGGATTTCCCTTGCACTTCCTCACGATCTCCTTCCCAATTTTTACAAGGCTTGGACGCTCTTCACTATCGTTACCAAATGCACGATGCTTAAACACTGACCAGCAATCATCTTCTGGTAAACCAAACAACTCATGCATTGGTATTGTTCCCATAATTCTTGCAACGTTTTGGAGACGAGTTGTAACCAGAATCGAAGAACCATTTATTCCACAAGCAAGTACATTTTTCAAACTTTCCCAGTGGTCTTGATGTTCATTCCACACATCATCCAAAACAAGGAAAAACTTCTTCCTTTCCAAAATGTTGTGGAGGCGTCTCTTTAGGGGATCCATGTCCAAAGCTTCACAAACCTTCTCTGTGGCAGATTCTATTATAGCTTTTATCAATCTCTTCACATCAAAGTCCTCTGAAACACATACCCATAGTTTAGTCTCAAAATGCTCACTAACCCTTTCATCGTTGAAAACTATTTTAGCAAGGGTAGTTTTTCCCATGCCACCCATGCCCACAATAGGATAGATTAAGAGATCATTGGAATTTCTCGAATTATCTACCAAAAACTCCACTATCTTATCTTTATCTATTTCTCTTCCATACACATGTTTCTTATCAACAAAGGAGTCAGTTTCTTGTTTGTTACTCACTTGGACGTATCTTCGATCTTCAACAACCTCACGCAAGTGAAAATTCATACGCTCTTTTGAAAGTTTATCCAATTTATCTGAAACATGTTTCATCTTTTTTGCAATTCTATAACGTGACAGAGTGTTTTTTGGGTTCAGACAGGATAAAAACGAAGCTGTTACCTTTTGGGTTGATCCGAGCCTCTGCCCTTTGTGCTCCAGTTGGGATGCCTCCATTGAGCACTCATACAGTATGTCATCCAACTCATCCGCAACATCTTTAAGTTTCTGCAGCCAGTTCTTGATTGCCCTGTCCCCCATCTGCCTCTCCTCAGCATCTTGAAGCACAGCACAGATGGTTGAGAGGATGCTAGACAGGTTCTCCATCTCTTTGTTGACACCCCAAAGCAATCCAAATTCTTTCTTGATCAAAGAGTTCAGATTCTCAAACACGACACTAAATAAAGCTTCAGCCATTGTCACAGCAGCAAATGAATTCCAATGAAGAAATTTAGTTGAGAAATAATGGATTAAGCTTGCTAGTTCATCAATCAAATGGCTTAAGATATAAGTTTCCTTGACGAAGATTTTTAGGTCAACCAATTCAATGCCAAGAAAAGCGGCAAGCATATAGGCCAGCTGACTTTACTTTTTGACATGTTCTCTGTTCTTGTTCTTTTTCTTCCATTATTTTGGTTTTGATAATCAAGCAGCATATTACACTAGGCCCCAGCTCGCACGTTGGTTGGCCTGATTTTCCTCAACACGTGACCCGAAAAGACTTAGCTAAGCCAACTAGGCAACATTACATTTTTGTATTCTGTACAGCAGAATATTTAAAATAATAATAACAGACAAAATAACTCTTCTATTTTATCTCTATTATTGTGGAATATTTACTAGTGGTTATCAGGAAATTAAGCATGTCCCTACTCAAACAAATATGATGTCAATGGAAAAATTAGAAAATCTCATAGAAAATTCATAAGGAATTCCTAGAGTTTAACAATTTCTTTTAATAAGAACCAAATTTCTTTAATTGACAATGGTGGTTATTTTAGGATATTGGAACAATTAGCACTTGATGGGTTTTTTATTTAATTAGGAAAAACAAAATGGGCCACGGAAAGTATTTGGGTATACAAGAACAAATCAGATATAAATAGTTTGGTTATAATGTAGGAGATGGGCTAATGGGTTAATAAGTAGAAGTAGAATAGACAGGATGCTAAAAGAATAGTTTTTTTTTTTTTTTCCCCCGAATACCTCAACTTGAAGCAGCAATTTCCTCTTCTTGAATCCGCTATTGGTCGATTTAGATTCCACAAGCAGACATGTGGAATGTGGGCTATCTTGTACCATTCCTCTCCAATTTCCTTTTTACATCGTCCTACAAATTTAGGCCTCATAAAAAATGAAAATAAAAATTGTAAGCTTTGGAAGAGTGGTAGAACTGCTTCCAGGTATTTGCTTCGTTTAAGTTTGATACCATCGGATGTATGGGGTGGCCCCAATAGAGACTTACAAAAGGGGTTCCATCTTTCTATATGTTGTCAGCAGTATTTATAAGTGATTTACAATTTTTTGTTTTTTTGTTTTCTTGTTTGTTTTTCTATAATCAAAAAACAAAAATAAATCAAAGCTTTGTGGACGAAGAGGGGAATTTTAGAGCCCATCTGGTGGTGATTTAATTTAATATTTTTTATTTTAATAAATTACATAAAATTATTACATTCCAAAAATTTTCTGTTTATTATTTTAAAACTAGAAAACAATATAATATACATGATTAATGAAAGTACAATTTATTGTCTAGGCCACTTAGACTGATTAGCTGATAAAAAATCCATATAAGTTGCAAGGTTATCTCAAAAACGCTTTATAATTAATAAGGAAATTAATATGGATTTAAGCATCCAGACTTGTCGAGCTCAGAAACATGTACTTTTAAGCTTAAGGCATATTTTATAAGCCCTCGACAAATAATTTCTACATACCAAATATCTTGGAATCACAATGACAAATAACCCAACAGAAGTACAAAAGAAAATTAGTCTCCTAATAAAAGTATTATTTTTTATTTTTTTAATTTTTTTCCCCTATATTTTTTAATGGAAGAAATGTCAAAATATAAATAGGAAACATGCCTAACTAGTTGAGAAACTCGAAACACTTTCAGGCTAGAATAATAACTGAATACAAGTCCATATCATGACAGAGGATCAAACAGTTTCTGCTCACTTGATGCAGATGCTTTAGGAGATTCAGGTTGATGAACTTCGAGCACCAAATAAAAGAATAAATTTCTATAGTATTCTACCATTTATTTTATTATTATTATTATTTTTTTGGTTGTTGTTGTTTGCTTCCTTTCCTTTGCCTAGTAAACTGCATCTTTGTCTAAGGTCTTAGCAACCATGCTGCTAAACCACATCCTCTGCCTTTCTAAAACGCAGAACCAGCACCACCAGGAGCTTCATAATCAGTTTCCAGAAGATACTAGTGGAACAAACAGATTATTAACATTGTTAAAGTATGAAATGGACGTTTTCACTAGTGAATCTTACTGAGATTGCTGAAGCAGCAGGTGCAGCTCGTACTCTGAAGCCAGAGTTATTGACAGATATCTACCACCATTGTACATATGTACATGTTCTATACTTCTTTCATATAATTTTTTTTTTTATATAGGAGTTGCATATATATGCATCTTTTAGATTAAAATTCTTTTTGAACTTGCAATGTAAAAAGATCAAGGAAACAGGAACCAGTTTAAATGGTATTTTTAGGAGTGGCAGATGGAAGGCAAAAATCCCATTAGTTAAGAAGTTTATTACGGCACCAAAGTAATTAAACAAATAAATTAAAAGGAAAAAGAAAAAGAAAACAAACAGTGAATGGAAAAGTTAGTTAGCTAGTTATAATGTAAATGGTCAACAACAGGAAGTTCAATTTGTCTTCCAGTTAAAAAAACCAATATATCTTTCTCATATGCAAACATCGTGTGAATGATAGACAGACAAGATCTCTTCATACAGTTTCTGCATTAATTCAACATGGATAGATTATAACATGTTACGAAAATGCTAAATTCATTGCATAAAAACATTCTACTAGAGAAGAATATCATCTGCAAAGAAACCATTACCTGAACTTGAAGCAACAATTTGCAGCCTGTATTGCCTGTAGCATGGATTCTGCATATCAACATGTGGAATGTGGGCTATCTTGTGCCAGTCCTCTCCAGTTACCTTTCTACATCGTTCCACTGATACAGGGCAAAGTTTCATTTCCAAGCTTTGTAAGCCGGGTGAGGTGTTGGATACTTCATCCAACTCATCCAAAATGTCATCCAACTCAGCTGCAACATCTTTAAGCTTTTGAAGCCAATTCTAGATTGCCCTGTCTCTTCACCACCTCTCCTCCACCTCTTCAAGCACAGCATAGATTGTTGAGAGGATTATTGGGAGCTTCTCCATTTCACAGCTGACACCCCAAAGCATTCTAGAATATTTTTGGATAAAGGAGTTGAGATTCTCAATCATATCAGTAAGGACAGCTTCTACCATATTGACGCAATAGCAAATTGAAACCCAACAAAGAAAGCTTGAGAAAATAATTTGGTGCACCAACCAATTAACAATGACCAAATGTAAAACTCTAGAAACAAGATTACATATATAACGAACAGTGAACTTTATGCATCAGTCACCATACAAAAGTTTTTATCTATTTACAATCTTTTTAATTTTTACAAAGAGGAAAAGGTGAAACCGCAAATTCAAGTATGTCTAACTAATTGGGGACACATGTTATGGTCTCAATACTTTTCAGGCTAGAACAACAAAGCAAATGGTAAACATAAAACTTAATACAAATGCTAAAAAGCATTTACAATACAAATCCATATCATGAAATTTCTGCTAACGTTCTTCATTATGGCAGATCCAGCAGTGCGAACTTTCTGCTCCGGCACTGCAAAACCAAACTTGAAAATCTCTGAACCACTACACCAAATTTGTAACCAACCATGGAAGCGCCACATCCTCTGCCTTCTGAAATGCAGATTCAGGATCACCAGTGGGCATGAGGAGCTTTATCTATCAGTTTTCCTGCAGATACCAGTACAATAAACAAGTTACCAAAGTTTACATTGTAATTGAGTATGAAATGGAAATTTCCATCAGAGAATCTTACAGGGGCTGCTGAAGTAGCAAGTAGCAGCTCATAGTTTGGAGCAGAGCTCATAGTTTGGAGCAGAGTTATTGTAACTGACATATCCACTACTTTATTTCCCTGATGACACAAACCAAATGGAAAAAAAAAAGAATGTTGAGTTCTCCTAAATACTGTCTTTATAATGTCTTTTTAACAATATTGACACTCATTGTTCTCAAAATCCTTTGCATCTACTGCATCTACTCAATGCATGTTGTTTCTTAATTCCAAACGTTAAAAATAGCATAATGACATCCACTGGGCAAAAGTAAAATCAGAAACAAAAGCCTTCCATTCATCTATAGATTTTTATAAAGTTAGTACATCAAACATGACTTTCATATCAAGCAAGTAATTTAAAAAAAAAAAAAAGAAGACCAGCAGACAAAATTAATCAAATGTGGAATGAATATTTTATAAAGTACAAAGATTAAATAAATAGAATGTAGAAGTTCTCCAAAGACTTGCATTGTTATTAAAAATGGTAACCTAACTAGCTAGGATTGTCTTCATGTTACAATGATATAGAAAAGTAACCTAACTAGCTAGGATTGTCTTCATGTTACAATGATATATACCTTTTCTAGTTAGCAAGTCTAACAGATATTCACATATATTGTAAAACAACTAATATATCGGTCTGAAGATTTGTAAGAATGATAGAAAAATAGAGAACATGGTTTAATATATTGTTAAAATGCTCTATATAGAAAATAGAGAACAGGGTCTAATACATTGTTAAAATGCTTATCAGCCACTGGATATTGGTAAAATTAATGGTAAGCAGCTGCTAAAAAATTCTAGCTATTTAGAGGAAATTATAAGAAACTGAGTTTCTATTGAATAATCCAGTGCTACCTGGACATTAAGTTAAAACTAGTGACCGTAAAAAATAGAAAATGGATGATTCTAGAATGTAAATGTTAGCCACATGATAAAGTCGGTTTAGTAGATTTAGGCAATACAAACTACTCTATAAATCTGTATGAGCCATGTAACCTATTCAAGTAGCTAATTATCAACTACTTATACCAAGTATTGCCTATTCCTTCTACTAATACTAATTCTATTACCAATCTTGGCTTGTGTATCATACCTGTTAAATCAATAACTACTGGGTTTTATTTTATCAATTAACCAAAAATACATGCCAAATCACCAAAACAATCACATATAAATGATACGCCAGTACTCGAACCAAATGATAAGATCTAGTTAAAAGTGCATATCGTGACAATATCAAACATTAAGCAGGCTCAGTCTTCAAAGGTTGGTGCTCACTTGGTACAGATGTCTCTCGGCAACTGAGACTGATGGACTCGAGCATGTTTGGTCATATCTATCATTTTCCTTTTTTGCTCCTTTTCAACCATTCCAACTTTCTCCTTTGTCTTCTGGCCAACTTTTCCAAATACTTTTGCAACCTGTAAATCCATTCTTCATTAAGGCAGATCCAGCACAACCAGTAAAAACATTCATCTGCCTTGATGGAGACAACCTGTAAAAACATCTAAGACCTGAAGCTGTTATGTCATCAAAGTTGTTTGCCTCATTGGACCTGTGTTGCTAGCCCCATCCTCTGCCTTCTGAAATGCAGAACCTGCACCACCTGGAGCCTTTATTACTACTTTCTTGCTGATACCAGTGCAATGTCATAATAAACAGGTCAGTAACATTAATATGTTAAGTATTAAAATGGAAGTTTCCAATAGAGACAATTACTGGAGTTGATGAAATAGCAGGTGGCAGCTTCTCATACTCTGGTGGCAGAATTATTGTCACAGACATTCATAATTGTAGCTTCCCCCTGATGAAATAATTTTCAACTGAAACTTTTCAGTGCAAACCAAGTGCCAAAAAGTATGTTAAAATCTTCTAAATATGCTTTCCACGATTTCTCTTTAAAGTATTGCCACTCGTTATAATCCAAAAATCCAGGTACTGGACATATCTATTCAATGCATATTTCAATTGATAATTTTGAGCTTTAATTTCAATTGGGATAGTATATCAGGTTATATTATATATTTCAGATCAATCAGACAGAAAACATTAGTAGTTATCAAGTATAACAACAAATATTCAAATATATTGTTAAAGAAGAACTACTTAGTGATACCTTGTAAGTAAAACAGCTGATTTATCTCTGTGTGTGAATATGGTGACAATGAGTAAAAGGACATAGAAACACTCAGCCTGTGATTGAAGATAGATCAAATGCTCTGATATGACTGCTTTCTTCACTCTTTCAACCTGCGAAAATTTAATATATTGTTAAAATGCTCCAAAAGGCACTGCATACAATATAAACAATATTCCACTTGAGAAAAGAACATCAAATGTAAAAGAAAACCACACAAACTTTTATTTGAACACCTAACTTATTCTTCTATAGGATGTTAACCATGGAGGGACTTATATTTAAATACCTGTACTTAGAACAAACAATTTGCAGCATATTCTTATTTGGGTTGGTCGCTAGCTAGCAGGCCACATGCTGAGGCGTGGAACGTGGGCTATCCTGGGCCAGTCTTCTCCCATTTCCATTTTACATCGTTCAACTAATTTAGGGCAATCTCCAATATGCAAGCTTTGTAAGTTGGTGAGGAATTGGATACTTGTGGGTAGATATTCCAAGCTGGGACAATTGCTAATAGATAATGAACAAAGAGACGTCAAGTCTCCAAGCCAGTTAGGCAACAATTCAAGATTTGGAAACCCAGATATACTCATGTCTTGGAGGCAGGGGAGATGCTGAAAGTTGTCAGGCAAAGCTGCCAACTTTGATAGAGTCAGACGTTGGAGGGAAGAGAGATTGTTAAGACCATTTGGGAAAGTCTCCAGCTCTGAAGAGCCACTGACCTCCAATGTTTCAAGGGCAGTAAGGTCTCCAAAACTATCTGACAAACTTTTCAATTTGTTACAATTCTCAATGCGCATCCTTCTAAGGCTATTTAAGCCTTGAAATATTCCCACAGGAAAGCACTCCAGCATATCACAATAACGGATAGATAATTCTTTCAAAGCGGTTAGGCCAATAAGCATGTCAGATTGCAAATGTTGAAGCTTCCTGAATCTTACAATCTTAAGTGCTTTGAGAGCGGTGAGATGATGCAGGACCCCACTAGGAAAGGAAGCCAACTCATCATTATCAGATATGTAAAGTGATGTTAGAGTATGGAGATTTGCAACTGATTCTAACACTGTCTCATTGCATCCCAATATATTTAAATCCTGGATTGACTGTAGACAATGTAAGGAGGTCAGTTTGGGGCATCCGTCAATGTGCAAATAAGACAGGCGGGGGAATACGTCGCTTCTTTCAGCCCTGCATAACTTTTCTAAGTTCGGTAAGTTATGAATCTGAAGATTTTCTAAGCGGAAGAAACCGCCAAATAGCTGTCCATTATAGGATTCATTATCCACATACCGTAAACAATCCATACCACGTAAATAAAGAGAAGTTAAAGATGGTAGTTTCCCCATGGCTGTAGGAAGTTCCAAACTGTTTTGCCAGCCATTTAAACATATGCTGACTAAATTTTCAAAGTTTGGACTGAACCAATGAGGCAAATGTCCACCTCTAAAATTTGAAATTTCCAAAAGTTCTAAAGTCAGAGGAGGTTCAAGAGCATCAAGTACCTGCTCATTTAGCTTTTGGTCTCCTACTTCATTAGGTTGTAATACCAATGCAGATGCAACCTTTGGAGATTCGTCTTTCCCACTAGATTGGCTTTTTTAGCTTTCATTGGACTCTTCACTTTCTCAAGGTGTTCAATTCTCAGACTACCACCAAGATTTAATAAGCTTTCCAATTCATCTATATCACATCCTCTTCTCCTATCCACAATAAACCTACTTAAACTTCTTAAGCAACTTAGTTTCCCAATGTTAGGAGGCATGTGATTTAACGAACGACAACCTTCAATATAAAGATGACGAAGACTCCTCATGCGACTCATATGCTTTGGTAGCTTCTCAAGATTATAACACTCACTTACATCCAAAGTCTGTAAGTTTACCAACAAACAGATTGACTCAGGAAGGATTCTAATGTTAGTTCTTGAAAAATTCAAATATCTTAGATGTTTGGAATTACTGATTAGAGTAGATAAGGACTTCAACTTCAAGATGAAAGAATCTTTTATATCAAAAGCACGTAAACTAGGAAAATGTAAGCGATGAGGCAACTTAGCTTGAGCCATACTGCTAGACATCTGCATTAACAGTAAAGTACGCAAGGATTTTCCGTTGTAAAACGTAGAAAAGATATCTGGCAAATCAGACTTGGTAACTGTGCATTCATCCTTCATAATACATTGAGCCAGATCGTGTACTAGATCATGCATCTTGAAACTTTTAACGTTGCCAAGTCCATCCCTGTCAGCATCTTGAAAGAATGATCGCAAATATAATTCATTACAAATTTCATTCCCCATCTCTTCCACCTCTATGTTTCCTCTGGGAGATATAAGATCATTAGCCATCCAAAGATGAACTAGTGTTTCCTTCTCAATTTGAAAATCCTTGGGGAAAATGGCACAAAATGCAAAACATCTTCGTAATTGAGCCGTTAGTTGAAAGTAGCTCAATCTCAAAGCTGGCAGGATGGAAGTTCCATCTTGTGGTAAATTCCAAAGTTCACTTTCCATAACCAAAAGCCACTGCTTTTCCTCACTTTTGGAGTACATTAAGCTTCCTAAACTCTTTGCTGCTAGCGGATTTCCCTTGCACTTCTTCACAATCTCCTTTCCAATTTTCACAAGACTTGGTCGTTTTTCACTTTCATTGCCAAATGCACGTTGGCTGAACAATAACCAACATTCATCTTCAGATAAGTTAGATAAATGATGCATTTGTGTTGCTCTCATAATTGATGCAACCTTTTCATGACGAGTGGTAACTACAATTGAAGAACCATTTAATCCACAAGCAAGTACATTTCTCAACCCTTCCCATTTATCTTGATCTTCATTCCACACATCATCCAAAACTAGTAAAAACTTCTTCCCTTCCAACATGTTTTGGAGGCGTTTCTGCAGAGGATCCATGTCCAAAGCTTCACAAGCATTTCCAGAGGCAGATTCTATTATAGCTTTTATCAATCTCCACACGTCAAAGTCCTCAGAGACACATACCCATATTTTCATGTCAAAATGCTTCACAACCCTTGGATCATTGTACACAAGTTTAGCGAGGGTAGTCTTTCCGATGCCTCCCATACCTACAATATGATAGGTAGAGAGACTCTCTTTAGAATTGCTTGAATTCGACTCTACCAAAAACTCCACAATCTTATCTTTATCTTCTTCTCTTCCATACACATATTGCTCATGAACAATGGAGCCAGTTTCACGTTTGTTTCTTACTTGGACGTGTCTCTGATCCTCAACAACCACACGCAAATGAAAATTCTCACGTTCTTTTGCAATATCATCCAATCTTTCTGAAACATCTTTCATCTTTTTTGCAACTTGAAAACGAAACCAAATATTTTTTGGGTTTAAAAATGATAAGAAAGAAGCTTTTACCTTTTGGAACCTCTGCATTTTGTGCTCCAGCAGTGATGCCTCCATTGAACACTCATCCAGAATGTCATCCAACTCACCAGAAACATCTTTAAGCTTTTGCAGCCAATTCTTGATCTCTCTGTTTCTTAACTGCTTCTCCTCTGCATCTTCTAGAACATCATGGATGGTTGAGAGGATGCTAGACAGCCTCTCCATCTCTTTGTTGACACCCCAAAGCAATCCAAACTCTTTCTGGATCAAAGAGTTCAGATTCTCTAACATGATAGTAAGTAAAGCTTCAGCCATTGTCACAGTAGCAAATGAATTCGGATGAAGAAATTAAGTTGAGGAATAATGGATTAAGCTTGCTACTTTATCAACCAAATGGCTTAACATATGAGTGTTTTTTATGAAGATTGTTAGGTACAGAAAAGTCAATGCCAAGAAAGCTCCAGGAACTTTCAATCTGCAGCAGCATATAGCTCCACTTGCATGTTAACAATATTAAATTACTGCAGTGTGTATTCTAAGGCGGTACGGACAAAAGACGATGACTCTTTAATTTTGGCTTCATTATCGTGGAATATTCTTTGGAGTTCAAAATAATTGTGTAAATAATAGCCAATGAAGGAAATTAAATCCTTTCTTTTGTAGTATTTCTCTAATTGTTTATTGGTTCTAACACAATACAAATTTTTTATCTAACCTTTTTCAACTTAAAATATATTCATAAATTGGAGGGACGGGAGATGCTGTGTAAGGCCTCAGGCAACTTTGTAACTTAGGATGAGGAACACCGAGATTTTGTGAACATGACAGCACCGGATGTCAGAGGTAAGAAAGATTGTTAAGACCATTTGGGAATGCCTCCAACTCTGGACAATCATGTTCACTGTTGAACATGATACAGTCTTCACTGAACGTGATACTTGTAAGGCTATTTGAGTCTTAAAATATTTCCATTGGAAAATACTCAAGCATATGGCAAGAAGTGACAGGTAACAGATCCAAAGTGCTTAGCGCAATTAGCTGAATCTTGTAATCTTAAGTGATCGGAGAATGGTGAGATTTTGTAGCACCCTAATAGGAAAGGAGGCCAAATCATCATGCCAGGGTATGGAGATTTTAAATTGAATTTAAGTGTCTCACAGGATTCCCATATTTTCAAATCTTTGATTGACCGAAGACAATTTAAGTTCAATTTAGGGCATTTCTCCATGTTTACATAGAGTTCAAAGTGTATGAGACTGACCACGTAAGGCGAACGAAGCAGCTGATGCAAAATTTTGGTCATTACTTGACCAAAGTAAAAGAAAAGAATCCCTGACAACATCCTATGCCTTGTAAAGTGCAGAAACGGCACCAGGAGGAGCTTTGTTACCAGTTTCCTGCAGATACTAGTACAATAACAGGTTAGTAACATTATAATTGTAAGTATGAAATAGATATTTCCATTAGAGAATCTTAAAGGAAGTGCTGAGTAGCATGTGGAAGCTCATACTCAGGAGCCAGAGTTATTCTGACAGACATATCCACTACTTTATCTCCCCTTTCCTGATGACATAAAGTTTTAAAGTGAAACTAGTAAGCATAAACCAATAAGTGTGTAAACTTCTCTGTGATACATATTACATATTGTCTTTAACTACTATTGCCATTCATATATTCTCAAGAAAAATAGTCATCACGACCTGTGATTGTCACCATCAGCCACCATACATGGTCTTACGACTTTGCGGAGACCTGTGTTTTTGGTAAACACCCCACCCCCGAGTATACTCTTCAACAGGAACCACACAAAGATAGATTGATACAATAGAAACCTCTGGTAAAATGCCCCCATAGGCAACAATTTGGAAGACCTTCTTATGCCAGTCAGTTGCTTGGAGACTGCAAGTGTTTACGTGGAATGTGGGCAATTTGATGCCAATCTTTTCCTGTTTCCTTTTCACATTGCTCTATGAAATTTGCAAATCTTTTAAATTGGCAAGATTTTGGGTACTTCTTGGTGGAGATGACACTTTGGGACAAACTCTTACAGATAATGAATAAAGAGATGTAAAGTTTCCAAGCCAGTCAGGCAACAATGAGAGGTTTGGAATCTGATATATATTCAGTTGGAGGGAAGGGAGATGCTGTAAGGCCTCAGACAAAGTTGTAGGATGAACAGTGAGATTATGCGAATTATCATCTTCATCTTGATTGGAGTAGCCATAGCCTGAGAGGCTTAGATATTGAAGGGAAGAAAGATTGTGATGACTGTTTGGAAACATGCAAGTGAAACTGAATATGCTCATTTGCAATACAGAGATGAGATAGTATTTATTGGATTCAAAGAGGATACGAAAGAAGCTCCTAACTTTTGGGTTGATCTAGACCGCTGCCTTTTGTACACCACTACTAGTGCCTCTATTTAACACTCATCCAAAGTGTCATCCAACTCCTCTGCAACATTTTTAAGCATTTGAAGCCAATTCTTGATTGCCCTGTCTCTTCACTGCCTCTCCTCGGCATCTTCAAACACAAAACAGATTGCTGAGAGGATGCCTGAGAACTTCTTCATTACCCGGTTGACACCGCAAGGCAATCCAAACTCTTTTTGGATCAAGGATTTGATATTCTCAATCAAAGCAATAAGTAGATCATACAAGCAAATTGAATTCCAATGAAGAAAGCTGAAAAATAATTTTGTGCTCCAACTAACTAACAAAAACATAATGCAAAACTCTAGAAACAAGATCACATATATATAAACTTTAAACATCAATCTCCACACAAAAATTTGTGCCCATTTATAAGTTATTTAATTTTTAATAAAAAGAGAAGGTGAAACCAAGAATAGTGAAATATGTCTAATTAATTGTAGACACATGTTATAATCTCAATACTTTCAACCTAGAAGAACTAAGCAAATCATAAACATATAACTTAATATAAATGCTAAAATGCATTTACAATACAAATCCATATCGTGAAATTTCTGCTAACGTCCTTCATTATGAATGATCCAGCACTCCTAACTTTTTGCTCAGGAACTGCAAAACTAAACCTGAAATTTCTGAACCACTTATCCGACCTCGTCACCCTCCCTGGAAGCACCACATCCTCTGCCTTCTGAAATGCAGATTCAGAACCACCAGTGGGCATGAGGAGCTTTATTAAACCTTCAATTATAGTAAACTGAGGAAATTATAGTAAACTGAGGAAATTATAGTAAATTAACTAGATTTTATGCAATACAAACTGACATCGTCCCCCTATAAATCTGTATGAGCCATAAGTAAGCTATTTAAGTAGCTAGCTAATAATCAACTACTTCTACCAAGTATCGCCTATTCATTCCACTTATTCTATTCATCTCCGCTTGTGTATCGGGTCTTATTTTATCAATTAACCAAAAATACATACATGCCAAATCTCCCAAACAATCACATATAAATGATACTCCGGTGCGAGAGAGAGATTTGAAAAAAAAAAAAAAAATTAATACTAGCAGCGTCTTCTTATATTTAAATGCTAGAGAAAAAAACATAAAAAGTTGATTTATAAAAAAAAAAATAAAAAAATAAAAATAAAAGGCCATGGACGGACTTATATTTAAATACCTCTACGTTGATCAAACAATTTTCCGTGTCTTCTTGTATGAGTGGGTCGCTAGCTAGCAGGCCACACATGGATACGTGGAATGTGGGCTATTTTGTGCCAGTCCTCCCCGATTCCATTTTTACATCGTTTCTTTAATTTACGGCAATCTCCGATTGCCAAGCTCTGTAAGTTGGTGAGGTGTTGGATACATTTGGGTAGATATTCCAAGTTGCGACAATTGCTAATAGATAATGAAGAAAGAGATGTCAAGTCTCCAAGCCACTCAGGCAAATTTTCAAGATTTGGAAACCCAGAAATTTCCATATATTTAAGAGAGGGGAGATGCTTTAAGTTCTCAGGCAAAGCTGCCAATCGTACTAGGGTCAGACGTTGGAGGGAAGAAAGATTGTTAAGACCATCTGGGAAAGTTTCCAACTCTGAACAACCTTGGAGTTGCAATGATTCAAGGGCAGTAAGGTCTCCAAAGCTATCTGACAAACCTTTCAGCTTTCTACACTTCTTAATGTGTATCTCTTTAAGGCTAATTAAGCCTTGAAATATTCCCGTTGGAAAGCACTCAAGCATTTCGCAATGAGAGATAGATAATTTTTCCAAAGCGGTTAGGCCAATAAGCATGTCAGATGGCAAATCTTGAAGCTTTCTGAATCTTGAAATCCCAAGTGATTTGAGAGCGGTCAGATTATGCAGGAACCCATCGGGAAAGGAAGCCAAATCATCATTATCAGATATATAAAGTGATTTTAGAGTATGGAGATTTGAAACTGATTCTAACACTGTCTCATTGCATTTCGTTACATATAACTTCTCGATTGACGGAAGATAGTGTAAGGAGGTCAGTTTAGGGCATCCACCAATATCCAAATTGGATAGACGTGGGAGTGTGTGGCTTCTTTCCACCCTGGACAACCTTTCTAAATTTGGTAAATAAAGAATCCTGAGAGTTTCTAAGCGGAAGAAGCCGCCGAATAGCTGTCCATTATAGGATTCATTATCCACATACCGCAAACAATCCATATCACGTAAATAAAGAGATGTTAGAGATGGTAGTTTCCCCATGGCTGTAGGAAGTTCCATACTGTTTTTACAGTAACTGAAATCTATGCTGATTAAATTTTCAAAGTCTGCATTAAACCAATGCGGGAAATGTCCACCTCTAAAATTTGAAATTTCCAAAAGTTTTAAAGTCGGAGGAGGTTCAAGAGCATCAAGTACCTGCTCATTCAGCTTTTGGTCTCCTACTTCATTTAGGTTGTAATACCAATGCAAATGCAACCTTTGGAGATTCGTCTTTCCCACTAGATTGGCTTTTTTGGCTTCCACTGGACTCTTCACTTTCTCAAGGTGTTCGATTCTCAAACTACCACCAAGTTTTAATAAGCTTCCCAACTCATCTGTATCATATCCTCTTCTCCGATCCACAATAAACCTGCTTAAACTTCTTAAGCAACTTAGTTTCCCAATGTTGGGAGGCATGTGATTTAACAAACGACAACCTTCAATATAAAGATGACAAAGACTCCTTAATCGACTCATATGCTTTGGTAGCTTCTGAAGATTATAACAATGACTTACATCCAAAGTCTGTAAGCTTTGCAAGGAACAAATTGGCTCGGGAAGGAATCTGATCTGAGCTCCCGAAAGATTCAAATACCTTAAATGTTTCGAACTAACGATTAGA
Organism: Ziziphus jujuba; assembly: GCF_031755915.1. Taxonomy (NCBI): domain Eukaryota; kingdom Viridiplantae; phylum Streptophyta; class Magnoliopsida; order Rosales; family Rhamnaceae; genus Ziziphus; species Ziziphus jujuba. Next base: position 6,858,514 of record NC_083384.1, on the reverse strand, counting down.
GAAGATAAACATGATAACTCTATGCTTGACCGTCTAGCAACAAAAGCTCGTAAAGAACGAAAATACAAGCCATAAGGAAACTTATTGACAGACGGCATCAACACTAAAGTACGCAAGGATTTTGGTTTGTATAAAGCAGAACGCATGTCAAATATTGTTGGTTCAGAGGAATTAAATGTCATGTGGCGAACCCTCGATAAGTTATGATCAGGGCAATCAATTTCTGAAACATGCAGTACTTCATCCTTCATAATGTATTGAGCAAGATCATGCACTAGATCATGCATCGTGAAACGATCAATGTGGTACTCCTTTTGGAAGAATGATCGCCAATATAATTCCTTAAAGATATCATTGCCAATCTCTTCCACCTCCATTTTTCCTTTGGAAGATATCAGGTCATTAGCGATCCACAGATGAATTAATCTTACCTTCTCTATTTTAAAATCCTTGGGAAATATGGCGCAAAACGCAAAACATCGTCGTAAATCAATTGGTAGATGAAGGTAGCTCAATCTCAAAGCAGGCAGGATGTGAGTTTCTTCTTGTGGCAGATTCCAAAGTTCACTTTCCATAACGGAAAGCCACTTCTTTTCCTCACTTTCGAACTGCAATAAGCTTCCTAAAGTCTTTGCCGCTAGCGGATTTCCCTTGCACTTCCTCACAATCTCCTTCCCAATTTTTACAAGATTTGGTCGCTCTTCACGTTCATTTAGAAATGCACTATGCTTAAACACTGACCAGCAATCATCTTCTGGTAAACGTGACAACCGATGCATTGGTGTTGTTCCCATAATAGATGCAACCTTTATGAGACGAGTGGTAACTACGATCGAAGAACCATTTGATCCACAAGCAAGTACATTTCTTAACCCTTCCCATAGCTCTCGGTTGTGATTCCACACATCATCCAAGACAAGCAAAAATCTCTTCGTCCCCAATATGCTTTGTAGGCGCTTCTGCAGGGGATCCATGCCCATATCATCACAAATATTTGTAGTGGCAGACTCTATCATAGCTTTTATCAATCTCTTCTCATCAAAGTCCTCAGAAACACATACCCATATTTTCATCTCAAAATTCTCACCAACCCTTTTATCATTGAACACCAATCGAGCAAGGGTAGTTTTTCCCAAGCCACCCATACCCACAATAGGATAGACAGAGAGATCTTTGGAACTTCTTGAATTCTCTACCAAAAACTGCACAATCTTATCTTTATCTTCTTCTCTTCCATACACATGTTTCTGATCTACGGAGCCTGTTTCACGATTCTTTCTTACTTGGACAGGTCTCCGATCCTCAACAACCTCACGCTCACGCAAGTGAAACTTCAAACGTTCATTTGCAATTTCATCCAATCTCTCTAAAACATCTTGAATCTTTTTTGCAATATGATAACGAAACCAAATATTTTTTGGGTTCATAAAGGATAGGACAGAAGCTCTAACCTTTTGGGTTGATCCAAACCTCTGGCTTTTGTACTCCAGTCGTGATGCCTCCATCGAGCACTCATCCAGAATGTCATCCATCTTACCATAAACATCCTTAAGCTTTTGCAGCCAATCCTTGATTGGCATGTTTTCTGACTGCCTCTCGTCCCTCTCGGCATCGTGAAGCACCGCACAGATGGTTTCGAGGATGCTAGAGAGCCTCCTCATTTCTTTGTCGACACCCCAAAGCAATCCAAACTCTTTGCAGATTAAGGAGTTGAGATTCTTAAGCATGACAGTAACTACAGCTTCAGCCATGTTGTCACAGTAGCAAATTGGAATTCCAAGTACAGAGAAAGTTGAGAAAAACAATGGATTAAGCTTGCTAGTTCATCAACCAAATAGATTAAGATATGAGTTTCCATGACGAAGACAGTGTTAGGTCAACCAAGTCAATGCCAAAGTTCCAGGAACCTTCAACCTGGAAGCACTAAGCGTGTAGGACCTACTTGCCATGTTGCTTTACTTTACCAGCAAAGCTTTTGTGTCAGACTTTCTATGTTCTTGTTCTTTTCCTTCCATCGTAAGGTTTTGATAATCTCTGTCGCGTTAATAATTCGGTTAAACCGATAATTTAGTAGTTTTAATACAGATTTCAAATTGCATTAGCTCTTGCTTGATGATAAAATGCAATTTCAAGGAACCTGCTGATATGACTTGACGAAGCTAGAGGGGAATGTTTGAAAAAGAGGGCAATAGAAAATAACCCTCATATTTATTTACCTCTATTATTGAGGAATATTCCTGGCAGTTAAAAAATTATTGCGGAAAAAGCTGGAAATTAAATCTTGCTAATTGTTTGTTGGTTCAATCAAACACAGCCCAAATTAAAGGAGTTCCCAATAAAATAAATATGAAAAACTAGAAAGTCTCTTAGAAAATTCATAAGAAATTGCTAGAGTTGAACAAATCTAAGTCCATCGCATATGATTTCCTACTCTGTTTTACTTTAATAGCTTTTTTTTTTTTTTTTTTTCTTTGTTGGAGCGTCCTTTCTGCTTCTTTACATATATGACTACGATCCCATTTCACTCTCTAAAATTAAATTCTCAAATCTCAACCACCCCCTGCTCAAGAACTCTATGCTTACCTTTTTGTGACGCATAATTTTGCTTGGGATATTTTCTCTGTCTTCTACTTTGCTTTATTATTGTACATTTGCTCTATTATTGTGGAGCAATTCCAAAACTATTATAGAAAAAGTTAGTAGATAGATGTATAATGCTTTTTTTTTTTTTCTTTTGTGCTAACAATAATACTAAAAAGTTACTGTGGCATAGTTTTGCTTTATTATTACTACATGCTGAATGACCTCGAATCACACTAACAAATAAAGTTGTGTGACAATTTTTATTTATATTTATTTATTTATTTATTTTTATAATGGAAGAAAATTCGAAACATAAATTGCAAACTTGTCCAACCAATTTGAGGAAACATATTTCAGGCTAGAAGAATAAAGCAAGTTGTAAAAGTATAACTGAATATAAAATGTAAAAATGTGTATACTGTCACTTGATGCATGTACTTTGTGAGACTCGGATAAATGAATTTGGGAATATGGTGCTCTTCTTCAACTATGCCAGCCTTCTCCTTTTTATTCTGACCGCACATCTTGTATATCCTGCTTGTCATTTAGAGGCCACGCATCGACACAAGGAATGTGGGCTACCTTGTGCATGTGCTCTTCAATGTCCTTTACGCATCGTTGTGGGAATCTGGGGCAATCGCTAATTTCCAACCTATGCAACAAGTTGGTGAGGTGTTGGACACTTGTTTGTTTGTAAGTTAGTGAGGGCAATCTCTAATTTTTATTTTTAATTTCCCCTTCTTTTTTTTTTTTTTTTTTCTCTCTCTCTCTCTCTAAGGAGGCTCTGTTTGGAGTTAGGAAAGTGCAGGGAAAAATAAAGTGAAAGGAAAAGGGAAGGAAAAAAAGGAAATGGGATGAAAAACATTATTAAATATTAATGAAAGACATTTTCAGTTTAGAAACCCCAATAAACTATTATAAAAAAAGCATTTTCCTTATAAATTTAAAACTCATCCGGCCATAAATTGAATTGAATATTATTTTATTTTAAAACTAGAAAAAAAAAAAATTTAATTCAGGACATTTGCGAGATTATACAAAAAACAGTATTAAAATCAAATAAGGAAAGCATGGATGAAGCATCCAGAACCACAATGACAAATGACTGAATACAAATATTAACATGTGTTGGTTATGTGATTCAAAGAAGTCAAAGCGTGAGTTATTTTTCTGCATAGTTACTGTCATCAAAACTAAGTCGTTTCAACCTTATATCATTAAACAAAACTGTGAGTTTTGGCTTGGTGGTTTAAAGAGAAGCTGGCAGTCACGTAAAGGCTTTCCAAGAGTCCTAACAGCTATAGAGACATGCAGCAATAGTTCTACAGCAGCAACAGTTCTGCAGCAGCAACAATTCTGCAGCAACCGTTTTCTTTGGTGTTAATATAATTTAAGTTCTCTTTCTCTTTTCCTTTAAGGTTTTCTCTTTAGTATTCTCTTGGGTGAGAGTTGTGAGGTGAGAAAGGTTGTAAAAGGGGATTTTCGGTCTGGTATATGGGTTTTAGGTGGAGCTTCTAAAACAAAGAAAGAGAACTAGATAAGCTGTAAAACACATTCAGTTATAGTGCATTTGAACTCTTTGTGGAGCTCCAAGGACGTAGATTCAATCTTGAATCGAACCTCGTAAATTCTGTGGTGTTTTGATCTAGTTTATTATTTAATTTCTTGAATGTTTGTGCTGCTGAAATTGTAACAGTGGTATCAGAGCATTTTCAATACATTCAAGGATTAGAGAAATTAATTCCTGCTTGCAACGTGTTTGATAATATTCCTAAGAAGCAACTTATGGGTTCAACTTTTGAACTTGAAGTATTCAATTGCAAAGGGGATTTTCTTCTCTGAAGGCAAAAGATGAAGGCTATTCTAGTCCAGCAGAGAGTGGTAAAAGCACTAGACAATTCCTTCCCTCTAGAACTGACCGAATCACAGAAGAAGGATATGGATGAGATAGCTTATAGCACCATAATCCTCCATCTCGCAGATAGTATTCTGAGAAAGGTAAATGATTCAGTTACTACCTTTGGTCTTTGGAAAAAATTAGAACAATTATATTCTGTAAAATCTCTTCCCAACAAAATATATCTTCTAGAAAAATTCTTTGGATTCAAGATGAATCCTTCTAAGGATTTAGATGAAAATCTAGATGAGTTTAATAGGTTGTGCTTGGATTTAGCAAACTATAATGAGAAGTTTTCAGATGAGCACCAAGCTGTGATTTTACTAAATTCAATTTCTGAAAGCTACAAGGAAGTAAAGAATGTAACTAAATATGGGAGAGAGGTTCTAACTACTGAAATTGTAATAAGTTCTTTAAGATCCAAGGAATTGGAGATGAAAATTGAAAAACAAGAAAATATACATGGAGAAGGACTTATTACTAGAGGCAGAAAAGGTAGTAGAGATTCTAGAAAGTATAATAATAATTGGAGAAGCAAATCTAGAGGGAAGAGTAGATCTAAGTCCAGAACAGGAGGAAAAATGTGCTTCTATTGTCAAAAAGAAGGGCATTTTATCAAAGATTGTTACAAAAGGAAGAACAAAGAAAGCAGAGAAAATAGAGAAAGATCTGAGGAAGATGGAGATGCTGCTCTAGCCCCAGCAATGAGAGTGAAATTGGTGATGTTCTTGCTGTATCAACTGATCAAGCAAGTCAAGAATGGATACTAGACTCAGGCTGCACCTTTCACATGTGTCCAAGAGAGGATTGGTTTAGGAACTACAAAAGGATCAGTGGTGGACAGGTTCTATTGGGAAACAATATGGCTTGCAATGTGGTTGGGATAGGCAATATCTCAATCAAAATGGCAAATGGAGTGGTTAGAATATTGAGCAATATGAGGCATGTATCGGGGTATTGGATGAAGCTGGATACTCTTGCAAATCTGAAAATGGACAAATGAAGATTTCAAAGGGAGCTTTGACAGTTATGAAAGGTATCAAGAGGAATGGACTATATGTTCTTCAAAGGCAAACAGTAATAGGCTCTACTGTCAGGACCCGTCCAGAATTCCTTCCCCGGAACCCTAGACAAGCCCTGATCCCAGGGAAACCCTACCGGACCCTCCAATGGAAAATCCGGCAGAACCTCCCCTAAGGGATTTACTTACCACAAGATTCCCTGCACTGAAAACTCACTTCTATAATTGTCCCCTTATTCCTCCCACAATACTACAAACTGGTTCCATAAATTTCAGCACTCCAAAATAAAAATACAGTAATCCAGTGCAATTTAAATACATAAGTGTCCCATACAGTATACAGAGCTTTATGAAATACTACAACGTATAGAATACAGCAAGAGTGAAAGAAATATTACAACTGCAGTAAAAAAAGAACAAGGTACTGCATGAACTAATACAGCGAGGAAGATCAAGTCCGCTCCGAATGAACACCGACAACCTGGTACCTAGAGGAACGAAATTTAAGAGTGTGAGATGCTAATCATCTCAGTGAGCGACCCTACTACTATACAATATAATACTACGGTAATAGGTATATAAATAATAATTATTTGGAAATAATATTTTCTCTCAAAACCCTTACAATTCTCTCAGTTGGAAAGGTTCCCCTTTTAAAACATTTTCACAAAACCCTTATTTCATATTCCCCGAAAACCAAGACATCAAATAAATATCCGAACAGTAATAATTAATTTTAACTCCAATATAGTTTTAAAACATTTTATTTTTAAAACATAGTTCCGAAAATCAGTTGATGCACCCACTATATACCAGTGGCGCCAACAGTACCCAGCGTCCCGAGGTACCGCCAGACAGGAGGTTATAGAAAGAAACCGGCATACGGTCGCGTGGCTTCCCACTGCGCCGCTGCTAACCTGGTGTCCCGGCCAAAGGGGGGTGGCCACCCTCTCCGATGGCATCCACAGGACACCCTCATAATATCACCTGCGCGCTACTCACACCCACCTGCACGCTAATCATATCCGTGTGCACAATATCCATATCACATATACCATAGCACATATAATCAGAACACCAGTACGTGCACGGTGCATCCAAAAATCATAAAATCCACAAATTTAAATTATAAAACAAATTTCACATTTTTCATAAGCATAGCGGGCATAATCTATCCGCTTGAACCGGGAAATTCTCCACAATTTCTTTCTAATCAATACCATAAATTCCATGATTTTCAAATCCACCAACTCCCAAAATCCATCAATTCAAATATCCACATTTTTCCAAGCATAAATAATTTCTCGAAATATCATAATCAAATCTCATAATATTCCATGGGCATATTTTATAAAAAATTGAAGTCACCAACATAACCAAATATTTTCTTTGAAATATTTGAAAATCAAATCGTGCCCATTTTACTATTAAAACCACACCAATTTCAAAATCCTCAAAACCATAAAATAATTTCACATGGCATAAATTTGTAAAATGCACATTTTCTTAAATCCAATAAGTTCATAAATAATTCCACAATAAATCCAATAAATATTTGGCATAGAAATTAAATTCCAAATATTTAAATCACACATAATATATTCAACAATTCAATTCCCAAAATTTATTTGAAGGTGGGTCACTCACCTTATGCACGTATCTCAATCAAGATCCTCCGTAGGATCGACTCCGCTACTCGCACGTGCACCTAAAACATCCACAGTACCAAACCACAATTATTAATATTTTATTCGGATAATCCCCAAATGGGTACCCGGGGAGCGTACACCAAACGATAACTAAAATTTACGAATTATATACAGAATCGAAGCTCGAGTGATGCTAATCACAGATCCGGTCTTAATTTCCGATGATCATACCCGACGGGGTCGGAATTTCGTTGGGAAGCTTTTCGGGTTTCGGCTTCGTAATTCTCCCAAACCATCATGAATTGGCAGAAACCGATGCCGGATTCGGTTCAGGAGGTCGAACACAGCGGACTAGAACCGGCCGGAAAACTGGGCACTCGCCGGAACAGTACTTTCCGGCGAGCCGCCGCGGTCACCGGCAACCGTCGCCCGCGGCGGCGCGTGCAGTGGCCGTTGGTCGTGAAATTTTGCAGACTTGTAGATCGTGAGGAGAGCAACTCAACGGGACCGGCGGTGAGCAAAACGGAGGTCGGACGGCGGAGAAATCACCGTTTGAAGATTTCCGGCCCCTAGCCGGAAAACGCTCCGATCCCGGCGCGTCGGTGGTCCGATGGCCGTGATTTTTGGTGGGTCGGCCGGACTTGAGGAGAGGATGATGGGTGTACGGCGCGTGTGGCCAGAAAATGGCCGGAAGTGGGTCGATTTGCGGTGGCCGGCGGTGGAGGGGAAAAACTCGCCGCCGAACTTCGGACGTCCGATCCGGGCGCGTCCGGTGGCCGTTCACCGTGAAATTTGGAGGTTTTACCTGAAATGAGGAGGGCAACCTGGCTGGCCGGCGCGTGTGCAGTAACTCGGCTGGAAAATTTGAAAATCTCCTGTGGCCGGCGACTCTCTCTCTCTCTTTCTCTCTCCTCTCTCTCTTTCTCTCTCTTCCCCGAGAGTTTTAACAAATAAAAACCCCTGTGTGACACTGTTCATGCCACGTGGACCAATCAGAAGCTGACACGTGGCGTTACTGTGCACTTAAGCCAGATATATTAAAATAATACGGTACCCGGTGAATTTCAAACGTCCATAACTTTTTAACCAAATGTCCGATTTAAGCGTGCCGCTAGTCTATGAACTCGTATCGACGAGTACTTTACAACCATACAAGAGTCAACTCAAAATTACATCACAAGAAAAAGTCAACTCTCGGCACCTTTTGGACAGTTTGCACTTCAATTTGTTTCGCCCATAACTTTCAAACCGTAGCTCCGTTTTTGACGTGCTACTAGTCTACAAACTCAGGGCGTCATGCACTTCGCCACGGTACCCTGGGCAACTCAAAATTCCAACTGGAGCAAAAAGTCAACTTTTGACCCGCTCGGTCAATGGTCAACCTCGGTCAACGTGCACAGATTCCGGTGCGATTTGGGATGGGGTGTTACATCTACGGCGGCTACAAGTTCAGAAAGTCATGATGAAACACAACTATGGCTTAGAAGATTGGGGAACATTAGTGAAAAGGGGCTTCAAGTACTGAACAAACAAGGTTTCTTTGGAACAAATAAGATCAGTAAAATAGAATTCTGTGAGTATTACATTTTGGGGAAGCAACACAAGTTGAGTTTCAAGCTAGGCTCACACAAATCAACCTCAATCTTGGATTATGCACATGCAAATTTGTGGGGACCTTCAACAACACTAACTCATGGAGGTAATAGGTATTTTTTATCTATTGTTGATGATTTCTCTAGAAAGGTTTGGGTTTTTCTTTTAAAGCATAAAAATGAAGCTTTTACAAAATTTAGATTCTGGCATGCTTTAGTACAAAACCAAACCAGCAAGAAACTCAAAGTTTTAAGAACTGATAATGGTCTTGAGTTTGGCAATTATGAATTTGATAATTTTTGTAAAGAAAAAGGCATCTTGAGACACAAAACAGTTCCATATTCCCCTCAACAAAATGGTGTTGCTGAGAGGATGAATAGAACCTTATTAGAAAAGGTTAGATGTATGCTCACTAGTTCTGGTTTACCAAAGCTTTTCTGGGGTGAGGCTATTATGACAGCAGCATACTTAGTTAATAGATGCCCTTCAACAGCTATTGAGTTGAAAACTCCAGAAGAAAAGTGGAGTGGTCACCCAGGAGATTATACAAAACTGAAAGTTTTTGGATGTGCAGCTTATGTACATCATAATGATGGAAAACTTGAGCCTAGGTCTGTTAAATGTGTTTTTCTAGGCTATCCCGAGGGAGTTAAAGGATATAGACTATGGGTTAGAGACTCAAAAAGCTATAAAACAATTATTAGTAGAGATGTTTTGTTTAAGGAAGATATAATGCCTTGTTTGAGTGACCAAGTTGCAGATTCTAGTAAAACGCCTACTAAAAATACGGTACAGTTTGAGGTGGAGCCTTATAACCAGCCAAGTAGTAAAGAAACTCAACAGCCAATAGGTGAAACAGGTGAATTTCAGCAAGTACAACCGCTGGAAGTAGTAGATGTACCTCAAGGAGAGACAACACCTCAATAAAATCAAAGATCTGTCATCTCACAGCAGTATAATCCACTACAACATTACCAACTTGCCAGAGATAGAGAACGAAGGGTGGTAAGAACCCCAACCAAATTTAATCCTTCTGATTATAATATGTTTGCTTTGGTTTCATATCAGGATCTTTCAGAAAATGAACCACAATCATATACCAAGGCAGTAAGAGGTAAACAAGCTAAGCAGTGGCAAAATGCCATGTTAGAGGAGTTAGAATCTCTACATAAGAATCAAACATGGATTTTAGTTCCCAAACCAAAAGATTAGAAGTTGGTAGATTGCAAATGGATATTCAAGGTGAAAGAAGGTATGACAGATTCAGAACCTATAAGATTTAAAGCTAGACTTGTGGCCAAAGGATTCACACAAGTAGAAGGTATAGATTACAAGGAAATCTTTTCTCCGGTGATCAAGTATACAACTATTAGAGTAAGACAGCTTTTTCAATTGGAATTGGAGCAGCTAGATGTTAAGACAGCTTTTTTACATGGAGAATTAGATGAGACAATTTATGTGAAACAACCTGAAGGTTTTGAGGTGAAGAATTCAAAACATGAGCTGATTTGCCTATTAAAAAGGTTATTATATGGGCTGAAACAATCCCCTAGGCAATGGTACAAGAGGTTTGACACCTATGTAATTAGAATTGGTTTTAAGAGGAGTAGTTATGATAGATGTTTGTATTACAAAGGTGAAAATATTAATTTTTCAGTTTATCTACTTCTGTATGTGGATGACATGTTGCTTGCTAGTCAAAGTTTAGAGACTATCAATCAAGTTAAGGAAGCTTTGAAAGCTGAATTTGATATGAAGGAGCTTGGACCTGTAAAGAAGATTTTGGGAATGAGTATTAAAAGAAACAAAGGAAAGAATTGGTTATTCTTGAATCAGGAAGATTACATTCCAAAACTCCTTTCTAGATTTTCAATTTCAAAATCAAGATCAATAAGTGTTCCTTTGGCAAATCACTACAAGTTATCTGCAAAGCTTTGTCCTAGCACTGAAGAAGAACAAGAGGAAATGGCTGATGTTCCATACTCCAATGCAGTTGATTCTGTCATGTACACCATGATTTGTTGTAGACCAGATTTGGCTCATGCAATTTGTGTTTTGAGTAGGTATATGGCTAATCTAGGAAGAGAACATTGGGAAGCTGTGAAGTGGCTGTTAAGGTATTTGAAAGGAACTTCAAATTTTGGTTTAGTATTTAATCATTGCAAAGATGGTGTGATACTTAGAGGCTATGTAGATGCTGATTATGGAGGAGATAGAGATAGAAGAAGATCTACTTCAGCTTGTATATTTACTGTGTGTGACAATTGTGTTAGTTGGAAATCACAATTACAGTCTCAGGTAGCTCTTTCCACAGCTGAGGCTGAATATGTTGCAACAACAGCAGCTATGAAGGAAGCACTTTGGTTGAAAGGCATGTTAGAAGAGTTGAAGTTGTTGGAGCAAAAGGTAATGGTTTATTCAAATAGTCAGAGTTCTATTTAACTTTGTAATAATCCAGTTTTTCATGAGAAGACTAAGCATATTGATATTAAATATCATTTTAATAGAGATGTGGTTGAGGAAGGTTTGGTAAAGTTGGAAAAGATATCCACAGAAAGGAATCCTACAGATATGGGAACTAAGGTGTTACCTATGAGCAAGCTTGAGTTTTGCAAAAGTTTGCTCAAGATTGATACAGGTTGATAATGAAGAAAGTGAGATGAGAAGCAAAGGAAGTTCAATGCACTTTATATTGCTTGACTTATTTGAATCAAGGTGGAGATTGTTGGTTATGTGATTCAAAGAAGTCAAAGCTTGAGTTATTTTTTCTGCATAGTTGCTGTCATCAAAACTACATCGTTTCAACCTTATATCATTAAACAAAACTGTGAGTTTTGGCTTGGTGGTTTAAAGAGAAGCTGGCAGTCACGTAAAGGCTTTCCAAGAGTCCTAACAGCAATAGAGATATGCAGCAATAGTTCTACAGCAGCAACAGTTCTGCAGCAGCAACAATTCTGCAGCAACCGTTTTCTTTGGTGTTAATATAATTTAAGTTCTCTTTCTCTTTCCCTTTAAGGTTTTCTCTTTAGTATTCTCTTGGGTGAGAGTTGTGAGGTGAGAAAGGTTGTAAAAGGGGATTTTGGGTCTGGTATATGGGTTTTAGGTGGAGCTTCTAAAACGAAGAAAGAGAACTAGATAAGCTGTAAAACACATTCAGTTATAGTGCATTTGAACTTCTTGTGGAGCTCCGAGGACGTAGATTCAATCTTGAATCGAACCTCATAAATTCTGTGGTGTTTTGATCTAGTTTATTATTTAATTTCTTGAATGTTTGTGTTGCTGAAATTGTAACAACATGTATATATAGATGAACTTGAGCATATATATTCATCAATCATTTTCCCTTTTTTAGTCCTCTTCAACCATCCCAACTTTCTCCTTTGTTTTATGCCCAACCTCTCCTTGTTGTTTTTGCAACCTGTAAAAACATTCTGATCCACTTCACGAACTTCATTACTAAACGTGGAAGTACCATCACTTATTTCCTGATAACCTAATTCTTTTTTTGGTCAAAACAGAAGCAACTTTGGCTCATGCTGTTGAAGTAACATCACTTAAGTTGTTTTCCTTCTTGTCTGCATCTTTGCCTAAGATGCAGATTCAGCATAACCAGGTGCTGTGTTACAAGTTCCCCTGCAGATACTAGTGCAATTATTTTTCATTAACATTCTCATGGTAAGCATGAAATGAAAATTTTCCATACATAAAGTTTAAACTGAAGCATGTCACCAAAAACCAAGTGGAAAATGTACGTCAAATTCTCCTAAATGCATTATTTATGAGTTCGCTTAAAAGTATTGCCACCTATTATCATCTCAAAATCCAGGTATATGGCTATACATTTCAATGCAAGTTTCCTTTGTCAATTTTGGGCTTTACTTGGAATTTGGATAGATTATCATGTTATATTACAGAACAAACAATCATAAGTAAAAGCATTATCATGTTATATTACAGTATAAACGATCATATAGTAAAAGCATTATAGTTTGAATACCAGACAAACCAAACACCAAAACTAGCAAGATGGAATGAGTAAACCACCCTGCATGTAACATACTCTTCCAAAGTACAACAACGAATCAAATAATTAACCGAGTTGAGTCATGAATAGACATTGAAAATCAAACATGAACTGCAATTTGGATTAATTAGGAATCATATGCAGGGGATACAGGTACATAGGTCTTCAGCTTCTTTAACTGAAAATGACTCTTAATATGGTGAAAACATGGTGACTTATAAGTATTGTTTCATATGTGAATATGGTGAGAATTATTATCAAGGACTGGATCTCTACCTACAGTTTCTGCATTAATTCAACATGAGAAGACTTTAAAATGTTGTGAAAATTGCTAAATTCATTGCATGATAACATTCTACTCGAGTAAAAATCAAATGGAAATAAACCATAATGCCTCTTTTATTTAATTAATTACCTGAAGAAACAATTTGCAGTCGATTTCCTTTCTTTTACTTCAGTAGACCTATTATCATATTACCCACCAACTTTAGTTTTTAATCTGTACAGTTTTAGCCTATCAAACTACCAGTTTTAGATTTCAGTCTGTGTAGATAATTTGTATAAATATGTGAATACTAATTTTTCCTTGCTCGTATGTAGCATATTTTGAAGTGTCTCCTTTTCTATTTGCTCTTCTCCTCTTCAGAAGAAGATACATTGAAGGCAAACAGATTTTCACCACTGATCGGTGCTTTTAATGCAAAAAAGAATGATATTTTCTATAAAAACCATAGTTGTGTTTATTGAGTATATGATATATTAAAAAAAGGCAAAACATATATTGCAAACATGTCCGACTAATTGAGGAAAAATGCTTTAGAGGTTAAAAAGCGTATATACAGTAAGAGTCCATATCACAGGGTCAAACCTTGAGTAGGTTACGCTTAGATGACTGCTGCTCACTTGGTGCGGAAACTTTGGAGACTCTTGGATAAAACTTGAGCATGGTCATCTACCAATTTCCACTTTTATTCCTCTTCAACAATTCCATCTTTCTACTTTGTCTTCTGACCAACTTCTCCATATATATGCTTTTGTATCCTGTAAAAAAATTCTTCATTATGGCAAATCCAGCATCGCTAACTTTCTGCTCAGCACTGCGAATGCTGACTCAATATTTTAAAAACATGAAATTTTTTACTCACTTCATGAACTTTGCTACTTTGTCAATTACTTCCTCAGTGAATCCAATTCTTTTTCTATCAAAAGAAGCAACTTTGGCTGAGGCTTTTGAAGACAACTGATGTTTGTCACAAATGTTGTTTGCCTATGTTCACTAATTCTTTGCCTAAGATAAAGGTCGTAGCAAGCATGCTGTTTATGATTTATCTTAATAGTACACAGCAACTCATTTTGATATCCAAATCCTGTTATTGGCTACATGTGTTAGAGTAATGACACTTTTGCTGCAGTCATTAGTTTCTTTTTTTGATATTTAGTTTATGGAAATATATATTTAGTTTGGTTTATAGTCAGTTTTTTTGCTAAAAAAAAAACTGATGTATTGTATAGCTAAAGTATGGTTTTGCTTATGGTAGTATGATTACTACAATGTTAGGTGAAAGTTAGGTTAATTACTGTTGTAAACTTGTGTTTATATATTTTCTTATCAATGAATGAATGCGGATTCCTTTTTGCATTTGATTAAGCTTTAGATTTCCTCTTTTTCATTTTCGTTTTGTTTATATATTTGGTTGGTTCAATAATTAACTCATTACTCCTCCTTTTTTGTTTGTTTTATCTCTAGCATTATGTTTTGATTTATAATAAACCTTTAGTATATATATTGTAAAATCCCATTGACTAATATATTTATTTTCATAAATTTTAATTTATAAGTAGTTTAATTTATAATTTAGGTAATAAAACATATGAAATTTATGAAATTATTATACATATAATTTATTGAAATATATGTTAAATTTGAAACAACAATACAGAAATACTATTTTTAAAAATAGATATTTAATAAATTGTTACCATCTCGAAGAAAAAATTTTTTAACTGAGAATAGTTAACTAAATTAAAGTCAGTTGAATAATTTTTTTTTATTAATATTTATCGTTCCTTCTCCAAGCATTTGCCTTGGTTCAATGATTGATACATATCTTGGATACCATATTTTTATTCACTACTCCTTCGTTTTTCTAAAAATATGCACAAAAATAGAAAGAAAAAAAAAATTTGTCATTAACCTCAAATTTCTAATCCCACTTCACCAATTTTGTCACAAACTGAATCAGTAATTAATCAAACTGCATGTAATACATACACTCTCCTACGGAGTATAATAATAAATTAAATCATTAGCCGAGTTGGTACGTGAATGGGGGAAAGGTGTACCATAGGAGAAATCAACCTATGACTGAAAACAAATCAAATACTATAATATGACTCTGTTTTCCTTCACTAAACAAATCAAATGCTATGATATGACTCCGTTTTTCTTCACCAATTCAATCTGTGAAGATTTAGTATATTGTCAAAATGCTCTAAATTCACTGCAAATAATATGAACAGTATTCCACTTGAAAAACAATAAATAAATATAAAGTGGAAAAAAAAAGACAAACTTTTATGTAAATAGCTAAACTTCTTCTTGTATAGGCTGTTCACAGTTTGAGGCCACAGATTAACATGTGGAATTCTAAACGGAAACAACGTAGTTTTTGGGTTATCCAAACCTCTGCCTTTTGTACACCAGTAGTGAATGTCTCTATTGAACCCCCATCCAAAAAGTCATCCAACTCATCTGCAACATTCTTTAAGCATTTAAATCCAACGCTTGATTGCCCTGTCTCTTTTCCTGCCTTTCCTCGGCATCTTCAAACACAACACAGATTGCTGAGAGGATGCTTGACAGCTTCTTCATCTCCCTGTTGGCACCGCCAAAGCAATCCAAACTCTTTTTGGATCAACTATTTGATATTCTCAAGCATAGCAGTAAGTAGATCTTCAACCATATTGTCATAATAGCAAATTGAATTCCAACCAAGAAAGTTGAAAAATAATTTGGTGCTCCAACTAATTAACAAAAATAAAATGCAAAACTCTAGAAACAAGATTACATATATATAAACTTTAAACATCAGTCTCCACACAAAAATTTGTCCCTATTTTAATTTTTAATAAAAAGACAAGGTGAAACCACAAATAGCAAATATGTCTAACTAATTAATTATAGACACATGCTATGGTCTCAATACTTTCAGGCTAGAAGAACTAAGCAAATGGTAAACATATAACTTAATACAAATGCTAAAAAGCATTTACAATATAAATCCATATCATGAAATTTCGGCTAACTTTCTTCATTATGGCTGATCCTGCACTCCTCACTTTCTGCTCAGGAGCTGCAAACCAAACCTGAAATTTCTGAACCACTTCACCGACTTCTTCACCCACCACAGAAGCACCACATCCTCTGCCTTCTGAAATGCAGATTCAGCAACACCAGTGGGCATGAGGAGCTTTATTATCAGTTTTCCGGCAGAGACTAGTGCAATAAACAGGTTACTAAAGATTATTATTCATGGTAACTTAGTATGAAATGGAAAATTCTATTAGAGAATCTTACAGTGGCTGCTGAAGTAGCTGGTGGCAGCTCACAGTTTGGAGCAGAATTATTGTGACTGACATATCCATTATTTTATTTCCCTGGTGACATAAATCAAATGGGACCACACAAAAAATAATAATAATAATAATGTTAAATTCTCCTAAATACGGTCTTTATAATGTGTTTTTAACAATATTGCCACTCATTGTTCTCAAAATTCTTCGCATCGACTACATCTATTCAATGCATGTTGTTTCTTAATGCCAAACGTTTAAAAATAGCATAACTGACATCCATTGGGCAGAAGTTAATCAGAAATAAAAGCCTTCCATTCATCTATAGATTTTTAAATAAAGTTTCTAAATCAAACATGACTTTCATATCAAGTAAGTAATTCGAAGAGAAAAAAAAAAATAGAGACCGGCAGACAAAACTAATCAAATATAGAATGAATATTTTATAAAGTACAAAGATTTTAAATAAATAAATAGAATATAGAAGTTCTCCAAAGACTTGCACCGTTATAAAAATGGTAACACAACTAGGTAGGATAGTCTTGTTGTTAAAATGATATATAACTTTCCTAGTTAGCAAGTGCAACAAATACTCACATATATTTTAAAACAACTAATATGTCTCTGTATGAAGATTTGTAAGAATGATAGAAAACACAGATCATGGTTTAATATAGAGTTAAAATGCTCTATAGCTATTGTGATACAAATTAATGGAAATTCGCACTCTTCGAGTCAGTGCCCAACTCCTCTCTAAAGGATTTTCTTCATTCAACAACACCTTTACAGAATGCTGCCTCAGACTTTATAGTTCCACCTCACACAATTTTTCAAATATTCAAAATTACAAATAATAGCAAAATAACAGAAATCAGATAACAGAAACGGTTATGAGCCAAGGCTTCCCGTAAAAATCTCAACTCTGCCCTGGCATCACAAAATCGTTGAGCCAGCGAGGTTTCACACGTTTCCTAGCATTCCGAAGCGTGCCTGCCTCTCCTGAAAGCTTCTTCCCGTTTTCACGGCTGCCTCTTTGATACCAGCTTCAAAATGACCCCCTGTTCCCTTAATTTCATCTTTAGCCTTGACTTGGGTCTCTTCCCCTTGGGCCTCAATTCTAGCCCACTTACCCATCTGTTTCTGGACCTGGTTGCTGTCCAAAATTACTGCAGCATTACTAACATATTGCATATTGGTAAAATTAATGATGAGCATATACTAATAACATCTAGAAAGGAAATTATAGTAAAACAGAGCTTCTAGAATAATTTAGTACTATTTGGACAATAAGTAAAAACTGGTGACCGTAAAAAAATAGAAAATGGATGATTATAGAATAGTAAATGTTAACCACATGATAAAGTCGGTTAGCTAGATTTTAGGCAATACAAACTGACGTTATCCCTCTATACTCTGCATGAACCATATGCAAGCTATTTAAGTATCACATATAAATGATACTCTTTTGTGTGTGTGTGTGTGTGTGTGTGAGAGAGAGAGAGAGAGAGAGAGAGAGAGAGAGAGAGAATTAATACTAGCGGTGTCTTCTTATATTTAAACGCTAGAGAAAAGAACATAAAAAGTTGATCCCAACAAAAAATAAATAAATAAAGCCAGGGAGGGACTTATATTCAAATACCTCTACGTTGAACAAACAATCTGCAGTGTCTTCTCATATGGGTTGGCCGCTAGCTAGCAGGCCACACCACACATGGATACGTGGAATGTGGGCTATCTTGTGCCAGTCCTCTCCGATTTCCTTTTTACATCGTTCCGTTAATTTAGGGCAATTTTCAATTTTCAAGCTCTGTAAGTTGGTGAGGTGTTGGATACATTTGGGTAGATATTCCAAATGTCGACAATTGACAATAGATAATGATTCAAGAGATGTCAAGTCTCCAAGCCAGTCAGGCAACTTTTCAAGATTTCGAAACCCAGAAATTTCCATATCTTTGAGGGAGGGGAGATGGTTTAAGTTCTCAGGCAAAGCTGCCAAGTCTACTAGGGTCAGACGTTGGAGGGAAGAAAGATTGTTAAGACCATTTGGGAAAGTGTCCAACTTTGGACAACCTTGGATTTGCAATGATTCAAGTGCAGTAAGGTCTTCAAAACTATCTGACAAGCTTTTCAGCCTTCTACACTTCTCAATGCCTATCTTTTTAAGGCTAATTAAGCCTTGAAATATTGCCGTAGGAAACCACTCAAGCATATCGCAACGAGAGATAGATATTTCTTCCAAAGCGGTTAGGTCAATAAGCATGTCAGATGGCAAATCTTGAAGCTTTCTGAATCTTGAAATATCAAGTGATTTGAGAGCGGTGAGATTATGTAGGAACCCATCGGGAAAGGAAGCCAAATCATCATTATTAAATATTTTAAGTAACGTTAGAGTATGGCGATTCGAAACTGATTCTAACAGTGTCTCATTGCATCCCCATAGATATAACTCCTCGATTGACCGAAGACTGTGTAAGGAGGTCAATTTAGGGCATCCAACAATCCTCAAATTGGATAGGCGTGGGAATATGTCGCTTCTTTCCACCCTGGACAACCCTTCTAAACTCCGTAAACAATCAATCACGAGAGTTTCTAATCGGAAGAAACCGCCGAATAGCCGTCCATCACAGGATTCATTATCCACATACCGCAAACATTCCATAGCACTTAAACAAAGAGATGTTAGAGATGGTAGTTTCCCCATGGCTGTAGGAAGTTCCATACAGTTTCTGCAGTAACTGAAATTTATGCTGACTAAATTTTCCAAGTTTGCATTAAGCCAATGCGGGAAATGTCCACCTCTAAAATTTGAAATATACAAATCTTTTAAAGTCGGAGGAGGTTCAAGAGCATCGAGTATCTTCTCATGATTCATCTTTTGGTCTCCTTTTTCATTTAGGTAGTCAGGCCACCGCAGATGCAACCTTTGGAGATTCGTCTTTCCCACTAGATTGGCTTTTTTGGCTTCCATTGGACTCTTCACTTTCTCAAGGTGTTCGATTCTCAGACTACCACCAAGTTTCAACAAGCTTCCCAATTCATCTATATCACATCCTCTTCTCCTATCCACAATAAACCTGCTTAAACTTCTTAAGCAACTTAGTTTCCCAATGTTAGGAGGCATGTGATTTAACGAATGACAACCTTCAATATAAAAATGACGTAGACCCCTTAAGCGACTCATATGCTTTGGTAGCTTCTCAAGATTATAACACCCACTTACATCCAAAGTCTGTAAGTTTACCAACAAACAAATTGACTCAGGAAGGATTCTAATGTTAGTTCTCGAAAGATTCAAATATCGTAGATGTTTGGAATTACTGATTAGAGAAGATATGGACTTCAACTTCAAGATGAAAGCATCTTCTATATCAAAAGCACGTAAACTAGGAAAATATAAGCGATGAGGCAACTTAGCTTGAGCCATAAAGCTAGAAATCTCCATTAACAGTAGAGTACGCAAGGATTTTCCATTGCAAAATGTAAAGAAGAAATCTGGGAAATCAGACTTGGTAACTGTGCATTCATCCTTCATAATACATTGAGCCAGATCATGTACTAGATCATGCATCTTGAAGCTTTTAATGTTGCCACATTCATCCTTTTTAGCATCTTGAAAGAATGATCGCCAATATAATTCATTAAAAATTTCATTGCCCATCTCTTCCGCCTCCATGTTTTCTTTGGAAGATATAAGGCCATTAGCCATCCACAGATGAATTAATTTTTCCTTCACTATTTCAAAATCCTTTGGAAAAATGGCACAGAAAGTAAAACATCTTCGTAATTGTGCCGTTAGTTGGTGGTAGCTTAATCTCAAAGCTGGTAGGATGGAAGTTTCATGTTGTGGCAAATTCCAAAGTTCACTTTCCATGACCAAAAGCCATTGCTGTTCCTCACTTTTGGAGCACATTAAGCTTCCTAAACTCTTTGCTGCTAGCGGATTTCCCTTGCACTTCTTCACAATCTCCTTTCCAATTTTCACAAGACTTGGTCTTTTTTCGCTTTCATTGAGAAATGCACGTTGGCTGAACAATAACCAACATTCATCTTCCGACAAGCTAGATATATGATGCATTTGGGTTGCTCCCATAATTGATGCAACCTTTTCGAGACGAGTGGTAACTACGATCGAAGAACCATTTAATCCACAAGCAAGTACATTTCTCAATCTTTCCCATTTATCTTTATCTTCATTCCACACATCATCCAAAATAAGTAAATACTTCTTCATTTCCAACATGTTTTGGAGGCGTTTCTGCAGAGGATCCATGTCCAAAGCTTCACAAGGATTTCCAGAGGCAGATTCTATTATAGATTTTATCAATCTCCACACGTCAAAGTCCTCAGAGACACATACCCATATTGTCAGATCAAAATGGTCAGTAACCCTTGGATCATTGTACACAAGTTTAGCGAGGGTAGTTTTCCCCATGCCTCCCATGCCTATAATCGCATAGGTAGAGAGACGATCTTTGGAATTGCTTGAATTGGACTCTACCAAAAACTCCACAATCTTATCTTTATCTTGTTCTCTTCCATATACCTGTTTCTCATCAACAATGGAGCCAGTGTCCCGTTCGTTTCTTATTTGGACGCGTCTCTGATCCTGAACAACCTCACGCAAGTGAAATTTCTCACGTTCTTTTGCAATATCATCCAATCTCTCTGAAACATCTTCCATCTTTTTTGCAATTTGAAAACGAAACCAAGTATTTTTTGGGTTTAAACAGGACAAGAAAGAAGCTTTTACCTTTTGGGTAGATCCAAACCTCTGCGTTTTGTACTCCAGCAGTGATGCCTCCATTGAGCACTCATCCAGAATGTCATCCAACTCACCAGAAACATCTTTAAGCTTTTGCAGCCAATTCTTGATTGCTCTGTTTCTCAACTGCTTCTCCTCTGCATCTTCAAGAACAGCACGGATGGTTGAGAGGATGCTAGACAGCTTCTCCATCTCTTTGTTGACACCCCAAAGCAATCCAAACCCTTTCTGGATCAACGAGTTCAGATTCTCAAACATGATAGTAAGTAAAGCTTCAGCCATTGTCACAGTAGCAAATGAATTCGAATGAAGAAATTAAGTTAAGAAATAAGGGATTAAGCTTGCTTGTTCATCAACAAAATGGCTTAAGATATAAGCGTTCTTGATGAAGATTGGTCGGGAATCAAACCATTAAATTAAAGTAAGGACCGATGATCATCAACAAACCTTTAGAATATTATTACTTACTAGTTTCGATAAGTCCATGGCAAGAACGCTCTTGGAACTTTCAAATAGTAGCACATAGGCAGCTTGCATGTTAATAATATTAAATTACTCTATAGGGTTCTCTAATAGTCGAATATTTTAAAGCGGCACCGACAAAAGACATTTTGGCTTTATTATTTTACAATATTCTTAGGAGTTCAAAATAATTGTGTAAAAAATTGGCAATGAGGGAAATTAAAATCCTTTCTTTTCTAGTATTTTGCTAATTGTTTATTGGTTCTAACATAACTCAAATTTTTTATCAAACCTTTTTCAACTTAATATATACCATCTCTTCCTTTTTTTGTCATACATTTGAAAGTCCCACTATACATCAACACTTAATTACCAGAAAATTATAAAAGTTCCTACCTAAATATATAGTAAATTCACTCACATACCAATCCAACATCTTTTGCGAGAATCTAATCATGTCATATCAATGAAAAATCTAGAAATTTTTTTAGGAATATGATAAAGGATTCCTAAAATTAAATAAGTTTAATTTCTTAACACGAGACTTCCTGATATGCTTTACTTGATTTTCTCCTTTTTTTTCTTTGTTTTTTTTTTCTGTCTTTGGTCAAAAAGACGAGGTTCTATTGAAAATCAAAAGAGAAATCACCATATAAAAAAGAAGATACATCGGGAGAAACATCCCAAGACCAAATAGCACAAAAAGAAGATGGTGTTGTGGTTCTCTGACCACTTTAGAGAAGAAATATGAGAAGAAAAATAAAAAGAATTCTATTACTCTCTTGGAAATAGAATACAAAAATAAAAACTTCTCTTGTGGAGGATTCTCACATGGAACCTCTCTCTACACTGTCAAATTCTCTCTGGAATTGCTCACTCTTCTCTTAAGCTCTCTCTAGAACTTAAACACTCTCTCTCTCGGAGTTTACTCTCAATACTCCTCACTTAGGATGATATTGAGCTTGCTCTCTTGGCTTGGCTTGCATGCAACGAGATGGAGCCTATTTATAGGCTTACAAGGTCGGTTGCATGGCCACAATCTTCAACAGCTTCTGACAGTAGCCCACAATCGTTAAGAAAGTTGGAGTTTGGTGTTAAATGCAGTAATGGCCATTGTCAAAGATGGTGGCTGAGCAGTCTTCACACTGTCGGTGCAGTGGTGGTGTGGCTGGACTTCACAATTCTCCCCCTCCAGCCGCATTTAAACTGATGGTCATCTACCATCCATTCCGGCTATGTCTCTGCATAGCTTCAGCTTCTCTTGAGCAACAACTTTTGTTAGCATATCTGCTGGATTCTCATTTATGTGGATCTTCATCAGTTTCAGAAACTGTTGATCTATTACTTTGCGTATCCAATGATAGCAGATGTCAATGTGCTTTGTACGGGAATGATACATTGAGTTTTTGCTCAAATCCATGGCACTTTGGTTATCACAATGTATCTTGTAGTTTCTTGCTTGATGCCCAATTCTATGAGAAAACGATTTAACCACAATATTTCCTTACCTGCTTCCGCTGCGGCAATGTACTCTGCTTCAGTAGTGGATAAAGGAACACACTTCTGCAATCTTGACTGCCATGACACAGCTCCCCCCACAAAAGTGTAGAGATAACCTGATGTAGACTTTCTATTGTCAGGGTCTCCGCCCATATATGCATCTGTATAGCCTTCTGAGATTGGAGCACCTCCCCCGTAGCACAAGCACAGCTTCGATGTACCTTTAAGATACCTGAGAATCCATTTGACTGCTTCCCAGTGTTTCTTTCCAGGATTTGAAAGAAATCTGCTCACAACACCTACTTCATGAGCAATGTCTGGTCTGGTACACACCATTGCATACATCAGACTTCCTACCGCTGAAGAATATGGTACTGAAGCCATCTCCTCTATCTTTTCTTTGGATGAGGGGCACAATCTCTTGCTCAACTTGAAATGATTTGCAAGTGGAATGCTGATCGGTTTGGCTTTATCCATGTTGAATCTTTTTATCACCCGTTCAACATACTTCTCTTGAGATAGCCATAACCTTCTATTCTTCCTGTCTCGAATTATTTGCATTCCCAAAATTTGTTAAGCTGGTCCTAAGTCTTTCATATCAAAGGACTTAGACAATTCTTTCTTCAGCTAACTAATCTTCATTGCATCTTGTCCAACAATCAACATGTCGTCCACATATAGCAAAAGTGCAATAAAGTTTCCACTTGAAAATTTTTTAATATAAACACACTGGTCTGCTGCAGTCCTTTTATAGCCTTGACTCACCATAAACGAGTAAAACTTCTTGTACCATTGTCTTGGTGCTTGCTTGAGGCTATACAAGCTCTTCTTCAGCTTGCATACGAGGTTTTCTTTCCCTGAAACCTCAAATCCTTCTAGTTGCTCCATGTAGATTTCCTCATGTAAATCACCTGAAGAAATGCTGTCTTCACATCCATCTGTTCAAGCTCTAGGTTTAGACTTGCTTCTAAACCAAAAATGACTCGAATTGAAGTCATTTTTACCACTGGTGAAAAATTCTCATCAAAGTCAATTCCTTTCTTCTGAAGAAATTCTTTGACCACCAATCGAGCTTTGTGTTTCACTACCTTTTCGCTGCCATCTTTCTTCAGCTTGAACACCCATTTATTCTTTAGCGCCTTCTTCCCTGTTGGAAGTTCAACCAACTCATAAGTATGATTTTTCTGCAAGGATTCCATCTCATCTTGCATTGCTTGCATCCACTTTTCCTTCTCTTGATGAGAACAGCTTCCTGGAAACTCTCTGGCTCCCCCTCTTCAGTAAGCAGAATATACTCAGATTCTGGAAATCTCTTTGATGGAATTCAGCCTCGCTCATATCTCCGAACTTGTAAACCACTGGTTTCAGGAGGTGTACCATCATCTGACCACTGTGATGGCCCTGTAGTTGCTTGAGAGGATTGAGTCTCCCCCTGCTCAATATCCCCTTCTTCCTCCTGGTCTACTTCTGGTATATCTTCATGCACCTCATTATCCTCTGTGGCTATTTGTGCTGGTTCTGGATTAGGATAAAAATTCTCGGCACTAGAACTACAATTAGGAGACATTCTGGGATTTTCAATGTCTTCCATTGTCTGGTTTTCATGGAATACTACATCTCTGCTTCTAATAACCTTCTTTGTTTTTGGGTCCCATAACCTGTATCCGAATTCTTCATCTCCATATCCTATAAAAATTCATGGAGTAGATCTTGCATCGAGCTTCTGTCTGAGCTCCTTGGATATATGTACATAAGCTAAACAACCAAACACTCTTAAATGAGAGTAGGAGGGAATCTTACCCGACCACACTTTCTCCAGAATTTCAAAATGCAACAGTACTGATGGTGATCTATTGATTAAATAGCAGGCGGCACGAACAGCTTCTCCCCAGAATGGCTTTGGCAGCTTAGCTATACTGATCATACTTCTGACCTTTTCCATAATGGTTCAGTTCATTCTTTCGGCTATTCCATTATGTTGTGGGGTGCGAGGGACCATCTTCTCATGTCGAATGCCGTGTCTTCTACAGTAGGCATCGAACTCCTTGGAAGTATACTTGCCTCCATTATCTGAGCGGAGACATTTCAGCTTCTTTCCTATTTCACGCTCTACCATTGTATGAAACAGTTTGAAGTAATCCAATACCTGGTCATTTGTCTTCAAGAAATATACCCATACCTTCCGAGAAGTATCATCAATGAAGGTCAGGAAATACTTATTGCCACCTAATGATTCCACCTCCATGGGACCACAGACATCAGAGTGCACCAGACTAAGCAACTCTAATCTTCTCGATGCAGAGGAACTGAAGGAGACTCAATGTTGCTTACCAAACAAGCAGTGATTACAAGGATCTAGCGCAGCATCCTTGCAAACAGTGATAAGCTTCTTCCTTGCCAAAGTGGACAATCCTTTTTCACTCATATGACCGAGTCTCTGGTGACACAGATTTTGGGACATCTCTCATTCTACAATATTGAGGCTATCTGCACATATCTTCACATGAGTTTTGTACAACATTCCAAAAATATGTCCTCGGGCGACAACTATGGCACCTTTCATCATTTTCCATGTGCCTTTGCTGAAGTAGTTGTCATAGCCTTGCTTGTCTAAGGCTGCTCCCGAAAGTAGATTAAGCCGAAGATCTGGAACATAACGGACATCCTTCAAAGTGATTGTACAACCAACATTCGTTTTTACTTGAATATCACCAGTTCCCATAATCTTTGCGAAACTGGAATTTCCCATCTTTACCGTACCAAAGTCTCCTGTTTTGTACGTTTTGAAGAAATCTCTGTGTGGAGTGGCATGGTAGGCTACTGCAGTATCGACTACCCACTCAACATCTTGGGTTGATATATCAAGGCATGTCTCTTCTTCGGTGGAGCAGAGCGCCATTTCTCCTTTAACAGTGACTAGTGTCTCTCCATCCTTCTTCGGCTGATTACCTTGGAGTCTCTGCTCTCTCAACAACTTTCTGCAGTTCTTCTTCATGTGACCCTCCAGGCCACAATGATAGCACTTATATGATGATTTTCTACCGTCTGTAGATCTGCCTCTGCTCTTATTCTTGCCTTTCCCCCTATCTCGACCACCTCTTTGCTGTCTTCCTCTCTCTATGACAAGGGCATGTGACTGATCCATGCCAACATCTTTTTTCCTGGCCTCTTCATTAAATAGGGCATCCTTAACCATAGATATAGTAAGTTTGCCATTCGGGGCCGAATTGCTGAGAGAGACTACCAATGTCTCCCAACTGTCTGGAAGAGAGCTTAGAAGTAGGAGGGCCTGATCCTCATCCCCTAGTTGGTAATCCACAGCAAATAGTTGATTTACCAAGCTCTGAAACTCACTGGTATGCTCGGCTACAAAAGTTCCACTCTGTAATTTTAGATTTACCAATTGCTTAACCAACAGGGCTTTGTTCCGAGTAGTCTTGGCCTGGTACATGTCCTCCGATTTTGTCCAGGTGGCATATGCATCCGTTTCCTTCGCTACATGATGGAAAACACTATGGTCGATCCATTGCCTGATCTGACCAATCATTTTCTTGTTTAATTTCTTCCATTCTGCTTCTTTACTGGGATCGGGGTTTTCTCCTTTAGCTTCTATAGGATCAAACAGATCCTTACAATTGAGGAGATCTTTCATCCGAGGTCTCCAAAGTGTATAATTTGTGGCAGTGAGCTTAACCATAGCTCCCGAAGATGATTCTTCCATTGACATTATGGCTTAACCAAAAATGGAGCCGAATTTGGCAAAATGGAGTTAACCGTTGCGTTCGGAACGGCCGAAAATGGTGGACTTGACTCTTCCGTGGTCAAAATATAATTACCAAAAATTTTGGGGCAAAAATATAATTTCATAAAACTTCTGGGTCAACCTGTAAATACAGAAACTACAGGGGTCAATCTGTAATTTCCAACAATTCAGGGGCTGTTCCGTAATTTTAGAACCTACTGATGACGTGGCAAATTATGTTGACGTGTCAACACGTGGCAGATGATGTGGCGATTGCGTGGCTGACAACGTGTTGGCTCGCGTGGCAGATGACGTGGCTAAGTGCACTGACGTGTCTACTGCCGTGGTCGTCTTCAACCTCCAGACAGCGCGTGCTGCGCGTGAGGCGCGTGATCTGCTGCAGAAAATTTCAGATGGCGCGTTCGGATGCATGACGTTCTGAGTTTCTTTCCGGCGAACTTGGTTGTTCTCTTCTCTTCGAGTACTTTCACCTGGTATTGTCAAATTAATTATTTGAGCAACTTTTCAAAACACCAACTTGAAGAACAGAGGCTCTGTTTCTTCAAACTTTGAACCCAAGCTCTTGACCTGGAGTTTAGAGAAGAAATATGAGAAGAAAAATAAAAAGAATTCTATTACTCTCTTGGAAATAGAATACAAAAATAAAAACTTCTCTCGTGGAGGATTCTCACGTGGAACCTCTCTCTACACTGTCAAATTCTCTCTGGAATTGCTCACTCTTCTCTCAAGCTCTCTCTAGAACTTAAACACTCTCTCTCTCGGAGTTTACTCTCAATACTCCTCACTTGGGATGATATTGAGCTTGCTCTCTTGGCTTGGCTTGCATGCAACGGGATGGAGCCTATTTATAGGCTTACAAGGTCGGTTGCATGGCCACAATCTTCAACAGCTTCTGACAGTAGCCCACAATTGTTGAGCAAGTTGGAGTTCGGTGTTAAATGTAGCAATGACCATTGTCAAAGATGGTGGCTGAGCAGTCTTCACACTGTCAGTGCAGTGGTGGTGCAGCTGAACTTCACAGATGGTGCAAATTTTTGGTCACTACTTGACTAAAGTCAATGCTGCTAGATTTAACTGGTTGCATAGTTCTTTATTGCAGGATACTATCGATTCCAAGTAGTACTAATAAAGGAAAAATTAATTTTTATTTTTCTTAGAACTTTATTATTGTGGAATATTCCTACAAGTTGTTCAAAATTAGTATGTAGAAGATTTGAAAGTTTATCAAATTTGAAGGTAATTGGTTTTTGCATTTTGCTTTTGGTTTTCAACACCAAAAAAAGACAATTCTACTTCTTTACATATTTTTAGTTGGAATACTAATCTTAGTCATTGCTTAGTCTTCAATATGTGGGATTAAGAGTTATATTTGCTTTCTAAAGAAACTACTCACAAATAATTAAACAAAAACTTTTGATAAGTTATTTCTCTCATACTTACAAATAGTTTTTAATTTTTTGAGATGAACTACTAGAATTTTATCGCATGCTACATTACATTAAATAAAAAAGCTAACCTATTTTCATTTTTCGTTTTTCGTTTTTATTTAGAAACAGATTATACTTATAGGTAGTGAAAAGTTTAAAATATAAATTGGGACTGAGTAAACAAATTACTCAAAAATAATTAAACAAAATTGTAACTTTTTAGTAAGTTACTTCTCTCTTATCTACAAATAATGTGTAACTTCTTAGGATGAACTATTAGAATTTTATCGCATGCTACATTATATTTTATAATGAGCTAACTTTTTCCATTTTCTGTTTTTCTTTGAAAAAATATTGTATTTGTAAATAGTGAATGATTCAAAATATAGATTGAGAGTGAGAATCAAGTAACTGGGTACTGAATTGAAATTTATTATCAAAGATATATAAAACATATTACATTAACTCTTTGCCCAAAATAAAAACACCTCCTTCCCTATCCTCTCTTCTCTATCTCCCTATCCCCATTTTTTTCTCTCTATTTTTCCTACTTCTCCTCCATCTCCAACATTCTGAGACTCCACTTTCTCACGACCAACCTCCCCCTCCCTCCCTGTTCCTCGTTACTTTCTTCCACTTCAATCTCCCCATCTTCTCTATATTTTACTCCGTACTACTTTCTCTCCTTAATATCTCTTTCTCACTTTATTCTTCTTTCTCTACTTCACTTAAATTTCCTCCCTCCACTTTCTTTCTACTCTCTTCTCTCTCTACACTTTCTCTATTACACTCTTTCTAATTCCTCTCTTTAATTTCTCTAGTTGCAAAACTCTAGTTGTCCATCCTTTGACATTGTTGTCATATGCTAAAATAGTTTGCTCCACTAACTACTAATCTTAGATTTTATGAAATTCCAATTTATGCCCTTATGCTCTTATCTAAGTAGTGTAATTTTTTTATTTTTTATTTTATTTTTGATCAAGTAGTAGTACTAGTCTGGTTTGCATGGAAAAAATTGAAAAAAAACAAACTTTGAAAGTTTAAAAGTTAAATATTAAAGTTATAATTTTCTTTTAAATTAAATTTTAAAAAGTTAATTATTTTCAGTTAAATTTGTTATCTTTAATTTTAAAACTTATGAACTTTTCGTAAATGTAAAAAACTTTTCTTTCAAAAATATTTTACCGTTTAAAAAAATAAAAATAACTTGTAAGAAACATTCTCTTTTTAATAAAAAAAAAATTAAAAAAAAAATTTAGATATCTATCAACGTTCTTGTAATTATTGTCTTAATTTTAGCGATAGCATTCTTGTTTTTAAAATTTAGCAATAGTTTTTTACATATTTTATTATGTTTTTCTACATATAATAATTTATTTTTTTTTCTATATCTATATTTTCTTTTCCATATAAAATAGAAACAGTTGCCTTTATTTTCGTTAAAGTATTTATCCAAATAAAAAAAAATTGAAAAAAAAATAATGAAACGTATATTTAAAAAAAATAATAAAATGTATAAATTATGAACATCATTATCTTTTTTTTTCTTTTAAAAAAATAAAACTAAAAATGGTTGCCTTTTTGCCTTATTTATACCAAGAAAAAGTTATAGTTCAAAATAGTATATAGCCTTTTTCTTTCTTTTTTCTATTTCTCATTTCTTTAGAATTTTAATTTGAAGGGCATAAAATGGAATTCCACAAATATAAAATTGGTAGTCCATGGAACAAACAATTTTACCATATAACAAGAAGGCCATTAAGACTAACAATTAGAAAGTGCATAGAAAAATTAATTCGAGAAAGCAGAAAAAAAAATGTAAAAAGAAGAAAATGAAAAGATAAAAAGCATAAGAAAGCGGAGACTAAAATTAAACAGCGCCAATAGGAGTAAAAAAGACAGAGGAAAGTAGAAAAAACGAATTAGAGAGAGAGAGAGAGAGAGAGAGGCAGTAAAAAAGATAAAAGAGAAGCAGAGAGACCAATTACCTTTGTTACAAGGTTGTGGCAAATGTGCCAGTAAGCGGGGGCTCGGTTCTGCCTCGCTCAAGAGGGTCGGAAGCTGAATAGGCATGGACGGGGCGACACCATGCCATCGGGTGACATTCGTCTGTGGGCTTCCGATCTTGTGTTGCTACCTTGGGTGGCATGTTGGCACGATGCTGGCGTGCATGCTCCAGGGTCGGATGCTATTCGAGATGTGCATGGACAAGGCCCGAATGGAGAACTGGGTTGCTGGCAAGATCTTGGCACAAGACTGAGTAACAAGCTACCGAGTGGGCATGAGGCCATCGGGCTAGCTTGCTGGGCGGCATGAGCCATGATGATTATGAGAAAGAAATAGATGGGGTGAGCATCTAGGCTATTAGCCGTGATGCCAGGAAACAATCATAGTCCTCGCCGGTGAACCTCAGGGGCGTACAATTGGTATCAGATGGGTCAATATATGAACTTGGATAGTGAGAAGGCTAGCCATGACTAGAGAGTCTTGGCACCGCACGGTCTATTTTCGCTGCATAAAATGTAGGACTGTGACAGTTGGTATCAAATCCCAGTTTGTCCTGCAACAGGCAAATCGAGGAACGGATGGTATTGGTTGGTGATGCTTGGATCCGTAGAACCCCGATGCTACTGTGAAGGAAGGCATTCTTGCATGGTGTGTGGGTAGTTTTGGCGGCATGCCTAACTTGAATATGATGTGGGGATGTTCACCAAACGAGTGCCAGTGTGTGATACAAATGCACTTTAACTGGGATGCTCGAGCAGCGAGGCAAATGCGAAGTTCTTGAATGGGACAAGCATTGGTGCTCAGAAAGGAATACATGCATTGTTAAATAAGGAGCCACAAGAGATTTCCAGCCACAATGCTCTTATAGGAGTACAAACCATGAGTAGTGCAGTTCTCTTGGGTAGTTGAGGGCTTGTTAGCCATGTGTTTCTTTTGGGGTATTGGTCATAAGAATTACAGAAAATACCAAACATAGATCCATTTTGACCAAGAGTCTTGACAACCACAAAGAGTGGGGAAGAAAGAACAAGCCAGTGCAGCTGGGTGGCAGAGGCCATGTTTGTCCAAGAGAAAGGACAACCTTGTCGAAGCGAATTAGAAGTCGAGACGAGTGGGTGCGAGGGTGTAAGTTCTAAGGGAAACTCCCGTTGAGCATCATTGAATAATGGGGCCATCAGGGCCAAAGTTTAGATGCCATTAAGGCACAAGTACAGGCGAGGATTAGAGATTAGGCCAAAAGGGCCAAGAGTCATGCATGCCATGAAGGCATGATGGTGGGCGTGAACTCAAGAGATCAGGCCAGCGGGGCCAAAATTGTGGTTGCCATAGAGGCACCAATGCGAGCAACATAGCAGATCAGGCCAAGAGGGCCAAGGGGCTGCCAAAGAAAAGGCAGAGAGCAAGCGACGATGACAACAAGGCATGAAGGCCGAATGTCAAAATACCGTGGAGGCACGAGCTTTAGAGGAAGTACAACTAGACCACAGAGCTTGGGTAGCCTCAAAAGTATTGGTGCACATGGGCACAAAATGTCGGTTGTGGAGGCAAAAGACTTCAATAGAAGCAACAGCCTTGAGGGTGTGGTGGTCAGTGCCATGAGGGCATGAGACTCTGGTGCAAGTCCATAAGGAAGCCATAAGTGAGCCGGTTCGATGAGAGAGTAAATGTTTGCTTGGGTGGAATTTGGATGAGCACTGAAGCTAGGCGTCGATGGCATAAGTGGGGGAGTGTTCATTGCGTTGACACCCTACACCTTGGGCATAAAGAAGTGGTGGTTTTGGAAGCCAAAATCTGAGTTAGGCAGCGTGCACTGAAGCAAAAGTCTGGTTGGAGAATTTCATAAAGGACGATACCTTATCCTTAAATCTTTTGGCTAGAGTTGGAGGGAGCCAAAAGTAGGGCCATGATTAAGTAGCCTTGTGGAGTTTGAAAGCCATTTGTAGAGGGATAAGGGCCAGACAACGATGAATCCAGAGAAACCCAGAACCTCACAAAAGTGAAGCACCAAAAGATGTATGTAAGCATGGAAAGGGAAAGGACTATGAAGGAAAGTCTCAGCGGAGACCAATAAAATGTCCTTATATGACCAAGAGGGTCAAATTTGAGTGTGGTACATTGCCGGAGGGCAAGATTGGGGTTCAAGAAGGAACCTTGGATGCGTGGAGCATTGTAAATTTGCCAGAGGACAAAACTGGCTAAAAGAAGGAGCCGAGATACAAAGGAGAACAAGATTGAGGCAAAGAACTAAGGAAATGACTTACTTCAAGGTGACACTAGGTGTCAACAGCCGAAATAAAGGGGTCGTAGAAGAGAGGACCTCCATTCAAAATGTGGTAACTCGTCGAGTAGAGGATGCCACTTGCCTAGGGGATTGGTGCTGGAAGCCACAAGAATAAATGCACACTTGAGGGATGTTGTGCATCAATTTGCCATTGGAGAAGGCAAAGCTAGCTTGAGAATTGCTAGCACATCACCATCGTGGGGATGGAAATTTGAGCATGGGAACAAGAGCTAAGAAGGGAAACTTAGCTCGTCACGGCAACAGAATGCCGAAGAAGCATGAAGTGGAGTTCAAAAAAGAGAAGAACTACCACATGAAGAACTCTCGAGTTTGGGTACCATTGGGACAGTTGACATAGGGGCAACACCTGAGAGGTGTGCTCGATGAGAGGGTCAATGTCACCATCGGATTATTTAGTAGAGTTCAGTCCACGCGAGGACCTTGAAGGCAAGTGGATGCTTCACTTTGGAGCTCGGGAAGCTATTCGTCCAAGAGGGACAATAAGCGTTGGCTTGGATGGCAACGACTGTCTGAAGAGAACTTCGTCCAAGAAGGGACACGAAGTTGGCTAGAGTGATGCCAACAAGTGAAGAAAGCATTCGTCCAAGAGAGATAATAAGGGTTGGCTTGGGTGCCAACGACAGAAGAGAACATCATCCAAGAAGGGACATGAAGTTGGCTAGAGGAATGCCAACAAGTGAAGAGAGCATTTGTCCAAAGGGGACATGAGTCTGGCTAGGGTGCCAGCAAGATATACAAGAGGCAGAATTCGTCCGAGGGGGACACTATCTGCTTACGGAGCTGGAAGTGCAGGGTGAAGCACTAATTTATGCACAAGGAGGTGCACATTTTGAGGAAAGCTTGAGTTTGGGTGAATGCATGCAAGAGGTCCTTGGCCAAGTCCAAGAGTGGGCGTGCGAAGGTCGTCACAGAGGTGATTCTACAAAGGTAGAGGGACGAAATATGCAGGATCTTGAGTTTGAGCCTGAATAGCTTATGTGGATGAAAGGTGTTGCTCGGAGTGTGGGAGTCTTGAGGATAGCCAACGGGCACATCGATGAGGGCATCGACATAATGAAGTGGGGGAGGATGTGACGGTCCGCACCTTTGGAATGGCCTAGTGGCATTTTTGTAAATATTTGAAGGTCGGGATCTTCGATCCTGGGCCGTGGGAATCTTTTAAGAATGTCACTAGGATGCTGCATGTCGAATGGCAGACCAAGATGTGAAGGTTTGCTAGAGAAAACCCCATTATGATTCCTCGCTCAAAGTGATATCTGTTGCTGCCAGAAAGGAAATGGCTCAATAAGCTCTTTAGGGGGGTGGTCCGTGTCTAGCTCTCCACGGCCCCTGGCTCTGGCTTCGGGCTTGGGCTAAGCGAGCCTCCCATGGACGACGGCAAGCCATGGGGCAGAGATAAAGTGCCACGAAGGTGGGCTTATGTCTCCGAGGGACAGGGAGTCCCGAGGACAGTACCGGTAGGCGCTACGAGCTAGTATTGCGCGTCACTCCTGTGCTAGAGGCTAAGTGTAGCATTCGCTATGCCGTTTTCTATCGGCTATGCCAAGAACACACGTAGGCATTTGTTACAAGGTTGTGGCAAATGTTCCAGTGAGCGGGGGCTCGGGTTCTACCTCGATCAAGAAGGTCGAAAGCTAAATAGGAACGGACGGGGCGACACCGTGCCATCGGGTGACATTCGTATGTGGGCTTCCGATCTTGTGTTGCTACCTTGGGTGGCATGTTGGCACGATGCTGGTGTGCATGCTCCAGGGTCGGATGCTATTCGAGATGTGCATGGACAAGGCCCGAATGGAGAACTGGGTTGTTGGCAAGACCTTGGCAAAAGATTGAGTAACAAGCTACCAAGTGGGTGTGAGGCCATCGGACTAGCTTGCTGGGTGGCATGAGCCATGATGATTAAATCCACTGACCACTCTTAGAAATGCTAAGTTGCTAACTGGTGGATACTTAAATGCTAAGATGCTAAGTTGATAAGTGGTGGATAATTTAAGTTGTCAGGACCCGTCCAGAATTTCTCCCCGGAACCCTAGACAAGCCCTGATCCCAAGGAAATACCACCGAACCTTCCAACGGAAAATCCGGCAGCACCTCCCCTAAGGGATTTACTTACCATAAATTTACCTGCACTGAAAACACACTTCAAAAATATCCCCTTATTCCTCCCACAATACTATACCAGTGAGCGACCCTACTACTATACCATATAATATCACAGTAATAAGTATAAATAATAATTATTTGGAAATAATAATTTCTCTCAAAACCCTTACAATTCTCTCAGTTGGAAAGGTTCCCCTTTTAAAACATTTTCACAAAACCCTTTATTCATATTCCCCGAAAACCAAGACATCAAATAATTAAATACCGGAAGCAGTAATAATTAATTTTATTTTTCCAATACGGTTTCCAAACATTTTATTTTTAAAACACAGTTCTGAAAATCATTTGATGCACCCACTATATACCAGTGGCGCCAGAGTACCCAGCGTCCCGAGGTACTGCCAGACAGGAGGTTATAGAGAGAAACCGGCATACGGTCGCGTGGCGTCCCACAGCGCCGCTGCTAACCTGGTGTCCCGGCCAAAGGGGGGTGGCCACCCTCTCCGATGGCATCCACAGGACACCCTCATAATATCACCTGCGCGCTACTCACACCCACCTGCGCGCTAATCATATCCGTGTGCACAATATCCATATCACATATATCATATCACATAATCAGAACACCAGTACGTGCACGGTGCATCTAAAAATCATAAAATCCATAAATTTAAATCATAAAACAAATTTCACATTTTTCATAAGCATAGCGGGCATAATCCATCCGCTTGAACCGGGAAATTCTCCACAATTTCTTTATAATCAATGCCATAAATTCCATGATTTTCAAATCCACCAACTCCCAAATCCATCAATTCAAATATCCACATTTTCCCAATAGCATAAATAATTTCTCGAAATATCATAATCAAATCTCATAATATTTCATGGGCATATTTTATAAAAATTGAAATCACCAACATAACCAAATATTTTCTTTGAAATATTTGCAAATCAAATCGTGCCCAATTTACCATTAAAACCACACCAATTTCAAAATCCTCAAATCCATAAAATAATTTCACATGGCATAATTTTATAAAATGCACATTTTCTTAAATCCAATAAATTCATAAATAATTCCATAATAAATTGAATAACTATTTGGCACATAGAATTTAAATTCCAAATATTTAAATCACGCACATATTATATTCACAAATTAAATTTCCCAAAATTAATTTGAAGGTGGGTCACTCACCTAGAGCACGCAATTAACCCATGATCCACTACGGGATCAATTCTACGACTCACCGGTGCTCCTAGAACAAAATTCACAGACAGTCAAATAAATTAATATTTTATTCGGGTAAATAATACCCGGTACCCGGGGGGTCAAAACACAAACGATATCTAGAATTTACGAGTTATATACCGAATCGAAGCTCGAGTGATGCAAATCACAGATCCGGTCTTAATTTTCGATGATCGTACCCGACGGGGTTTGAAATTCGTCGGGAAGCTTTTCGGGTTTCGGCTCCGCAATTCTCCCAAACCGTCGCAAATTGGCGGAAACGGATGCCGGATTCAGGTTCAGGAGGTCGAACACAGCAGACTGGAGCTGGCCAGAATTTCGGGTACTCGCCGGAACAGTATTTTCCGGCGGGCCGCCACGGTCACCGGCAACCGTCGCCGGCGGCGGCGCGTGCGGTGGCCGTTGGCTGTGAAATTTTGCAGACTTGTAGATCGTGAGGAGAGCAACCCAACGGGACCGGCGGTGAGCAAAACGGAGGTCGGACGGCGGAGAAATCACCGTTTGAAGATTTCCGACCCCTCGCCGAAAAACGCTCCGATCCCGGTGCGTCGGTGGTCCGATGGCCGTGATTTTTGGTGGGTAGGCCGGACTTGAGGAGAGGATCAAGGCTGTCAGGCGTGTATGGCCGGAAAATGGCCGGAACAGTGCCGATTCGCGGTGGCCGGCGGTGGAGGGGGAAAAATCGCCGCCAAACTTCGGACGTCCGATCCGGGCGCGTCCGGCGGCCGTTCGCCGTGAAATTTGGAGGTTTTGCCGGAAATGAGGTGGGCAATCTGGATGGCCGGTGTGTGTACAGTAACTACGCCGGAAAACGTGAAAATGATCGGCGGCCGGTGACTCTCTCTCTCTCTCCTCTCTCTCTTTCTCTCTCCTCTCTCTCTTTCTCTCTCTTCCCCGAGAGTTTTAACAAATAAAAAACCCTGCGTGACACTGTTCATGCCACGTGGACCAATCAGAAGCTGACACGTGGCGTTTCACTGTTCACCGACCCAAAAACATTAAAATAATACGGTATCCGGTAAACTTCAAACGTCCATAACCTTTTAACCGGATGTCCGTTTTGAGCGTGCCGCTAGTCTGTGAACTCGTATCGACGAGCACTTCACAACCATGCACGAGTCAAAGCTCAATTCCCCATAAACAAAAAGTCAACTCCGGCACCCCTTGGACAGTTTGGACCGCAACTTCTTTCGTCCATAACTTTCAAACCGTAGCTCCGTTTTCGACGTGCTACCAGTCTACGAACTCGTGGCATCGTGCACTTCGCCACGGTACCCTAGTCAACTCAAAATTCTCACCGAGTCAAAAAGTCAACTTTTGACCCCCTTCGGTCAACGGTCAATGGTCAACCTCGGTCAACGTGCACGGATTCCGGTGCGATTTGGGACGGGGTGTTACATAAGTCCTCAAAAAATATTGTTTCAGTATGCCAAATGACCTTGAACCACGCTAACAAAGCAGCCTCCAGATGTTTTTCTTAGTTAATCAGCCTCCAAATTTGTCACTAACCATGAAAGTACCAACACCTTTTTTTTTTTTTTTTTTCCCTCAATGGTAAAAGGAAGCAACTTTGAATGAGGCTGTTGAAGAAAACTGGTGCTTGTTATCAAAGTTGTTTGCCTTGTTGACTGTATCTTTGCCTAAGATAAAGCCCCTAGCAAGCATATTGCTAACCACATCCTATGTCTTGTGAAATGCTAAATCAGCCCCAGTGGGAGCTTTACTATAGGTTTCCTACAGATACTAGTACAAAACAGGTTAGCAACGACGCAATTGTAAATATGAAATGGAAATTTCCATTAGAGAATGTTAGGAAGTGCTGAAGTAGCCGGTGGAAGCTCATACTCTGAAGCCAGAGTTATTCTAACAGACATATCCAATATTTCGTCTCCCCTTTCCTGATGACATTACGTTTAAAATGAAATGAGTCAGTATAAACCAGTAAGTGGGTATACTTCTCCAAGATACATGTTTTATATCATCTCTTTAAGTGCTATTGCCAATCATTACAATCTCAAGAAAAATAGTCATCACAACTAGTGATAATCACCATAGCGAAAATGGTGAAGATGATGATACAGAGGACTCGATATATCTAACTACAATTTCTGCATTGATTCATTATATATATATATATATATATATATATGTATGTATGTATATGAGAAGAATTAAGGCAACAATTTGCAAGATCTTCTTATGTCGGTCAGTTGCTCGGAGATTAAAGGCGTATATGTAGGGTGGGGACAATTTTATGCCAATCTTTTCCTGTTTTCCTTTCACATTTCTCTGCCAACTTGGGAAAGTATGAAATTTGCAAATCTTGTAAATTGGTAATATTTTGGATACTTGTTGGTAGAGAGACACCTTAAGACAATCTCTTATAGATAATGAATAAAGACAGGTCTCCAAGCCAGTCAGGCAACAATGGGAGTTTTGGAAACTGATATATATTCATATGTCAGAGGGAAGGAAGATGCTGTAAGGCCTCAGGCAAAGTTGTGGGAGGAACAGTGAGATTTTGCAAACTATCACCTTCATCTGGATCGTTGTAGCCTGATAGGCTCAGATATTAGAGGGAAGAAAGATTGTTATGACCGTTGGGGAAACATGCAACGAAACTGAATATCCTTTTCTGCAATTTCATCCAATCTACAGCCATACAAAGATTATACAATATTTATTGGATTCAACTTTTGTGTTGAACTAGACTTCTGCCTTTTATACACTACCAATGATGCGTCTATTAAACATTCATCTAAACTATCATGCACCTCAACTGCAACATCTTTAAGCTTTTGAAGCCAATTCTTGATTGCCTTTTCTCTTCATTGCCTCTCCTCTGCCTCTTCAGGCGCAACAAAGATTGCTGAGATGATGCTTGAGAGATTCTTCATCTCCCTGTTGACACACAAAAGCAATCCAAACTCTTTTTGGATCAAGGAGTTGAGATTCTCAAGTACAGCAATAAATACATCTTTAACCGTACTGTCATAATAGCAAACTGAATTCCAACAGATAAAGTTAAAAAATAATGGTGCTCCAACTAATTCACAAAAACATAATGCAAAACTCTAGAAACAAGATTACGTACATATAAACTTTACACATCAGTCTCCACACAAAAAAAAAAAAATTCTATTTGCAGGTTTTTTTAATTTTTAATAAAAAGAGAAGGTGAAACCACAAATAGTAAATATGTCTAATTAATTGTAGACACGTCTTATAGTCTTGATACTTTCAGGCTAGAAGAACTAAGGAAATGATAAGCATATAACTTAATACAAATGCTAAAAAGCACTTACAATACAACTCCATATCATGAAATTTCTGCTGACTTTATTCCTTATGCCTGATCCAGCACTGCTAAATTTATGCTCAGGAACTGGAAAACCAAACCTGAAATTTCTGAACCACTTCGTTAACTTCATCACCGACCATGGAAGCACCACATCCTCAGACTTCTAAAACGAGGATTCAAGACAACCAGTAGGCATGAGGAGCTGTATTATTAGTTTTCCCGCAGATACTCTTGCTATAAACAGGTTTCTAAACATTATCATTCGTGGTAATTAGTATGAAATGGAACATTTCATTAGAGAATCTTACAGGGGCTGCTAAAGTAACAGGTGGCTACTCATAGTTTGGACCAGAGTTACGGCGATTGAGATATCCACTATTTTATTTCCCCGATGACATAAATCAAATGGAAAAAATAACTGTTAAATTCTCCAAAATGCGGTCCTTATAGTTTCTATTTGACAATAGTGCCACTCATTGTTCCCAAAATCCTTTCCATCGCCTACATCTACTCAATGCATGTTGTTTCTTAATGCTAAACCTTTAAAAATAGCACAACTGACATCCATAGCAGAAGTACAATCAGAAAAAAAAAAAATGCCTTCCATTAATCTTTAGATTTTTATTGTTAAAATGTTCTATAGCCATGGTTTGATATATTGTTAAAATGCTTTATAGCTATTGCATATTGGTAAGATTAATGGTGAGCATCGGCTAAAAACATCTAGATATTTCGAGGAAATTATAGGAGACTAAGTTTGTTGAATAATCTGGTGCTAGTTGGTCATTAAGTTAAAACTAGTGGCAAAAAATAGAAAATGGATGATTCTAGAATAGTAAATGTTAGCCACATGATAATGTCGGTTAACTAGATTTTTGGAAATACAAACTTATATATTGTCCCTCTTTAAATCTGTATGAGCCATGTAAGCTATTCAAATATCCAGTACTCAACTACTTCTGCCAAGTGTTGCCTATTCCTTCCACAAATTGTATTACCCATCTCCGCTTTTGTATGGTGTGTACATGTTAATCCAATAACTACTGGGTCTTATTTTATCACTTAACCAAAAAATACATTCATGCCCACTCACTAAAACAATCAAATCTAAATGATATTCCAGTACTTGAGAGAAAAATAAAAAATAAAAAAATCAAATAAATTAATGAGAAAGAAAACCATGTAGGTACTTTTATTTAAATAACTCTTACATTTGAACTAACATTTTGCAGTGTCTTGTTATATGTGGGTTGGTTGCTAGCTAGTAAGCCACGTTTCAACGTACGTCGATACGTGGAACATGGGCTATCTTGTGCCAGTCTTCTCCGATTCCCTTTTTACATCGTTCCACTAATTTAAGGCAATTTGTAATATCAAAGCTTTGTAAGTTGGTTAGGCATTGGATACTTGTGGGTAGATATTCCAAGTTGGGACAAAACATAATATATAACGAAGAAAGAGATGTCGAGTCTCCAAGCCAGTCGGGCAACTTTTCAAGATATGGAAACCCAGAAATTAGCATATGTTTGAGAGCAGGGAGATGCTGTAAGTTCTCAGGCAAAGCTGCCATCCAAGAACCTTTCAGGATCAGATGTTGGAGGGAAGAAAGATTGTTAAGACCATTTGGGAAAGTCTCCAACTCTTCACAAAGTCTCATTTCCATTGATTTAAGGGCAGAAAGGTCTCCAAAACTATCTGACAAACTTTTCAACTTTCTACAGTTCTCAATGCGTATCTCTTTAAGGCTAATTAAGCCTTGAAATATTCCCGTAGAAAAGCACTCAAGCGTATAGCAAGAAGAGATAGATAATTTTTCCAAAGCGGTTCGGCCAACAAGCATGTCAGATTGCAAATATTGAAGCTTTGTGAATCCTGAAATCTTAAGTGATTTGACGGCGGTGAGATTATGTAGGAACCCATCGGGAAAGGAAGCCAAATCATCATTATTCCATATTTCAAGTGATGTTAGAGTATGGAGATTTGAAACTGATTCTATCACTGTCTCACTGCATCCTTTTGTACTTAACTCCCGGATTGACTGAAGACAATGTAAGGAGGTCAATTTAGGGCATCCTTCAATGTTCAAAGAAGACAAGCGTGGAAAAATGTCCCTTCTTTCCATTCTTGATCTCGACAACCTTTCTAAGCTTGGTAAACAAGAAATGCGCAACTTTTGCAATTGCAAGTAACCAGCTCCCTCTAGCTCTCCAGTACCAAAGGATTTAGATTCATTATCTACATACCGTAGACAATCCATTCTATACATTCCATGATATGTCAGAGATGTAAGTTTCCCCATGCCTGTAGGCAGTTCTGAACAGTTTTTGCAATCAAAGAATTCAATGCTGTCCAAATTTTGAAATATTGCATCATTATTACTAAACCAACGAGGGAAAAGCATACCTCTAAAATCATCAATTCTCAAAAGTTCTAAACCTGGGGGAGGTTCAAGGGCTTCCAACACTTGAGCCATCTTCTCCTTATAAGGCTCTGTGGAATCATTTAAGCCCCACTCTAAAGTTAGCCTTTTGAGATTCATTTTTCAAGCTAAATTGGCTTTTTTGCCTTCCGTTGAACTCTTTACTTTCTCAAGCTCTTCGATTCTTAGACTACCTCCAAGTCTAAATAAGCTTCCTAATTCATCTATACCACATCCTCTTCTCCTATTCACAACGAATTTGCATAAACTTCTTAAGCAACTTAGCTTCCCAATGTTAGGAGGCATGTGATTTAACGAACGACAACCATCAATATAAAGATGACAAAGACTCCTTATGCGACTCATATGCTTGGGTAGCTTCGCAAGTCCAAGACAACCGTTTACATCCAAAGTCTGTAAGCTTTGCAAGGGACAATTTGACTCAGGAAGGAATCCGATCTTAGTTTCCAAAAGGTTCAAATACCTTAAATGTTTCGAACTAACGATTAGAGTAGATAAAAATGATAACTCTGTGCTTGTCAACTCAAACCATCCAACTGTGAAGTCTAGCCGCACCACACTACACCGACAGTGTGAAACCAGTAGCTCACCATTTTTGACTATGGTCATTGCCGCATTTAACACCGAACTCCAACTTGCTCAACAATTGTGGGCAATGTCAGAAGGCAGGTGCCGAACGTCAGAAGATGTTGAAAATGGAGGACATGCACCTAATTTGTGAGCCTATATATAGGCTCCATCCTGTTGCATCTCCAAAGCCAAGTCGAGCAAGCTCAATATCATCCCAAGTGAGGAATATTAAGAATAAACTTCAAAAGAGAGAGTGTTTAAGTCTCCAGAGAGAGCTTGAGAGAAGAATTGAAACTCCAAGAGAGAGTTTGATAGTAAATAGAGAGAGATTCCACGTGAGAATCCGAAAGAGAAAAGTTTGTGTTTTCTATTCTATTTCCGAAAGAGTAATAGAATTCTTTTTATTTTTTTTCCCATATTTCTTCTTTAAAGTGGTCAGAGAACTACAACACCAACAGCAACAAAAGCTCTTAAAGAATGAACATCCAAGCCATGAAGAAACTTGTGCGGTTTAATCTTTTTGACAGAACTCAACAACATTAAAGTACGCAAGGATTCCGCTTTGCATAAAGCAAAAACCATGTCAAATGGTGGGTCAGAGTAACTCCACATTAAGTGACAAACGCTTTCTGACAAATTAACTGGGCGATAATTCTCTATAACATGACATTCATCCTCCATGATACTTTGAGCCAAATCATGTACTAGATCATGCATCTTGAAACAACCCAATCCTTCGTCGATAGCATCTTGAAAGAATGATCGCGAATATAATTCCTTGCATATCTTATTCCCAATCTCTTCCACCTCCATATTTCCTTTGGAAGATATAAGGTCATTAGCTATCCACAGATGAATTAATGTTTCCTTAACTATTCGATAATCCTTTGGAAACATGGCACAAAATGCAAAACATCGTCGTAATTTAATTGACAGATGAAGGTAGCTCAATTTCAAAGCTGGCAGGATGGAACTTTCACCTTGTGGAAGGTTCCAAAGTTCACTTTCCTTAACGGAAACCCACTTCTTTTCCTCACTTTTGGACCGCAATAAGCTTCCTAAAGTCTTTGCTGCTAGCGGATTTCCCTTGCACTTCCTGAAAATCTCCTTCCCAATTTTTACAAGACTTGGTCTCTCTTCACTTTTGTTACCAAATGCACGATGCTTAAACACTGACCAATAATCATCTTCTGGTAAACCAAACAACTCATGCATTGGTATTGTTCCCATAATTCTTGCAACGTTTTTGAGACAATTTGTAACCAATATCGAAGAACCATTTAATCCACAAGCAAGTACATTTCTCAAACTTTCCCAGTGGTCTTGATGTTAATTCCACACATCATCCAAAGCAAGGAAAAACTTCTTCCTTTCCAAAATGTTTTGGAGGCGTCTCTTTAGAGGATCCATGTCCAAAGCTTCGCAAACTTTTTTCAGTGGTAGATTCTATTATAGCTTTTATCAATCTCTTCACATCAAAGTCCTCTGAAACACATATCCATAGTTTAGTCTCAAAATGCTCATTAACCCTTACATTGTTGAAAACTAGTTTAGCAAGGGTAGTTTATCCCATGCCCACAATACCCACAGTAGGATAGATTAAGAGATCATTGGAATTTCTTGAATTATCTACCGAGAACTCCACTATCTTCCACACACATGTTTCTTATTAACAAAGGAGTCAGTTTCTGGTTTATTACTTACTTGGACATGTCTTCGATCTTCAACAACCTCACGCAAGTGAAAATTTGTACGCTCTTTTGAAATTTTATCCAGTTTATCTGAAACATCTTTCATCTTTTTCACAATTCTATAGCGTGACAGCAAGTTTTTGGGGTTCAAGCAGGATAAAAATGAAGCTGTTACCTTTTGGGTTGATCCAAACCTCTGCCCTTTGTACTCCAGTTGGGATGCCTCCATTGAACACTCATACATAATGTCATCTAACTCATCTGCAACATCTTTAATTTTTTGCAGCCAATTCTTGATTGCCCTGTCCCGTGTCTGCCTCTCCTCAGCATGTTGAAGCACAGCGCAAATGGTTGAGAGGATGCTAGATAGGTTCTCCATCTCTTCGTTGATGGCCCAAAGCAATCCAAACTCTTTCTAGATCAACGAGTTCAGATTCTCAAGCAGGACACTAAATAAAGCTTCCTCCATTGTCACAATAGCAAATGAATTCGAAGGAAAAAAATTAAGTTGAGAAATAATGTATTAAGCTTGCTAGTTCATATCAATCAAATGGCTTAAGATATGAGCGTCTTTGACGAGGATTGTTAGGCACAGAAAATGTCAATGCCAAGAAAGCTCCAGGAACTTTCAATCTGAAGCAGCACATAGACATAACTTGCATGTTAACAATATTAAATTACCGCATAGGATATTCTCTTACTGTTCGAATATTTTAAAGTGGCACCGACAAAAGACAATGACTCTTTCATTTTGGTTTTATTGCTTTACAGTATCGTTAGGAGTTCAAAATAATTGTG
Source organism: Ziziphus jujuba (assembly GCF_031755915.1). Classification (NCBI taxonomy): domain Eukaryota; kingdom Viridiplantae; phylum Streptophyta; class Magnoliopsida; order Rosales; family Rhamnaceae; genus Ziziphus; species Ziziphus jujuba. The sequence goes on along the minus strand of NC_083384.1, from coordinate 6,813,793 downwards.
TAAAAAATTGGCAATGAAGGAAATTAAAATCCTTTTCTTTTCTAGTATGTTGCTAATTGTTTATTGGTTCTAACAGAATACAATTTTTTTATCAAACCTTTTTCAGCTTAATCTCCCTTTTTTGCCATACTTTTGAAAGTCCCAGTACACGTCAACACTTAATTACCACAAAATTAGGGAAGTTCCTACCTAAATATATAGTGAATTTACTCACACACCAATTCCACATCCTTTGCGAGAATTTAATCATGTCATATCAATGAAAAATCTATAAAATCTTTTACGAATATCATAAGGGATTCCTATAAGTTTAAGTTGATAACACGAGACTTCCTACTATGTTTTACCCCCTTTTTTTTCCCGCTCTTTTTTGGAATAAAAAAGATGAGGTTTTATTGAAAATCAAAGGAGCAGTCAACATATAACAAAGAAGATAGGGAGGAACATACCAAGACCAAATAGCACAAAAAGAAGATGATGCAAATTTTTGGTCATTACTTTACCAATGCCAATGCTGCTAGATTTAACTTGTAGCATATTTCTTTATTGTAGGATTTTATTGATTCCAAGTAGTATTAATAAAGGAAAAATTAATTTTTATTTTTCTTAAAACTTTATTATTGTGGAATGTATCTACAAGTTGTTCAAAATTATTGTGTAGAAGATTTGAAAGTTTATCAAATTTGAATGTAGGTTGTTTTTGCATTTTGCTTTTGGTTTTCAACACTATGCAAAAAGCCAATTCTACTTCAATATATAGCTTGAATACTATTTTTACATATTTTAAGTTTGAATACTATTTTAACTAATTGCTCAGTTTTCAATATATAGGATTGGAAGTCAAATTTGCTCTTGTAAAAAAAACCACTCACAAATAATTAAACAAAATGGTAACTTTCTAGTAAGTTAATTCTCTTTGTAATTTCTTACGCTGAACTACTAGAATTTTATCATATACTATATTATATTTCACAAAGAGATATCTTTTTTCCATTTTTTGTTTTTGTTTGGAGAAAAATTGTATTTGTAAGTAGTGAAAGGTTTAAGATATAGATTGAGGGTGAGTAGAAAAACTACTCACCAATAATTAAACAAAAGGGTAACTTTTTGGTAAGTTATTACTCTCCTACTTAAAAATAATTTGTAACTTCTTAGCATGAACTACTAGAATTTTACACATTACATTTTATAAAGAGCTAACTTTTTTTCATTTTTTGTTTTGGTTTGAAAAAAGATTGTACTTATAGATAGTGAAGAGTTTAAGATATAAACTAAAAATGAAAATCAAATAACTTGGTACTGAAATAAAATTTATCATCAAAGATATATAAAAAATATTACATTATCTCTTCATCCCACAAAAAAAGAAAAAAAAAAATCCTTCTCTAGCTTCTCTACTCTATCTCCCTATCCCCATTTTTCCTCTCTATTTTTCCTGCTCCTCCCAGTCTCCAACATTCACTCCTCTACTTTCTCATCACTACCAACCTCCCTCCTCCCTAATCCTATTTACTTTCTTCCACTTCAATCTCCCCGCCTACATTTACTCCCTGCCACTTTCTCTCCTTAATTTCTCTTTCTCACTTTCTTCTATTTGTCTTTCTCTACTTCGCTTAATTTTCCTCCCTTTACTTTCTTTCTACTCTCATATCTCTCCACACTTTCTCTGTTACACTATTTCTAATTTGTCTCATTATTTTTTCTAGTTGCAAAATTCTAATTGCCCTCCTTTGACTTTATTGTCATAGAGTAAAATAATTAGCTCCACTAACTACTAATATTAAATTTTATAAAATTCCAATTCATGCCCTTGTGTTTTTATTTCAGTAGTAATTTTTTTTTTCCCCCAGTAGCAGTAGTTCAGTTTGCATGAAAAAAAAAAACTTTGAAAATTTAAAAGTTCAAAATTAAAGTTATAGTTTGCTTAATTTGTTTTCAATTTCTTATTCAATAAATTAAATTCTAAAAAGTTAATTATTTCAAGGTAAATTTAATTTTAAAATTTATGATATACTTTTGGAAAATGTAAAAACTTTTCTTTAAAAAAAAATTGTATCGTCTTTAAAAAAATAAAAATAAATCGTAAGAAACATTCGCTTTTTGATAAAAATAAATAAATAAATAACCATTTTGATATCTATCAACATTCTTGTAATTATTGTTCTAGCAATAAGATTCTTGTTTTTAAAATTTAGCAATAGTTTTTAATATATTTTAGTTCTGTTTTTCTATATATAATAATTAATTTGTTTTTTTTTTCTATATCTATATTTTCTTTTCCATATTACAAAAAGAAGACAGCTGCCTTTATTTTCGTTAAAGTATTTATCCAAATAAAAAGTAATTTTTTTGAAAAAAAAAAAAGAATAATAAAATGTACATTTAAAAAAATAATAAAATGTATAAAATTATGAACATCATTTTCTTTTCTTTTTTTGTTTTGGAAAAAAAAAAAATCGTTTGCTCTTTTTTCGTTTACCAAGAAAAATTGTTTACCAAGGAAAAGTTGTAGTTCAAAATAGTATAGCCTTTTTGTTTCTTTTTTCTTTTTTTCATTTCTTTAGTGTTTTAATTTCAAGGGCATAAAATGGAATTCCACAAAATATAAAATTTATAGTCCATGGAACAAACCATTTTAACACATAACAAGAAGGTCAATAAGACCAACAACTAGAAAGTGCATAGAAAAATTAATTTGAGAAAGTAGAAAAGAAATGTAAAAAGAAGAAAATGGAAAAATAAACAGTATAAAAAAGTGGAGACGAAAACTAAATAGAGACAGCAGGAGTGAAAAAAGACAAAGAAAATTTGAAAAAAGAATTAGAGAGAGGAAGCAAGAGAGGTAAAAAGACAACCAGAGAGACCAAAGAAAGAAAAACAAAAGAGAACAAGTCAAGAAGGAAAAGTAACAGGGAAAGAGAAAAGAGAAATGGAGAGGGAAAGAAAGAAAGAGAGAGAGAGAGAGAGAGGGGAACACACACAGCAGAGAGAGGTAGCGACCTGGCAATCCCAGCAGCCTTCTTCCTCTTAAACCCAACAAATCTTTATCTCTTATCCTTAACAATCATTCTGTGATAATACAACACCACCACATTAAGATTCACATAAATGAATCAATAATAGCGAGCATATACAGATCTATCATGCTGTCAAATGCTCTCTTGTGGTGTCTATGCTTCTCCATCATAACTAATGGCTGCTTCTTTCTTTGAATATTGTCAAGAAACTATAACAGCAAAGCAGGCAAGCTTGAAAAGGCTAATTTTATTTAGTCTCAACGTCATTGATGAAATTATGATACAACTATATGAACAAAAGCATCTCCAGCTTGCAATTGAAAAGGGAAAAAGGATAAAATGTCAAATGCTAAAAAAGCAAGAAGACATTAGAAAGACAAGCCCTACTTGCCACTTTCTATGTCAAAAACAAGGTGAGATATGCATAGTATAGCAACAGAAGAAAAATGCAAATGATAGAGACTAATTCTTAGCAAAATAACTTGTTACTTGTACTCCATTGTTAATACAACTGGCAAATGTAATGAACCCAATAAAGTAATCACATGCTATGTGTGAAAGTCACATGCATCTTTGTATTTTGGCTGTAACCACCAAGCTAAGTTTACCCAGGATCATTAGTAAAGCCTATAATCACTTGCTTGAATTTTATACTTTGCATTATAAGGAACAGTGTCATTATGACTCCTTGCATATTTTGATGTATAGTCCTGCCAAGATGAAAATGGCTAAATAAGCTTTTTAGAAAGGGTGGCTAGTTGACGAGTTATTAGGTTAGACCATTAGCATAGCTGAGAACTTTTAATAGTATGCTTGTAAACCTCTTTGCTGTTCTCTCCATCGACACCCAATAAAATGAATGCATTTTCTTCAATTGTGTTGTTGCCTTGTTTGCTTGCCCCGCTTACTAACGATTTTTATTTTTTGTTTTATTGCTTGGTTGATGCTTGCACAATACTAATATCGTGTATGTTATTTGCTTGCATGGAACAAAAATGGTTAGCTTACTACCCACGAGGGGCTAGTAAGCACCGCATGACCCACGTTACGCACCCAAAAAAATGGGACTGTGACACTATGCCTGGACTATTAGGATTAAACAACACACACTATTATATTTTTTTCTTGGTCAAAAATAAGAAAGCGACATCGCTATTGTATAAACAAAAATAGTAAAATGTTATCTGCAAACATCATTACATACACACAGACACACTATCACACACACACACACACACACACACACACACACACACACACACAGAGACTATTACATTTTTTTCACACACACACACACAAACACACTATCACACACACACACACACACTATCACACACACACACACACAGAGACTATTACATTTTTTTCTTGGTCAAAAATAAGAAAGCAATATTGATATCGTATAAACAAAAATAGTAAAATGCTATCTGCAAACATTATTACAACTAACAAAGCATTAGATTGCAAATACAAGGAAAAAGAAACTAAATTAACCATGTAATGAGAAGCAACATAACCCAAAATCTTTATCCCAAATATTAAAGATTTTAAAAACCACAATTATGTACAACAGAAACACACCATTCGGCTGCAAATAGAAGGGGGAAAAAACTAAACAAACCATTTCATAAGAAGCAACATAACCAAATATCTATAACCCAAAAGAATGTAATAAAACCATTTAACTTTAAAAGATATCAAAGATCTTAAATTGTACAACAGAAGTACACAATTGATAAACAAACTGAGAAATGCAAAGCATCTAGAAGGTGGAAAGGCATAGCATTTATAACACATTCAAAGAATTAACGATCATCCTAATTTTATATAGGTAAATATTGTTTATACCAATATTTTCGATCTAAGATAATAAAGAAGCATAATAAATAATATCCCACATGGATTAGGAGAAGAAAAACCAATTGGGTTTTGAAAATAAAATGTTTTAAATTATCCCACATCGAAAAAGAAAGAGATTTGTGGGTGGCTTCTCTTACTATATATTGAAGCCTCATTTGCTCATTGAAGGGACCTCAACCTCTACTACATCTCTTTACACTAGAATACTTCTTTTTAATTCTAATTTTAACATAGAACAGGCCTTCTGACCACTTATTATTTAGTTTTATTTAGTGTTGGCCCTTAGACCATCTAGCATTTATATTTAGCAATTTAATTTTGTGTTGGTCCTTGGATCGGCTATTTTATTAGCTTCAACTCTTAGACCATTTAGTATTTATTTTTAGCAATTTAATTTTGTGCTAGTCCTTGGACAGTCTATTTTATTAGCTTCAATTACTATTAACATTATTCTTGTTATTTTTGGCATTGTTTTTATTTATTTTTTCTGAGTTGATTAAAGTCCTTTAATCATTAAGGTATTAGAATCTTGTGAATTGTTTGTTCTCTGCAATTAAATACAATTGTCTGATTCATTCTTTTTTTTGGCAATTGTCCTAATTATTTTCTCTATTTCCTTCAACCTAGAAGGTGGCAAGCTCGCACAATCAAAGATGCTTTGTGTTGGATTTCTTCAACATTATTTTTTGGCAACACTCAATGGGATTCAGCAACTAAGAAGCTAAGATGACTTCAAATGATGATAAAATTATTCGAGATATTTCATGTCTAATGAGTAGCGATGTAGAAGAGCACAACAAAAAGATGGAAGCATCATTCAAATTCATGCACCAACAGTTGCAAGCCCGCCAAGCCACACTAAAAGGCATGTGGTCAATTTATGGTCAGAATGAGTATCAAATGCAGGCCTCCAAGGCCGCCTCTACCCTGATAATGGCATCTCATGCCACATCTATCCAGTTGCAGGCCTCCCAGACCGCACTGACACCTATAGGAGTGTTGGCCTCCAAGGCCGCCTATGCTCCGATGATGACTCCACAGATCATATCAATCTCGATATTGGTCCCTCATGTCACATCTATCTAGTTGTAGCCCCCCAGGCTGCATTGACACCAATAGGAGTGCTGGCCTTCAAGATCATCTCTGCCTTGATGATGACTCCACAGGCCGTATCAACCCCGATATTAGCCTCCCATGCCCCCCAGGCCGCATCGCCACCTATAAAAGTGCTGGCCTCTAAAGCCGCCTCTCCCTCGATGCTGGCCAATCAGGTTGCATCTATCCAGTTGTAAGAACCCCAGGCCTCTAAGGTCACCTCTGCCTCGATGTTGGCCTTCCAGGCTACATTCATTCAGTTGCAGGAACCCCAAGCCTCATCGACACCTATAAGAGTGCTGGCCTCCAATGTCAGGACCCGTCCAGAATTCCTTCCCCGGAACCCTACACAAGCCCTGATCCCAGGGAAATACCACCGAACCTTCCAACGGAAAATCCGGCAGCACCTCCCCTAAGGGTAGGACTAACCAAAAATTACCTGCACTGAAAACACACTTCTAAAATTCATCCCCTTATTCCTCCCACATTACTACAAATTGGTTCCACAAATTGCAGCACTTCAAAATAACAACAGCAGCAACCCAGTGCATAAATGAAACAACTACACGTCCAATACAGTATACAGAGCATTAAACAGATAAATGTGGAATTTATAAAATGATAGATAAAGAAGCAATACAAGGTAGAGAGGAAAAAAGGGAAGAAAAACTTCTGGAACCTTCGGCAACGAACTGAAACGTTGGGCTCGCCCCGGACAATCAACGTCTCCAACCTGGACCTAGGGGAACGAAATTTAAGAGTGTGAGATGCTAATCATCTCAGTGAGTGACCATATCTATTGTACACCTTTAATATAAATAATATACCAAATAAAGGGATTTAATAAATCAATACCGAACAATTAAATAAATAAATAAATAAACAATTGAAGTAATACTTTCTCTCAAAACCCTCACTATTCACTTCATTGGAAATGTTCCCCTTTTAAAACATTTTCACAAAACCCGATATTCGTACTTCCCGAAAACCAAGGGACCAAATAATTTAACAAACAACAAATACATAAATAAATACCCCAAATATAAATAAACTATAATAAATTATATAAATAAATTTTTGAACACCTTTGAGGTTTGAAATTTTATTTGAAAATTACACCTGACGCACCACACCATATACCGGTGATGCCCTCCAATACCCAGCGTCCCGAGCACCGACTGGCGAGGGGGTTAAAGAGAGAAACCTGCAACGGCACTTCAGCGTCCCGACAGTACCGCTGCTGAAACCATCAACCCGGCCAAGGAGGGGGGCGGCTGTGCGCAATAACAAACTTGCCTGCCCACGGTCCAATGGCAACTCATGGGTGAAGTAATAACTGCGCGCTAAACCACATAATACCTGCGCGCTACCACGTGTCCATACACCATACACCAGAATACCAATACTGTATGAATGCATCTAAAAATAAACATTATTAAACAACCGTACCATTTTCCAAAATTACCATGGGAAATACATTAAATTCTCACACTTACCATCCCACTAATTTTTATTTAACCAAACCGGTACGAAACAGCGATAGCAACAAACCACAATTTTCTCGAAATACGAGATGCAACCATAAAAATACAGCGGGCACAATTTATAAATTTAAACAAATATTTTCTTAAAATATTTAACCCAATTATGCCCTAAAAATCATATTTGAAACCACGTACAATTAATACCGAAACATACTTTGCTCATGCATAATAAATAAATTAAACCACAATAAACCATAATTAAATCACACCACATGAGCATAATTTAAATATCAATTTAAATACCAATTAAACATAATAAATTGCCCAAAATAATTTTTGAAGGTGGGTCACTCACCTGGAGCACGCAATTAAACCATGATCCACCATGGGATCAATTTCATGACTCACCGGTGCTCCTAGAACAAAATTCACAGACAGTCAAATAAATTAATATTTTAATCGGGTAATTAATACCCGGTATCCGGGGGGTCAAATACAAACGTTATCCAAAATTGACAAATTATTTGTCTATGGAAAACTTGTGAGATGAGGATCACATTACCGACCTCCATTGAGTTCAATTTGACCGGCGGTGGCCGGTATTTGGTCGAAAAAATTTGGCCGGTTTTAATCCCTTCGTATCTTGCAAATCGAAGGGAGTTGAGTTAATTGGAGCTCAGAATCGGACTCAGAGGGTCCAAATTAGTGGGAAAAGACCGGTTGCACGACCGGTGGCTGCCGGAAAATGGCCAAACCAGCGGCACACCGGCCGCCGGCTATGGAGGCCGATCCCGGCACGTCGGCTGGCCATTCGGCCGGATATTTGGCCGCCGGTGTCGCCCAGCTGTGGGCTTTCACGTCGGCCGGCGCGTGCGTGGTTCCGGTGGCCGGAAAAAGTGCAGCAAGGAGAGAGAGAGAGACGGTCGGGAGAGAAAGAAAGAAAGAAGAACAGGAGTCGGGCCCCTGGCCCTTTTTTCCCACGTGGGGAAAGAAAAAAAAAGAAAAAAGAAAAGAAAAAGAAAAAGAAAAGAAAAAATAAAAAGAGATAAAATAAAATTAATTAAATAATATTAATAATAATATTATTATTTTAAAATAAAAATAATAATAAAATAATTTGATTTTTACACATGGTTGACATGTGGCTTCTCCACATGGTGACACATGGTCAACTTCATTAAGTCACACGTGGCACATCGTTACGCGTTTAAAAATAATATTAAAATAATACAGTATTTGAAAAACTTTACAGGTCCATAACTTTCAAACCACATGTCCAAATCGAACGTGTCACTAGTCTACGGACTCGTATCGACGAGCACTTCACAGCCATGCATGAGTCAAAGCTCAACCTTGCATGAATAAAAAGTCAACTTCGGCACCCCTTGGACAGTTTGGACCTCAACTTGTTTTGCTCATAACTTTCAAACCGTAGCTCCGTTTTCAACGTGCTACCAGTCTACAAACTCGTGCCAACGTGTACTTCGTAACGGTACCTCAGTCAACCTAGAATTCCAACCGGATCAAAAAGTCAACTTTTGACCCCTTTGGTCAACGGTCAACAGTCAACCTCGGTCAACGTGCAAAAATTTCCGACATGGTTTGGGACGGGGTGTTACATCCAAGGCTGCCTCTGCCCCGTTGCTGGGCAATTAGGCCGCATCTATCCAGTTTGCAAGAACTCCATACTGCACCGACACCTACAAAAATGCTGACTTCCAAGGCCGTCTTCGCCCCTAGGTTGGCTCACTAGGCTAGATCCATTCCAGTGTAGGCCGCTCAAGTCATATCAATACCTATTGGAATGCGGGCCTTTAGGGCCACATCCATCCTGGTAGCACCTTCAATCACATCTACCATGGTGCTAGCCCTTCAAGCTTTCAGGCCGTATCCAGAACGATAGTGACTCCACGGACTACATCTACTAGAGTGCATGCCTTTATGATTGCACCAACAATGATGAAACATGTTGAAGCCATGGGACAAAAGAGTCAATTGTATGTTTTTTCACCGGCCAAAAATCGAATTAAGGCTGGGGGACAATCGCTTATGCACCAGGACCGTAACCAAAAGTATTGTTGATAAGGCGTCCCTCAACCATTCAAGCCAGTCCAAACAATCTTAGGTGGAAGAATGACTATTATAACCTTCAGACTAATCGAGACTTTAAAATGGTCAAAGATCAAGAACAGTATGAATAAAGGTTTGAGCATGCATTTCGGAGTTACTGAAAATGTCATTTTAAAGATGACTGGTTATGCAACTATCATGATCCAAAGGGATTCTAGTCCAGACAGAAGACCAAATGCCGTAGACGAAGACAATCGAAGACCTACATGATCATGCCAATGGCTATCGTAGGGTACTAGTACGAAGAGCTGAAACCGAAAAATTGAAATATTACATGTTTCATCAAATTAGTCTAATTTAATGAAACATAGGGGGGGGGCAATGTTTGTACCAATATTTTCTGTCTGAGATAATAAAGAAGCATAATAAAAAAAATCCAACATGGATTAGAAGAAGAAAAATCAATTGGGTTTTGAAAATAAAAGGTTTTTCAATTATCCCACATCGAACAAGAAATAGATTTGTGAATGGCTTCTCTTACTATATATTGAAGCCTCATTTGCTCATTGAAAGGACGTCAACCTCTACTATATCTCTTTACACTAAAATACTTCTTTTTAATTCTAGTTTTTAATATAGAGTATGCCTTCTGCCCGCCTATTATTTAGTTTTATTTAGTATTAGCCCTTAAACCATCTAGTATTTATTTTTAGGAATTTAATTTTGTGCTAATCCTTGGACCGCCTATTTTATTAGCTTCAAGTACTATTATTATTATTATTGTTATTTTTGGCATTATTCTTATTTATTTTTTCTTAGTCAATTAAGGCATTAAAACTTTCTGAATTGTTTGCTCTCTACAATTAAATTATTTATTTTATTTTTTGCCATTGTTATTATTATTTTCTCTATTTCCTTCAATCTAGAAGGTGGCATGCTCGAACAACCAGAGATGCTTAGTGTTGGATTTTTTTCCAACACATATACACAAAAGAAACACTTAAAATTAATGGAAACTGAAATTAATCAATGGGGAAAAGGCATAGCATTTATAGCACATTCAAAGAATTAACGATCATCCTAATTGTATATAAGTACATGTACACAAAAGAAACACTTAAAATTAATGGAAACTGAAATTAATCAACGCCACCACCATGTAACCCTACAAGGCATCGCATTTATTGGCTATCACATTGCAACATAAAAAAATTCAGCGACTATTAATTAAAAACTATAAGCAATTTGGGCAAACAGTAAATGGAATTTCTTAATCCTTTTAAATTAACAGGTTATTAGCTAGGGAACTCGTTTTTTAGGGATAACATGAAAGAGTGAAAAAGGAAGAGGGAATGCTGCTAAGGTGCGCACCTTCATCTGGCTTCGCCTGTTTTGTAACCAGAACTTGACTGGCCACGGTTTGAGACCCAGTTCTTGGCTCAGTTTCAGCCTTTCCTTGTCATCTGCTCTGGGTATGAAAAATACAAAAGAGAAAAACCACGTTAAATTTTAATGGGTATATCAGAAGCCAACCAGTTTTTGTATGTATTGAAAGCAGAGAAAAAAAAAGACAAAGAGAGAAAGAGAACTACGATTCCATAGCATTTCTTCTTAGGAAACTTTTTTCTCACAGACATTTCTTCGAATGGTTCACCTTCGGACCCACTCTCCATCTCCACCTTTCCTCTCAGAAAGCCCGATTTCTTCCGTTTGTGTTTTTTCTGTTACTTTTACCATTTTCAGTCAAATAACGGAAACCCAGAATGTTAAAGTCGACGGAAAGGAAGTAAAATTAACAAAACAAGAGAGAAAATTACTTAAAGAAATGGCGGAAAATTAACTGGATGGAAATCTCCACCGCAAAAGAAACCACTCCGACCCATCTATTTGTTCGGAAAAGGAGCTAAAGTTGTCTATGCATTAGAGTAAAAATTTGACCGTTGTCATCAAACTAGCCGTTGGGAAGAGCTGTACTATACATTTCAAATTTAAAATTTGACCGTTGCTCATCAAACTAGCCGTTGAGAGGATTAAAGGGGTTGACAAGACCTCTAACTCCTGGGTTTAACACAAAATTAATTACTCTCATTTCCAATTCCAAAGGTCAAATAATAATTTTTTTTACTCGACGATTGGGGAAAAAATAATAATAATAATAATAATAATAATAATAATAATAATAATAATAATATATCATATATCCAAAAGTAATTAATAATTCTTTTTATCCTTTAAAAAAATTAAAAAAAAAGGACAAATTGAATAATCTGATCGAAGCTGAGAAATCAGAAACTGAGCCGTTCTTCGATCTTTTTGGTTTAAGGCAGGCAAAGTCTCCATTGAAACTGAAACTGAATGAAAAAGAAAAAGAAGAAGAATATTCAGAAGCCAAGCCAAGCCAATCAGAGACCACGAGAGGAAAAGTAACTGTTGCTATTACAAAGGGGAAAAACACGTATTGCACTCAGAATTCTAGAGAGAAAGAGAGAGAGAACGAGATTATGGAGGGTAGGGAGTTTGGTTTGTAGGAGGCAATGAGAAAGCAACGAGAGAGAGAGAGGGAAGAATGTAGCCGTAGGAAGAATTAGGAAGTGTAAATTAATAACTTGTAAGAAACATATATATATATATATATATAAACAATATTCCACTGCATACAATATAAACAATATTCCACTTGAGAAAAAAGCATAAAATGTAAAAGAAAACCACACAAACTTCTATTTAAACACCTAAACTTATTCTTTTATAGGCTGTTAACCATGGAGGGACTTATATTCAAATACCTGTACTTAGAACAAGCAATTTGCAGCATATTCTTATTTGGGTTGGTCGCTAGCTAGCAGGCCACACACTGAGGCATGGAACGTGGGCTATCTTGAGCCAGTCTTCTCCCATTTCCATTTTACATCGTTCAACTAATTCAGGGCAATCTCCAATATGCAAGCTTTGTAAGTTGGTGAGGAGTTGGATACTTGTGGGTAGATATTCCAAAGTCAGGCAAAGCTGCCAACTTTGATAGAGTCAGACGTTGGAGGGAAGAGAGATTGTTAAGACCATTTGGGAAAGTCTCCAGCCCCGAAGAGCCACTGACATCCAATGTTTCAAGGGCAGTAAGGTCTCCAAAACTATCTGACAAACTTTTCAATTTGTTACAATTTTCAATGCGCATCCTTCTAAGGCTATTTAAACCTTGAAATATTCCCATAGGAAAGCACTCAAGCATATCGCAATAACGGATAGATAATTCTTTCAAAGCGGTTAGGCCAATAAGCATGTCAGATTGCAAATGTTGAAGCTTCCTGAATCTTACAATCTTAAGTGCTTTGAGACCGGTGAGATGATGCAGGACCCCACTAGGAAAGGAAGCCAAATCATCATTATCAGATATGTAAAGTGATGAGTATGGAGATTTGCAACTGATTCTAACACTGTCTCATTGCATTCCAATATATTTAACTCCTGGATTGACTATCGACAATGTAAGGAGGTCAGTTTGGGGCATCCATCAATGCGCAAATAAGACAGGCATGGGAATACGTCGCTTCTTTCAGCCCTGGACAACCTTTCTAAGTTCGGCAAATTATGAATCTGAAGATTTTCTAAGCGGAAGAGACCGCCAGATAGCTGTCCGTTATAGGATTCATTATCCACGTACAACAAACAATCCATACCACGTAAATAAAGAGATGTAAGAGATGGTAGTTTCCCCATGGCTGCAGGAAGTTCCAAACTGTTTTTGCAGCCATTGAAACATATGCTGACTAAATTTTCAAAGTTTGCATTGAACCAATTAGGCAAACGTCCATGTCTAAAATTTGAAATTTGCAAAAGTTTTAAAGTTGGAGGAGCTTCAAGAGCATTGAGTACCTGCTCATTTAGCTTTTGGTCTCCTACTTCATTTAGGTTGTAATACCAATGCAGATGCAACCTTTCGAGATTCATCCTTCCCACTAGATTGGCTTTTTTGGCTTCCATTGGACTCTTCACTTTCTCAAGGTGTTCAATTCTCAGACTACCACCAAGATTTAATAAGCTTTCCAATTCATCTATATCACATCCTCTTCTCCTATCCACAATAAACCTACTTAAACTTCCTAAGCAACTTAGTTTCCCAATGTTAGGAGGCATGTGATTTAACAAACAACAACCTTCAATATAAAGATGATGAAGACTCCTCATGCGACTCATATGCTTTGGAAGCTTCTCAAGATTATAACACTCACTTACATCCAAAGTCTGTAAGTTTACCAACAAACAGATTGACTCAGGAAGGATTCTAATGTTAGTTCTTGAAAGATACAAATATCATAGATGTTTGGAATTACAGATTAATGAAGATAAGGACTTCAACTTCAAGATGAAAGCATCTTTTATATCAAAAGCACATAAAATAGGAAAATATAAGCAATGAGGCAACTTAGCTTGAGCCATAGAGCTAGACATCTGCATTAACAGTAAAGTGCGCAAGGATTTTCCATTGTAAAATGTAAAAAAGATATCTGGGAAATCGGACTTGGCAACTGTGCATTCATCCTTCATAATACATTAAGCCAGATCATGTACTAGATCATGCATCTTTAAACTTTTAATGTTGCCAAGTCCATCCCTGTCAGCATCTTGAAAGAATGATCGCAAATATAATTCATTACAAATTTCATTGCCCATCTCTTCCACCTCTATGTTTCCTCTGGGAGATATAAGATCATTAGCCATCCAAAGATGAACTAATGTTTCCTTCTCAATTTGAAAATCCTTGGAGAAAATGGCACAAAACACAAAACATCTTCGTACTTGAGCAGTTAGTTGAAAGTAGCTCAATCTCAAAGCTGGCAGGATGGAAGTTTCATCTTGTGGTAAATTCCGAAGTTCACCTTCCATAACCAAAAGCCACTGCTTTTCCTCACTTTTGGAGTACATTAAGCTTCCTAAACTCTTTGCTGCCAGCGGATTTCCCTTGCACTTCTTCACAATCTCCTTTCCAATTTTCACAAGACTTGGTCGTTTCTCACTTTCATTGCCAAATGCACGTTGGCTGAACAATAACCAACATTCATCTTCAGATAAGTTAGATAAATGATGCATTTGTGTTGCTCTCATAATTGATGCAACCTTTTTTTGACGAGTGGTAACTACAATTGAAGAATCATTTAATCCACAAGACATTTCTCAACCCCTCCCATTTATCTTTATCTTCATTCCACACATCATCCAAAACGAGTAAAAACTTCTTCCTTTCCAACATGTTTTGGAGGCGTTTCTGCAGAGGATCCATGTCCAAAGCTTCACAAGCATTTCCAGAGGCAGATTCTATCATAGCTTTTATCAATCTCCACACGTCAAAGTCCTCAGAGACACATACCCATATTTTCATATCAAAATGCTTAATAACCCTTGGATCATTGTATACAAGTTCAGCGAGGTAGTCTTTCCGATGCCTCCCATACCTACAATATGATTGGTAGAGAGACTATCTTTAGAATTGCTTGAATTGGACTCTAACAAGAACTCCACAATCCTTTCTTTATCTTCTTCTCTCCCATACACACGTTGCTCATCAACAACAGAGCCAGTTTCACGTTTGTTTCTTACTTGGACATGTCTCTGATCCTCAACAACCACACGCAAGTGAAATTTCTCACGTTCTTTTGCAATATCATCCAATCTCTCTGAAACATCTTTCATCTTTTTTGCAACTTGAAAACAAAACCAAATATTTTTTTGGGTTTAAACATGATAAGAAAAAAGCTTTTACCTTTTGGAACCTCTGCGTTTTGTGCTTCAATAGTGATGCCTCCATTGAACACTCATCCAGAATGTCATCCAACTCACCAGCAACATCTTTAAGCTTTTGCAGCCAATTCTTGATCGCTCTGTTTCTTAACTGCTTCTCCTCTGCAACTTCTAGAACATCATGGATGGTTGAGAGGATGCTAGACAGCCTCTCCATCTCTTTGTTGACACCCCAAAGCAATCCAAACTCTTTCTGGATCAAAGAGTTCAGATTCTCTAACATGACAGTAAGTAAAGCTTCAGCCATTGTCACAGTAGCAAATGAATTCGAATGGAGAAATTAAGTTGAGGAATAATGGATTAAGCTTGCTATTTATCAACCAAATGGCTTAACATATGAGCTTTTTTGATTAAGATTGTTAGATACAGAAAAGTCAATGCCAAGAAAGCTCCAGGAACTTCCAATCTGAAGCAGCATATAGCCCAACTTGCATGTTAACAATATTAAATTACTGCATCGTGTATTCTAAGGCGGTATGGACAAAAGTCGATGACTCTTTTATGTTGGCTTCATTATTGTGGAATATTCTTAGGAGTTCAAAATAATTGTGTAAAAAATTGCCAATGAAGGAAATTAAATCCTAGTATTTTGCTAATTGTTTATTGGTTCTAACACAACATAAATTTTTTATCTAACATTTTTCAACTTAATATATACCTTCTCTCCTTTTTTTGTCATACTTTTGAAAGTTCCAGTGTACAGCAAGACTTAATTACCAGGAAATTTTAGAAGTTCATACCTAAATAAATAGTCAATACACTCAGATACCAACTCCGCACCCATTGCTAGAATTTAATCATATCATATCTATGAAAAATCTAGAAAAGCTCTTAGGAATATCATAAGGGATTCCTAGAGCTAAATTAGTTTAATTCCATAACACGAGACCAGCTACTGTGTTTTCCTTGAATTTTTTTTTTTTTTTTCTTTTTGGTTCTTTTTTTGGGGTCTAGAAGAAGGTTTTTATTGAAAATCAGAGTGAATCACCATATAACAAAATGGATAAATCGGGAGGAACTTCCCAAGACTAATTAGCACAAGGAAGACCTCTGCAGGACTTCTTTGCTATCCAATCAGCAATGCCTTTAGCCTCCCTAGTACAGTTTTATGTTTAGCATACTACTTGTCTATATTTGTGTAACCACAAGAAATTAATGAAAGGGTTACAATGTTGTTTTCTATGTTTGTTAGTGGATCAAAATCAGAAGCTGGTTTCGGTAAATCACACACATTGGATACAACACCAGTTCAGTTGACCAACATAATATGTATAAATATTTGAATACTAATTTTGCCTAGTTCGCATGTAGAGCAAGTAGCGTTTTTGAAGTGTCTCTTTTCCACTTTGTTCTTCCTTTTCAGAAAAAGACACATTGTTTTACTAAAAGTAATAATAAAAAGATGACACGTTGAGAGGCATACAGAGTTTCACCATAGTTTGGTGTTAAAAAGAATAATTTGTTCGGTTTTTTAGAACTCTGAGGAAAAATGTTTCAAAACTTCCACTCTTATAGTCTACAAGAATAAAGCAAGTTGTAAAATTAGAACTGAATAGAAATTTTAAAACGTACATACAGTACAAGTCAATATCATAGGATGAAACCTTTGGGCAACTGGTGCCAACGCTCTAGAAGATTTGCACAGACATCTACCATTTTCCAGTTTTGTTCCTCTTCAACGATTCCAACTTTCTCCTCTGTCTGGTAGCCAACTTCTTCAGCCTCTTTTGCAACCTGTAAAAACATGCTTCTTTATGGCAGAACCAGAACTACTACTATCCTGACTTCAGTTTTTTCCAAAACATCCGCTTCGCGAACTTTGTCATGACCAAGGAAGTATTATCACTTATGTCCTGATCAAACCCAATTCTTTTTCTGTCAAAAGAAGAAACTTTGGCTGAGGCTGATGAAAACTGGTGTCTGCATCAAAGTGTTTTGCATTGTTGACTGGATCTTTGCCTGTGATAAAGGTTTTAAAACTCTCAGCAAGCCTGTGCTAACCATCCTCTGCCTTTTGAAATGCAGAAACAGAACCACCATGAGCTTTATCAATTATCATCAGATTACTGCAGATACTAGTGGAATAAACAGTATGAACTGAGATTTCCATTACAGAATCTTACAGGAGGTGCTGAAGCATACTCTAGAGCCAGACGTACGATGACATAATGTTTAAAATGCAACTGGTCAGCATAAATTCTTTAAGATTTATTGGCAAATTTATGTTGAATAGTTTCTTTAATCTTTCTCTTAATAGTATACTGCCACTAATTACTATCTTAAATTCCTGGTATTGTCTATAGATCTACTCAATGCATATTTCAATTGATAATTTGAGCTTTAGTTTGAATTGGGCTTGAATACCATTTTGCAGATTAGATATTTCAGATTAAAGAATCATTAAAAAATAAAATAAATAAAATGAAATGAAAACATCATACTATGAACAACACATATAAAGCAAATACCAAAACCAGAAAGATAGAATGAGGAAGTCACTCTGCATGTAAAATCTGTACTCTTCCAAAGTACAAGAAGGAATCGAATCACTTATAGTATGTTGGAGAATATGGTGGCTTATAAATCTTTCATGCATGCGAATATGGTGAAAATGGTACAAAGGGCCAGATCTCTACCTACATTTTCTGCATTAACTCAACATGAGAAGATTATAATATATATTATGAAAATACTAAATTCAATGCATAATGACATTCTTCTCAAGAATAAAATAATCAGAAAGAAACCACAAAGGCTTTTTTATTAATGGAATCACCTGAACTTGAAGCAACAATTTGCACTCTCTTGTTCCAGTTAGGCTCTTGAATTCTGCACATGAACATGTGGAATTTGAGCTATCCAGTCCTCTCTGATTTCCTATTCACATGGCTCCACTAGCTTTGGAAAATATAAAATTGCCAAAACATTTAAGTTGGAGAGGTGTTGGATACTTAATGGAAGATATGCCAACTTGGGACTTCTTGAAATAGAAAATGATTCAAAAGATGATAAGTTCCCAAGTCAGTCAGGCAACAAATCAAGATTTGGAAGGCCAGATATATTCATATATTGGAGGGACGGGAGATGCTGTGTAAGGCCTCAGGCAACTTTGTAACTTAGGATGAGGAACACTGAGATTTTCTGAACAAGACAGCATCGGATGTCAAAGGTAAGAAAGATTGTTAAGACCATTTGGGAAAGCCTCCAACTCTGGACAACCATGAAGTTCCAAAACTTCAAGAGCAGTAATTGCTCGGAAACTTTCAGACAAACTGTTGAACATGATACAATCTTCACTGTACTTGATACTTTTAAGGCTATTTGAGCCTCGAAATATTTCCATTAGAAAATACTCAAGCATATGGCAAGAAGTGATAGATAACAGTTCCAAAGTGCTTAGCGCAATTAGCATGTCTGATGGAAAATCATAATGATTGCTGAATCTTGTAATCTTAAGTGATCGGAGAAAGGTGAGACTTTCTAGCACCCTAATAGGAAAGGAGGCCAAATCATTATGCCAGGGTATGGAGATTTTAAACTGAATTTAAGTGTCTCACTGGATCCCCATATTTTTAAATCTTTAATTGACTGAAGACAATATAAGTTCAATTTAGGGCATTTCTCTATGTTTACATAGAGTTCAAAGTGTATAAGACTGAGCTCATAAGGCAAACGAAGCACCTGATGCAAAATTTTGGTCACTACTTGACCAAAGTCATTGCTGCTAGATTTAAATTGTAGCATATTTTTTAGTGCAGAATATTATCGATTCCAAGTAGTACTACCAGAGGAAAATTAATTTTTAGTTTTTCTTAAAGCTTTATTGTTGTGGAATGTTCCAGCTAGTTGTTCTAAATTATTGTGCAAAAGAGTAGAAAATTTATAAAATCTGAAAGCAGTAGTTCCCTTGGTTTTTGCATTTTTCTTTTGCTTTTAACACCATCCAAACGGCCAATTCTACTTCTTCACATACAGAGGAACACTATATTTTCATAAAACATTCAAAAGTGATACAGCTACTTCAAATAATTGCTTAGTTTTCAATTTATGCCAATGTTAGCCATTCTGGGTCAATAATCCTACACAAAATAAATAAATAAATAGATAAAATAAAATAAAATAAACATTTTGTTGAATGTGGCTCTTTTTTTTTTTTTTTTCTTTTCTTTTCTTTTTTCTTCCTTTCCTAACTTAACTGACATGAAAATAAAGATTGAGAGTGAAATGAAGATAAAGTAACTTGGTACTAAAATAAAATGGAAATAAAAAAAATAAATAAATAATGTCAAAAATATACCAAAGATATCACAATATTAAAGATGAATTCTTGTTATAATTAAAAATAATAATAATAAAATAAAATCTCTCTCCCTTGTTTACTCTTATCTTCTTATCCCCCATAATTCTCTCTACTTTTCCCTGCTCCTCCCCCCTCCCCGACATTCTCTTCAACCTATCCCCCCACTTTCTACCAACCCCCCTCTCTATTCCAATCTACTTCTTCCACTTCCGTCTCCCCTATCTTCTCTACACATCCACTCCCTATTTTCTCTCCTTGATTTTTCTTTCTCACTTTTCCCTATTCTCTTTATCTACTTTATTTTCCTTAACTTCTCTCCCTCCACTTTCTATCCACTCTCTTCTCTCTCTTCACTCTCTATACTACACTCTCCTACTAATTTCTCTCTTTAATCTCCCTAATTGGAAAATTCTACTTACCCTCCTTTTGACACCATTGTCATAGATAAAAACAGTTTGTTCCTCTATCCATCAATATCAAATTTTATGAAATTCCAATTTATGTTTTTTTATGTCCTAAATTAAGTAGCAAATTAGTTAGCTAGAAAATGGATAAAATTTTGCAAGTTTAAAATTTCAGTCATAATTTACTTGTTTGAAAAGTTTATATATCCAATAAATTAAATTCTAAAGGTGAATTATTTAAAGGTAATTTTTATTTTCTTTTTTCCTTTTACAAGTTATCATAGAATTTTTGGTAAAATATAAAACTTTTGTATCATTATTTAAAATAACAACATAATATCCTTTTTTTCTAGAAAACAAAATACAAAATTACTTGTAACTTCTTTTTTCAAACCAAATACATTGTTGTTAAAAATCAGTAATATTTTTTGATATATTTTAGTTGCGTTTTTCTACATATATAATTAGGTACTTTTTTCTAAGAAAATATTGTGTTTTTGTTTCTATTCCATAAATTAAAAAAAGAAAGAGGCTAACTTTAAAATATATATATATATATATATATTTTTAAAAGAATGTATATTTTTTTTTTTAAAAAAAAAAAAAAGTAAAATTGGTAGGAATAGAACTGTCTATTAGAAAGATCGTTTTTGTTTTTGCTTTTCAATAAAAAAATCAGTTGCCTTTTTTTATTTTCTTTTTGAAGTATCTATTCCAACAAAAAGTTATATATTTTAAGAAGGAATAAAACGACATAGCCTTTTATTTGTTTTCTTCTTTCTTTTTGTTTTTGTATTTTAATTTTAAGGACATAAATGGAATTTCATAAAATGTAAAATTGATAGCCCATGGAACAACCCATTTTACCACATAACAGTAAGGTCAATAAGAGTGGCAACTAAAAAATGCAAAGAGAAACTAATTTGAAAAACTAGAAAAGAAATGTAATAAGAAGAAAATGAAAAGATAAAAAGCATAAGAAAGCAAAGAGGGAAAACTAAACAGAAACAGTAGAAGTAAATAGGCAGAGAAAAGTGGAACAAAAAAAATTAAAGAGAGAAAGTAAAAGAGATAAATGCAAGAGAAAGCAAAGAGATTAAGGAAAGGGAAAAAAAAAAAAGAAAAAAAGTCAAGAGGGAGAAGTTATAGAGAAAGAGAAAAGAAAAAGTAGAGAGCAATGGGGAGGGAAAAAGGGAAAGTGAGAGAGAGAGGGGAACACACACAACACACCACACCCACAGCAGAGAGAGGCAGAGACCTGGCAATCCCAGCAGTCTTCTTCCTCTCAATTCCAACAAATCTATATATTTTATTATCAACAATTATCCTAGTGATAATACAACACAATCAAATTAAGCAGGCAACCTTTAGACAGTTGATTTTTGTCTCAAAGTCAATGATGAAATTATGATACAACTGTGCAAAAGCATCTCCGGCCTGCAGTTGAAAAGGGAAAAATGACAAATTTTCAGATGCAAATAGCAAGAAGACATTAGAAAGATAAGTCCTACTTGCCACTTTCTATCTCAAAATAAGATAAGTATTATGCTAGAAGAAAAATGCAAACAACAGAGGAAGCCTAAACACAACTGGCAAACATATCTGGCAAATGCAAAGAACCAAATAAGCTAATCACATGCTGACAGATATGCATGGACAAACAGTATCAGATTCAGACAGCACAAACGTTATTTATGTTTTTCTCCTTTTTTTTTTTTTTTTTCCTCTTTTCTTTTTTTTTTTTTCTTTTTTTTTTTTTTGGGTGGGGGGGTCTAAAATAATAAAGCCTTAATCCTACAATATTAACAGGAATAGTAAAATACTATCTGCAAACTAATTATAGGGCGTATACACTCTTAATAATATAGGATCATCTTTGTTAACTGGATCATACAAATATATACATACACACACACACATTACCATTTCTTGTTTTTGGAAACTCGTTGGGCAATCTTAAATCTCATAATGGTATTGAACGTTGATTATGATTTAAATGCAACATTAACAAAGGAATCTAAAACCTGACTTTCATTATCATTTAATACATAATCTTCATCAACCAACCACATATGTTCCTTGTCTCTATACGTGTAAAAAACAATCCATGTTTAATTTAAGGGCCGGTTCATAAGAATTACAAATGGCAATGTACAACAACTAACGAAGCAAAGGATTGCAAATACAAGAAAAAAAACTAAATTAACGATTTCACAAGAAGCAAACATAATCAAAAATATCTTACCAGAGAGGACTTTCTGAGATATTAAAGATATTAAAAACCACAAGTATGTACAACAGAGAGACATCATAAATCATCACTCAAGCATCCAGAAGGGGAAAAAGCATAGAATCTGTGAACACATTCAGAGAATTAACAATCGTCCTAATTATATATATCTATATAGATGTACATATTACATGTGAATTTATATTATACAAAAGCCATTGAAATTAACAGAAATTGAAATAATCAACTCCACCACCATAACCCTAAAAGGTAAAGCATTTATTGCGCTATCACAGGGCAACATTAAAGAATTCAGAGACATAGAAGCAATTTGAGCCAAAAGCAAATAGGATTTCTTCTAGATTAACAGGTTATTAGTTAGGGAGCTTGTTTTTCAATGTGATTACCATGAAAGAGTGAAAAAAGAAGGGGTGGATGCTATTATGCGCACCTTCATCTGGGTTTTGGAACAAGAACTTGACATGCCGTAATTTGAGACCCAATTCTTGGCTGAGTTTCAGCCTTTCCTTGACATCTGTTCCAGGTGTGGAATATACAAAAAGAAAAACCATGTTAAATTTGATGGGTATATCAGCAACCAATCAGTTCGGTATGTATGTGAAAGCAGAGAAAAAAGGCAAACAGAATTATGATTCCGTAGAGTTCCTTCATAGGAAACTGTTTGTTCACACAGACATTTCTTCAAACAGTTCACCTTCAGACCCACTCTCCATCTCCTCCTTTCCTCTCAGAAAGCTCAATTTCTTCCTTCTGTTTTATTCTCGTACCATTTTCAGTCAAATATCCCAAACAAAGATGATGTTGAAGTCGACGGAAACGAAAGGAAAATTAACAAAAACAAAAGAGAGAAAAATTACTTACAGCAATGATGGAAGGAAGAGAAGGGAAATTAACATGACAGGAAGGAAAATCTCCACAGCAAAAGAAAACCACACCGACCCATCCCATATATTTTTGGAGAAAGAGCTACAGTGATCTATTATACTAGACTTAAAAATTTGACCGTTGTCATCAAACTAGCCGTTGGGAAGAGCTGCTCAATGCATTTTCAAATTTTAAAAAATTAACTATCCGTTGGGAGGATTAAACGTGGCGGCAAGATCCCTAACACCTGTAAAAACACAAAATTAAATACTCTCCCTTTCAAAATCAAATAATAATATTTGTTTTCTTTATTCTTTTTTCAATCGAATGAAAAATCTATCATATATCCAAAATATATTCGAAGTTAATAAATAACACTTTTTATCCTTAAAAAAAAAAAAAAAATTGAATAATCTGATGGAACCTGAAATGAGATATCAGCAAATGACCCATTCTTCTTGTTTGTTGTTGTTTAACGCAGCCAAGCCAACGTCCAAAGGGGTCGTAGTCTTCGTTGAAACTGAATGAAGGAGAAGATTACAATTTACAGCTTCTTCAGAAAACAAATATTCAGTAGCCAAGCCAAGCGATTGGAGATGATTGTATCTCTCTTTGGACAACTGAAACAGAACCCTGTTTGGATGGTCTTAAATAACTTTAATTTCCACAACTAAATAATGCGGCCTCGGCAGGTTTGGGTCGGGTTGTATTGACACCTTTTTGGGCCGGGTTTGGGATTTTTTTTTTTTTTTTGTTTTTTTTTTTTTGGGTTTAAATACATCTTCCATATACTATCTTGGACTCTTCTAACTAATTTCCCTATTATGCACAAGATATTATTCTCTGTGTCTTCTATTTTATGTGTAATCCAAGTATATCCAAAATTATTATAGAAACAGTTAAGGCAATCATCATTTGCGTTTCTACCTTTTGCGTTATCTTTTGTTTTTCAATTGCTTTGTGGTGGGGTTGTTCTAACACAATCCAAATTTATGGACTCTTTTTGAACCATGTGATTGTATCACTTGTTATATTTAGACCAAACTACTTAGTCTATGAATGTATTTTCTTTTGTGTGTTTGCAGATCAAATCTTGTTCTGTTTTATCAACATACCAAGTAAGCTCAAGCTGTACTGACAAATAATGTGACAGAACAACAAAAGTAAAATCAGCCTGCTGATTGAAGTTGTGTAACAATTTTTTTTTTTTTTTCAGGGTAAATCTGCCTCAAACTTTGTCACTAACCATGGAAGTACCAATACTAATTTCCTAAATGGGAACCTTTTATTATTATTATTATTATTATACATTCAAAAGAAGGCAACTTTGGCTCAGGCTGTTGAAGAAAACTGGTTTTTTTTCATCAAACTTGTTTGCCTTGTTTCCCAAGAAAAAGCCTTTAGGAAGCAGACAGCTAACCACATCTTACGCCCTCTGGAATGCAGATTCAGCACCCACCAAGAGCTTTTTCCTGCAGATACCAGTGCAATGAACTGGTTAATAATATTATAACAGTACACAATCATAAAGGGGTTGCATAATTAGCAGGTGGCAGGTCATACCATGGAGGCAGGGTTATTTTGACAGACATAATCACTATTGCATCTCCCTGATGACATAAACCAGGTGGAATGAAGTATGTTAAGCTCTCCTAATTGGATGATAATCAAATGTGGAATGAATTTGTAAAAAATACAAAGACTTAAAAAAAAAAAATCATGTTGAAAAAAACAAAATCCTAGTTAGCAAGAGTAACAAAATCACATGTATGGTAAAAGAAGAACAAATACTAGGTATTACCTTGGAAGTAAAATAACTACTCTATCTGTGTGCTTCAATATGGTGAGAATGATGCTCTATATCCATTTGCATGTAAATGATATAAAACTTGAGAAAAAATCAAATGTAAGAAACTACCATACAAACTATTATTTAAATACCTAAACTTGAAGCAACAATACTTAAACAACTTGCTATAAATGCTAACAGATAAATAAAGTCCTCAAAAAGTTGTTTCTACATGGCAAATGACCTTGAATCATGATAACAAATAACATAACAGAACAACAATAGTAGAGTTTTGTGACATTTTTTTCTTAGTAAAAGAGAAATCTAAACTAAATTGCAAACATGTCCAGATGACCAAGGAAACATGTACTAAACACTCCCAGGCTAGAAGAATAAAGCAAGTTGTAGAAATATAATTTATATATTCTTAGTTTGTTCTTTACCCTTTTTTTCTCTATATCTATTTTCAGTTTAGAAACAATCAAATTGTAAAGAAAAAAACATTTTCTTCCAAAATTTAAAGCTCATATGGTCATGAATTAAAAAAAACAATTTTCTTCCAAAATTTAAAGCTCATATGGTCATGAATTAAAAAAAAGTCTTCAACCTATAAAAGCTGAGGCTGTTGAAGACAACTGCTGTATGTCATCAAAGTTGTTTGCCTTGTTGGACTCAGCAAACATAAAGCTAACCGCATCCTCTGCATTCTGAAGTGCAGAATCAGATCCACCAGGAGCCTTTATTACAACTTTCCTGCTGATACCTGTGCAATATCACAATAAACAGGTCAGTAGAATTATTATGTTAAGTATTGAAATGGAAGTTTCCATTAGAGACTCTTACTGGAGTTGCTAAAACAGCATGTGGCAGAGTTATTGGGGCAGACATATCCATTATTGTAGCTTCCCCCTGATTAAATAATGATTAAACTGAAACTTGTCAGTGTAAACCAAGTGGCAAAAAGTATTTTAAATTCTCCTAAATGCCTTTGTTATGATTTCTCTTGAAAGTATTTCTGCTGATTATTATAATCTAAAAATCCAAGTACTGGATAGATCTATTCAATGCATGTTTCAAATGATAAGTTTCAGCTTTAGTTTGAATTGGGATAGAATATCATCGTTATATTATATATTTCAGATTACGCAACCATAAAATGAAAATCATTATATTTTGAGCATCACAAATAAAAGCAAATACCAAAAGTAGTAAGATAGAATGAGTTAATCCATCCTGCTTGTCATATACTCTCACAAATAACAGCAATGAATAACTGAGATTGATAGTTAGACATTAACTGAATTTTTGAACAAAATTATGCCAATATGGTGAGAAAGATACAAAAGGACTAGTTTCTAAACCAAACATGATTTTCATATCAAGCAAGTGATTCAAAAAAGAAAAGTAAAAACCAGCAGTTGCTTAAGATATTTTAAAAGAAAACTAGATGGAAGATAATTGGAATGGTTTGGAGTATTAACTTTATATATGGAAGTCGAAAAATAAATCATATGTAGAATAAATTTTATAAAATACAAAAATATCTCTAAAGACTTCATAACGTTATAAAAATTGGTTACAAAACTAGGATTTGAGTTCCAATCATAATGTTAAAGGAATTTCCTGGTTAGCAAGTGTAACAAATATTCACATCTAGTGTTGCATTCAAGTGTAACAAATATACAGTGTTGCATTCAGAGTAAAATAATTGGTATGTTCGTGTGTAAATATGCTGAAAATTGGTGGAAAGCAAAAGAACATAATTAATTCAAAACTGTGAAGATCAAAAATCTTGAACATATCAGTTGCATAAAAATGATATATTGCTTGAAATATTCTATATCCATTGCATATAAATGATACATTACTTAAGAAATAAAAAATTAGATGTGAAAGTAGCTCACGTCTTTGTGAGAATTTAATGATACATTACAAGACTTCCTACTCTGTCTTATTTTTTCTTTTTTTTCTTTTTTTTGGGACAAAATAAGAGGTTTTATTGAAAATCAAAGGAGCACATTACCATAAAACAAAGAAGTTCCAAGACCAATTAGCACAAAGAAGAACTCTCAGGACTTCTTTGTAATCCAATTAGTAATGCCATTAGCCTCCATAGTAACATAAGGAACCTTCCAAACCTCAAAATTCCCAAAAGTTGCAAGGTAAACTCAAAATGCCTTTAAAATCAATAAGGAAGGCATAGATTTAAGCATTCAGACTTTAGGCTACAACAATAACGGAATAAAAATGTATTACGGTACAAGTCCATATCACGGCAGTATCAAACCTTGAGCAGGTTCAGACTTAAGGGGTTGATGCTCATCTGGTGCAGATGCTTTAATAGACTCAGATTGATGAACTCCAGCATAATGTCAACCATTTTCCTTTTCATCCCTCTTCAACAATTCCAACTTTTCTCCTTTGTCTTCTTGGCCAACTTTCTACACCTACTTTTCCAACCTATAAAAGCATTCTTCATTACGGCAGATGCAGCACCGCTAACTTTCTACTCAGCAAGCTGTCAAGAATGACTATTCAGTTTTTCCCAAAATCTTGAAAGTCCAAAATACCTGTATTTGGACTTTCAGCAAAAATGCTGATAACAGTCTGCTAAAATGTAGAATCAGAAAGTGGTTACATCCTTGCTTCCTGAAATGCAGAATCAGAACCACCAAGATATTTATTACTAAACAGGTCAGTAACATTCGTATGTTAAATATGAAATGGAAGTTTCGATTAGAGACTCTTTCTGGGGTTGCTGAAAAGCCTGCAGGCAAAGTCGTTATCACAGAGTTATCCACTATTGTAGCTTCCCCTTATTACATAAAGTTTAAACTGAAACTTGTCAGTGCAAATCAAGTGGAAAAAGCATGTAACATTCTCTTAATTCTTAAAAAGTATTGCCACTCATTATTATCTCAACTCATTATTATCTCAAACTACAGTCATTGGCTGCATTTACTAGATGCACGTTTAAATTCGTAAATTGAATTGAATTGGGAAAGATTTCATGTTATATTAGATATTTCAGATTAAAAAATCGTAAAGAAAAAAACATTATACTCTGGACATCACAGACAACGCAAGTACCAAAACTAGCAAGATAGAATGAGCCATTCCTGCATGTAATATATATATATATATACACTCTTCCAAAAAACTACAACAATGAATCAAATTATTAACTCAGTTAATCACCCTGCATGCTATAAATATACTCTTCCAAAAATTATGAACTTGTTTCATATATTTTAAAGGGAACCCAAATGGAAGATAATTGGGATGGTATTGAGTATTGGCTTCTTACAAAAGCAGGAAAATAAATCAAATATAGAATAATTTTATAAATACAAAGATTTTGTTAACTAAAAAGTATGTAGAAGTTCTCCCAAGACATATAATATTAACTAGGAAGTCTTCCAATCATAACGCTACAAAAAAATAAACAAATAAAAATATTCCTCGCTGGCAACTGTAACAAATATTCACATATATTGTTAAAAAATAAGAAATACTTTAGTGTTAGCATTTTAGTGAAACAGGTGATTTGACTGCGTGTGTTAATATGGTAAGAATGATGGAAGAAGCATAGAAGTAACCAACCTGTAAATGAAGGCCAACAGACGCCCTGATATGACTTCGTTTGTTCATTAATTCAACCTGTCAAGATTTGATATATTGATAAAAATGCTCTAAAATGTAGTGCCTATAATGTATATAATATTCCACTTGAAAAAAAGAACCAAATTCGAAAGAAACCATACAAACTTTTTTTAAATACTTAAAACTTCTTCTTTTATAGGTTGCTCATCGTTTGGAGGCCACATATTGACATGAGGAATGTGGTCTATCTTGTGCCAAACCTCTGCCTCTTATACACCAGTAGTGATGCCTTAATTGATTAATACTCAACCAAAATGTCATCATCCAATTTATCTGCCACATCTTTAAGCTTTTGAAGCCAACTCTCGATTGCCCTGTCTCTTCATTATCTCTCCTCTGTCTCTTCAACCACAGCGCAGATCGTTGAGAGGATGTTTGAGAGCTTCTGCATCTCCATATTGACACCCCATAGCAAACCAAACTCTTTTTGGATAAAGGAGTTGAGATTCTCAAGCATGACATTAAAGACAGCTTCAACTATATTGCCACAATAGCAAATTGAAATCCAGAGAAGAAAGTTGAGAAAATAATTTGGTGCTCCAACCAATTAATAATGACATAATGCAAAACTCCAGAAACAAGATTACATATATATGAACTTTAAACATCAATTTAAACACAAAAGTTGAAAAGGCAAAGCCACAATTTGCAAATATGTCTAACTAATTGTGGACACATGTCATAGTCTCACACCTTCAGGCTAGGAGAACAACGCAAATGGTAAAATATATAACTGAATACAAATACTAAAAAGTATTTACAGTACGAAATCCATATCATGAAATTTCTACTAACTTTCTTCATAATGGATGATCTAGTACTACTGACTACAAACTTCTTACTCAGGATCTGCAAAACCAAACTTGAAATTTCTGATCCACTTCACCAACTTCGTCATTGACCATGGAAGCATCAAATCCTCGGCCTTCTGAAACGCAGATTCAGCACCACCAGTGGTCATGAGGAGCTTTGTTACCAGTTTTCCTGCAGTGACTAGTGCAATAAAAAGGTTACAAAAGATTATCATACATGGTAACTTAGTATGAAATGGAAAATTACATTAGAGAAACTTACAGGGGCTGCCGAGGTAGCTGGTGACTGACATATCCACTATTTTATTTTCCTGATGACATAAACCAAATGGAAAAAAGGAATGTTAAATTCTCCTAAATACAGTCCTTATAATGTCTTTTTAACAATATTTCCATTCATTGTTCTTAGAATCCTTTGCATCAACTTCATCTATTCAATGCATGTTGTTTCTTAATGCCAAACGTTTAAAAATAGCATAACTGACATCCACTGGAAAAAGTAAATCAGAAATAAAAGCTTCCATTCATCTATAGATTTTTATATAAAATTTCAAAATCAATCATGAGTTTCATATCAAGTAAGTAATTCAAAAAAACAAAAAAACAAAAGCAAAAAAAAAAAAAAAAAAAAAAAAAAAAAAAAAAAAAAAAAAAACAAGAGAGAGAGAGAGAGAGTAGTAGACAAAATTAATCAAATGTATTTTATAGAGTACAAAGATTTAAAAAATAAATAAATAAATAGGATATAGAAGTTCTCCAAAGACTTGCACTGTTATGAAAAATGGTAACACAAGTAGCTAGGATTGTCTTCTCGTTACAATGATGTATAACTTTCCTAGGTAGCAAGTGTAACAAATATTCACATATATTGTAAAATAGCTAATATGTCTGTGTCTGAAGATTTCTAAGAACGATAACAAATACAGATCATGGTTTAATATATAGTTAAAATGCTTTATAGCTTGCATATATATTATTAAAATTAATGATGAGCATATGCTGAAAACATCAAGATATTTAGAGGAAATTATAGTAAACTGAGTTTCTATAATAATTTAGTTACTATTTGGACATTAATTTTAAGACTAGCGGCTGTAAAAAAATAGCATATGGATGATTCTAGAATAGTAAATGTTAGCGACATGATGGAGTCGGTTAACTAGAATTTAGGCAATACAAACTGACATTGTCCCCCTATAAATCTGTATGAGCCATACATGTAAGCTATTTAAGTAGCTAGCCAGTAATCAACTACTTCTACCAAGTGTTGCCTATTCATTGCACTGATTCTATTACCGATCATCATCTCCGCTTGTGCATCGGGTCTTATTTTATCAATTATCCAAAAATACATACATGCCAAATCTCCAAAACAATCACATATAAATGATCCTCCGTTGCGAGAGAGAGCAAAAAAAA
The DNA here is from genome assembly GCF_031755915.1 of Ziziphus jujuba. Lineage (NCBI taxonomy): Eukaryota > Viridiplantae > Streptophyta > Magnoliopsida > Rosales > Rhamnaceae > Ziziphus > Ziziphus jujuba. The sequence goes on along the minus strand of NC_083384.1, from coordinate 6,782,972 downwards.
AAAAAAATTAATACTAGCAGTGTCTTCTTATATTTAAATGCTAAAGAAAAAATCATAAAAAGTTTATCCAAAAAAAAAAAAAAAAAAAGCCATGGAGGGACTTATATTTAAATACCTCTACGTTGAACAAACAATTTGCAGCATCTTCTTGTATGGGTTGGTCACCAGCTAGCAGGCACCACAAAGATACGTGGAATGTGGGCTATCTTGTGCCAGTCCTCTCCGATTCCCCTTCTACATCGTTTCGTTAATTTAGGGCAATCTTCAATTATCAAGCTTTGTAAGTTGGTAAGGTGTTGGATACATTTGGGTAGATATTCCAAGTTGGGACAATCGTCAACATCTAATGATTCAAGAGATGTCAAGTCTCCAAGCCAGTCAGGCAACTTTTCAAGACTTGGAAACCCAGAAATTTCCAGATCTTTGAGTGAGGGAAGATGCTTTAAGTTCTCAGGCAAAGCTGCCAACTTGGATCCTGATAGCGTCAGATATTGGAGGGAAGAAAGATTGTTAAGACCATTTGGGAAAGTTTCCAACTCTGGAAAACCTTGGAGTTTCAATGATTCAAGGGCAGTAAGGTCTCCAAAACTATCTGACAAACTTTTTAACTTCGTACAATTCACAATTTGCATATTTTTAAGGCTAACTAAGCCTTGAAATATTGCCGTAGGAAAGCACTCAAGCATATCGGAACGAGAGATAGATATTTCTTCCAAAGCGGTTAGGTCAATAAGCATGTCAGATGGCAAATACTGAAGCTTTGTGAATCCTGAAATCTCAAGTGATTTGCAAGCGGTGAGATTATGTAGGAACCCATTGGGAAAGGAAGCACCAAAATCATCATTACTAGATATATAAAGTGATGTTAGAGTATAGAGATTCGAAACTGATTCTATCACTGTCTCATTGCATACGCCTATACCTAACACCTCGATTGACGGAAGACTGGGTAAGGAGGTCAATTTATCGCATCTACCTGTACGTAACTCCTCGATTGACGGAAGACTGGGTAAGGAGACCAATTTAGGGCATCCAGCAATACTCAAATAGGATACGCGTGGGAATATGTCGCTTCTTTCCTCTCTGGACAACCTTTCTAAATTCGGTAAACAATCAATCACGAGAGTTTCTAAGCGGAAGAAACCGCCAATTAGCTGTCCATTATAGGATTCATTATCCACATACCTCAAACAATCCATACTACGTAAATAAAGAGATGCTAGAGATGGTAGTTTCCCCATGGCTGTAGGAAGTTCCAAACTGTTTTTGCAGCCATTGAAACATATGCTGACTAAATTTTCAAAGTTTGCATTGAACCAATGAGGCAAATGTCCACCTCTAAAATTTGAAATTTCCATAAGTTTTAAAGCCAGAGGAGGTTCAAGAGCATCAAGTACCTGTTCATTTAGCTTTTGGTCTACTATTTCATTTTGGTTGTAATACCAATGCAGATGCAACCTTTGGAGATTCGTCTTTCCCACTAGATTGGCTTTTTTGGCTTCCAATGGACTCTTCACTTTCTCAAGGTGTTCGATTCTTAGACTACCACCAAGTTTCAATAAGCTTCCCAATTCATCTATATCACATCCTCTTCTCCTATCCACAATAAACCAGCTTAAACTTCTTAAACAACTTAGTTTCCCAATGTTAGAGGGCGTGTGAGTTAACGAACGACAACCTTCAATATAAAGATGACGAAGACTCCTTAAGCGACTCATATGCTTTGGTAGCTTTTTAAGTTCAAAACAATAACTTACATCCAAAGTCTGTAAGTTTACCAACGAACAAATTGACTCAGGAAGGAATGTAATGTTAGTTTTGGAAAGATATAAATATCGTAGATGTTTGGAATTACTGATTAGAGAAGATATGGAATTCAACTTGAACTCCAAACTCAAGTTGCGATCATTTCTTATATCAAAGCCACGCAAAGTAGGAAAATATAAGCGATGAGGTAACCCATCACCCATACAGCCAGAAATCCGCGTTAACTGTAAAGTACGCAAGGATTTTCCATTGTAAAATGTAGAAAAGACATCTGGCAAATCAGACTTAGTAACTGTGCATTCATCCTTCATAATACATTGAGCCAGATCGTGTACTAGATCATGCATCTTGAAACTTTTTATGTTGCCAAATTTATCCTTTTTAGCATCTTGAAAGAATGATCGCCAATATAATTCATTACAAATTTCACTGCCCATCTCTTCCACCTCCATGTTTTCTTTGGAAGATAAGGCCATTAGCCATCCACAGGTGAATTAATTTTTCCTTCTCTATTTCAGAATCCTTTGGAAAAATGGCACAAAAAGCAAAACATCTTCGTAATTGTGCGGTTAGTTGATAGTAGCTCAATCTCAAAGCTGGTAGGATGGAAGTTTCATGTTGTGGCAAATTCCAAAGTTCACTTTCCATAACCAAAAGCCACTGCTGTTCCTCACCTTTGGAGTACATTAAGCTTCCCAAACTTTTTGCTGCTAGCGGATTTCCCTTGCACTTCTTCACAATCTCCTTCCCAATTTTCACAAGACTTGGACGTTTTTCAATTTCATTGAGAAATGCACGTTGGCTGAACAATAACCAACATTCATCTTCTGATAAGCTAGATATATGATGCATTTGGGTTGCTCCCATAATTGATGCAACCTTTTCGAGACGAGTGGTAACTACAATATAAGAACCATTTGACCCACAAGCAAGTACATTTCTCAATCCTTCCCATTTATCTTCATCTTCATTCCACACATCATCCAAAACAAGTAAAAACTTCTTCCTTTCCAACATGTTTTGGAGGTGTTTCTGCAGAGGATCCATATCCGAAGCTTCACAAGCATTTCCAGAGGCAGATTCTATTATGGCTTTTATCAATCTCCACACGTCAAAGTCTTCAGAAACGCATACCCATACTTTCATATCAAAATGGTCAGTAACCCTTGGATCATTGTACACAAGTTTAGCGAGGGTAGTTTTCCCCATGCCCCCCATACCTACAATTGCATAGGTAGAGAGACGATCTTTGGAATTGCTTGAATTGGACTCTAGCAAAAACTCCACAACCTTACCTTTATCTTCTTCTCTTCCATAAACCTGTCTTTCATCAACAATGGAGCCAGTATCTCGTTTATTTCTTACTTGGACGTGTTTCGGATCCTCAACAACCTCATGCAAGTGAAATTTCTCACGTTCTTTTGCGATATCATCCAATCTCTCTGAAACATCTTCCATCTTTTTAGCAATTTGAAAACGAAATCTAGTATTTTTTGGGTTTAAACAGGACAAGAAAGAAGCTTTTACCTTTGGGGATACTCCAAACCTCTGCATTTTGTACTCCAGCAGTGATGCCTCCGCTGAGCACTCATCCAGAATGTCATCCAACTCACCAGAAACATCTTTAAGCTTTTGCAGCGAATTCTTGATTGCTCTGTTTCTCAACTGCTTCTCCTCTGCATCTTCAAGAACAGCACGGATGGTTGTGAGGATGCTAGACAGCTTCTCCATCTCTTTGTTCACACTCCAAAGCAATCCAAACCCTTTCTGGATCAACGAGTTCAGATTCTTAAGCATGACAGTAAGTAAAGCTTCAGCCATTGTCACAGTAGCAAATGAATTCGAATGAAGAAATTAAGTCAAGAAATAAGGGATGAAGCTTGCTAGTTCATCAGTCAAATGGCTTAAGATATAAGTTTGCTTGACGAAGACTGCAGGTACATAAAAAGTCAATGGCAAGAAATCTCCCGGAACTTTCAAAATAATTGTGTAAAAAATTGGCGATGAAGGAAATTAAAATCCTTTCTTTTCTAATATTTTGCTGATTGTTTATTGGTTCTAACACACTACAAATTTCTTATCAAACCTTTTTCAACTTAATATATGCCATCTCTCCCTTTTTTATCAAACTTTTGAAAGTCTCAGTTTACATTAACACTTAATTACCAGGAAATTATAGAAGTTCCTACCTAAATATCACTCAGATATCAATTCCATATCCTTTGCGAGATTTTAAACATGTCATATCGATGAAAAATCTAGAAAATCTTTTAGTAATATCATAAGGGATTCCTGGAGTTAAATAAATTTAATTCCATAACACGAGACTTCCTGCTATGTTTCACTTTTTTTTTTTTTTTTTTTTTTTTTGCGTCAAAAAGATGAGATTTTATTGAAAATCAAAGGAGTGAATCACCATATAACAAAGAAGATACATCGGGAGGAACATCCCAAGACCAAGTATCACAAAAAGAAGATGATGCAAATTTTTGGTCACTACTTGTCTGAAGTCAATGCTGCTAGATTTAGCTTGTAGCATATTTCTTCGTTGTAGGATACTATCGATTCCAAGCGGTACTCATAAAGGAAAAATTAATTTTTATTTTTCTTAAAGCTTTATTCATGTTCAAGTTGTTCAAAATTAGTGGGTAGAACATTTGAACGTTTATCAAATTTGAATGTAGTAGGTTTTTGCATTTTGCTTTTGGTTTTTAACACTATCCAAAAAGACAATTGTACTTCTTTTCACATTTTTAGTTTGAATACTATTCCAAGTAATTGCTTAGTTTTCAATATGTAGGATTGGGAGTTAAATTTGCTCTTGTTACTCACAAATAATTAAACAAAAGCGTAACTTTCTAATAAGTTATTTCTCTCCTACTTACAAATAATTATAATTTCTTGGGATGAACCACTAAAATTATATCGCATGCTACATTACATTTCATTAAGAGCCACCCTTTTTCCATTTTTTATTTTTATTTAGAGAAAGATCGTACTTGTAAGCAGTGAACTTTTTAGTAATTTACTTCTCTCCTACATATAAATAATTTGTAACTTCTTGGTATAAACTATAGAATTTTATCACATGCTACATTATAATGCCGCGTGGAGGTAGAAGGCCTACGGGTCCATCTTGTCATATCTCTTCCTCCTCTGTTCCGGTATTTGCTCTCTACCCCTTTATAAAGAGCTAACTTTTTTCTCATTTTTTGTTTTTGTTTAAAAAAAAAATTGTACTTGTAGATAGTAAAGGGTTTGAGATATAAATTGAGAGTGAGAACCAAGTAGTTTAGCATTGAAATGAAATTTATTATCAAAGTTATATAAAATATATAACATTAACTCTTCGTCAAACAAGGAGAGAAAAAAAAAAAAAAAAAAAAATTCCTCCCTCCCAGACCTCTCTACTCAATCTTCCTATCCCCATTTTTTCTCTCTATTTTTCCTACTCCTCCTCCATCTCCAACATTCTCTCCTCCACTTTCTCACTACCAACCTCCCTCCCCGTTCCTCCTTGATTTCTCTTTCTCACTTTCCTCTATTCTTCTTTCTCTACTTCACTTAAATTTCCTCCCTCCACTTTCCTTCTACTCTCTTCTCTCTCTACACTTTCTCGACTACACTCTTTCTAATTCCTCTCTTTAATTTCTCTAGTTGCAAAACTCTAATTGTCCATCCTTTGACATTATTGTCATATGCTAAAATTGTTTGCTCCACTAACTACTGATACTAAATTTTATGAAATTCCAATTTATGCCCTTATGTTCTTATCTAAGTAGTAGTGTCATTTTTTATTTTTTTTTATCAAGTAGTAGTACTAGTTTAGTTTGCATGAAAAAAAAAAAAACTTTGAAAGTTTAAAAGTTCAAAATTAAAGTAATAATTTTCTTATAAATTAAATTCTAAAAAGTTAATTATTTTAAGTTAAAATTTGTTATCTTTAATATTAAAACTTATGATATAGTTTTGGTAAATGTAAAAACTTTTCTTTCAAAAATATTGTATCGTTTAAAAAAATAAGAATAACTTGTAAGAAACATTCTGTTTTTAATAAAAAATTAAAAAAAAAGAAAAAGAAAAATTTAGATATCTATCAACATTCTTCTAATTATTGTCTTAATTTTGGCAATAGCATTCGTGTTTTTAAAAGCAATAGTTTTAAATATATTTTATTATGTTTTTCTACATATAATAATTTATGTATTTTTTCTATATCTATATTTTCTTTTCCATAAAAAAAAAAAGAAACAAATAAAAAATAATTTTCGTTAAAGTATTTATCCAAATAAAAAGTAATTTTTTGAAAAAAAAAATGAAATGTATATTTAAAAAAAAATAGTCAAATGTATATATTTAAAAAAAAATAGTAAAATGTATAAATTATGAACATTATTTTCTGTTTTTTTTTTTTCTTTTGAAAAAAAATAAAAATAAAATCGGTTGCCTTTTTTCATTATTTATACCAAGAAAAAGTTATAGTTCAAAATAGTATAGCATTTTTCTTTCTTTTTTCTTTTTCTCATTTCTTTAGTATTTTAATTTCAAGGGCATAAAATGGAATTCCATAAATATAAAATTCGTAGTCCATGGAACAAACAAGTTTACCACATAACAAGAAGGTCAATAAGACCAACAACTAGAAAGTGCATAGAAAAAATAATTTGAGAAAGAAGAAAAGAAATGTAAAAAGAAGAAAATCAAACGATAAAAAGCATAAGAAAGAGGAGACGAAAGCTAAACAGCGAAAGTAGGAGTAAAAAAGACAGAGAAAATTATAAAAAAAGAACTAGAGAGAGGAAGTAAAAGAGGTAAAAGAGAAGCAGAGAGATGGAAGAAAGAAAGACAACAGAGAACAAGTCTAAGAGGGAAAAGTAAGAGAGAGAGAAAAGAGTATTGAATGTTAATTCAATACAAAACTCAATCACAGCAACAAGAAAGACAGAAAAAACACAGAAAACACATAAGGATTTTACGAGGTTCGATCTAGAAAAGATCTATTTGAACTCCATCCAAGAAGTTGTTGCACTATGAACAAAGATCAAATACACCATTGCAGCAATTTCTCTTGGTTTATAGATTCTCTACACCCAGAAACCAAATCAAAAACCCCTTTACAACCTCTCTCTTTCTCACAAAATACTCACCCAGAATGATCCTAAACAATACCAAAAGAAAGAGAAATACAATGAGAAAGAGGCTACTAGAAGAAAAAGAAGAACAAGAAGAAAAATGGCCTTTGATCGAAACTGACAACTTGTGTTTTTCAACAACTCTATTTCTGCAATTATATCACCCTTTATAAGCTTCCAAAACCAAAAACCAACTTTGCTAAATCACCTAACTAACCTTTAAGTATAACGGCACCGTTTCAAAGGCTAAGGCTAATATATTAGCTGTTGACTTTGACCCCTCTCAATTGAATCACAACCAGCATACTCCACCTTGATTCAAGTGAGGGGGAAAAATTGTGTGCAAGACTCCTTGGACTTCTCAATTCACTTATTTTAACCTATCATCCAGGTTCAACTCTTAGCAAACTTTTGCAAGTTTCAAGTTTGCTAGCTGGAAGCACTTTAGTTCCCATATCTGCTGGATTATATGTTGTTGCAATCTTCTCCGGCCTATAACTCCTTCATTCACAACGTCCCCTATGAAATGGTACTTCACCTCAACATGCTTTATTTGATCATGATAAACCGAATTTTTACATAAATGAATTAAGCTTTGACTATCTGAATATATGGTAGCTTCACCCTCTAAAAGCTTCAATTCTTGCAACAAACCCTTTAACCATAAAGCCTCTTTCATAGCTTCTGCAGTAGCAATATATTCAGCTTCAGTTGATGATAATGCCACTCTTGACTGTAACCTAGACTTCCAACTAATGCAATTATTGCAAAGTGTAAATACATAAGAACTAGTTGACCTTCTTCTATCTTTGTCACCTGCATAATCAGAGTCTACATATCCTTCGAGAACCACACCTTCTTTGTAGTGACTAAACATCAAGCCACATCACAAGTCCCCTTAAGGTATTTTCGAAGCCATTCAAGAGCCTCCTAATGTTTTCTTCCAGGATTTGCCATATATCTACTAAGAACACTGATTGCATGAGCTAGATCAGGCCTTGTACATATCATAACATACATGACAGACCCTATTGCACTTGCATAAGGCACATTACTCATGTCTTCCTTTTCTTCTTCGGTTTGAGGACACAAACTGGCAGATAACTTGAAATGATTCCCAAGTGGTACATTTGCTGAATTTACAGCACTCATAGAAAACTTAGTCAATATTTTCTGTCAATATTTTCTTAACATAACTTTTCTGATTCAAGAAAAGATGATTCTTTAATCTATCCCTTTCAATATTCATGCCTAAAATTTTCTTTGCTGGTCCAAGCTCTGTATCAAATTCAGCCTTCAACACATCTTTTATAGCCTTGATATTCTTCATATTTTGACCAGTCAATAATATGTCATTTACATATAATAGTAAGTAGACTGACTCATGATAGTTTTCACCCTTGTAATACAGACAACTATCATAGCTACCCTTTTAAATCCAACTTTTAACACTTAAGTGTCAAACCTTTTATACCAATGCCGTGGAGACTGTTTTAATCCATACAATGACCTCTTTAGCAAGGAAACCATCTCCTTATTCAAGTTTGAGACCTCAAAGCCTTCAGGTTGTTTCATATATATAACTTCATCAAGCTCACCATGCAGAAACGTTGTTTTCACATCAAGTTGTTCCAGCTCCTAGTTGAAATGAGCAACCAATGATAAAATCGTCCTAATAGTTGTGTACTTCACCACAGGTGAGAAAATTTCAGTATAATCTATCCCTTGTACCTGTGTGAATCCCTTAGCAGCTAATCTTACCTTAAATCTGACTGGATTAGCATTTGATATGCCCTTTTTCACTCTAAAAATCCACTTGCAGTCAACTACCTTCTGAGTTGCAGATTTAGGAACCAACACCCATGTCTTATTCTTGTGTAAGGACTCCAATTCTTCCAACATAGCTTTATACCACAATTTGGAATGCTTACTCTTCATAGCTTCAGAATAGGACTTAGGTTCCTCATCAAAAAGTTCCTGAAAACATACTAGAGCAAACATAGTGGAGTTAGAAGAAATAAATTTGATAGGGGGTTTTACCGCTCTCCTTTGCCTATCTCTGGCCAGCTGGTAATGTTGTAGAGGATTAGAGCCTTCAGCAATTGATTCTTCTTCAGTTTCTTGATATGGTTGCTCATCTATAGATTCTGGAAGTTATATTTCAGCTTCAGCTTCCATTTGAGTTGTTTGGTCCTCCTTTTCCCTTCATATATGCTCCACCTCAGACTGAACTGACTTATCTTTGGTGGAAATTTCAGTCCCTGCATCCTTATTACTCAAGCAAAGCATAATATTTTCATTAAAAATAACATCCCTACTTATGTGGTTCTAAAGCATTTCAAGTCTTTAACCCACAACCTATATCCTTTAACTCCCTTAGACTGACCTAGAAAGACACACTTCAATGATCTAGATTCAAGTTTCCCTTCACTTTGATGAGCATATGCTGCACATCCAAAGATTTTTAGGCTAGTATAATCTACTGGTTTGCATATCCACATTTTTTTAGGAGTTTTAAATTCTATAGCTGTTGAAGGACACCTATTCACCTAAGTTGTTGTCATGACAGCTTCACCCCAAAATAGTTTTGGTAGACCAGAACTTAGCAACATACACCTAACCTTGTCTACTAAGGTCCTGTTCATCCTCTCAGCAACTCCATTTTACTTAGAGATATAACTAACTATTCTATGTCTAAGAATTCCAATTTCTTTGCAAAAATTGTCAAATTCTAGATTACAAAACTCCCGTCCATTATTAGTTCTTAACACTTTCAATTTTTTCCCTGTTTGGTTTTAAACTAAAGAATGCCAATGTTTAAATTTAAAAAAAGCATCATTTTTATGTTCTAATAGAAAAACCCAAACTTTTTTGGAAAAATCATCAACACTTGAAAGAAAATGCTTGTTACCTCCATGTGTAGGTATGCTGGCTGGTCCCCAGAAATCTGCATGTGCATAGTCCAGTATTGAGGTAGCTTTATGTGTTTCTAGCTTGAAACTCAACAGATGTTGCTTCCCCAATATGCAATGTTCACAAAATTCTATCTTACTGATTTTGTTCTTGCCAAACAGCCCTTACTTGGTGAGAATTTGAAGACCTTTCTCACTGATATGTCCCAATCTCATATACCAAAGTTGAGTCTCATCTTGATTAAACCCATAGCTGCTGCATTAATCCCAGTTACTATTTTTCCTTGCAAAACATACAACCCATTTCTCTTAATTCCTCTTATAACAGTAAGAGCACCTTTACTAATCTTCATTGACCCATTTTCAGATTTACAACTAAAACCTGATTCATCCAAGACTCCAAGTGAAATGAGGTTTCTTTGCAGCTCAGGAACAAACCTTACATTGCTCAAGGTCCTTATTGATGTGATTCCGCCCAAGTCTGCTCCACTGATAACCCGCTGGGGTGCTGACTCGACACGGATGAAGACTAGGCCAATCACAAGAGCTCAAATTAAGAGCTTTAAGGGCAACCTGGGAGTATTTATACAGAGGGTAATCAATCTCAATAGAGCTTGTCCATACTTGAAGATACAAAGCCTATTCTAAGCATCCAAGTGGTGGAAGCCGATACGGACCCGGGTGAAGGTTTTGGTACATTTTTGGAGTCTGGGAAGCATGAAATGGTTCCAATGCTTTATGGGTTCAATACATATGCCTAATAGGTCATGGAATCAAGTTAAAGCAGCCTCAAATGCAATCAAAAAGGGCTTGTACGGACAGCATCAACAATTTGGCCCAATTTGCTGTATTGCTTGCTAGCTTTACTGTATTTTACTGTATTAGCCTTTTCTTATTTTTCCAAGCATGGGCAACGTGTGGAACTTCATATTCAGCTTATTTGGCATCCTAAAAAGAATCTAGAAGCTGATTTGAAGCTCAAAGAGGTCAAAGATTGATCAAAGTCAACTTGATCAAAAGGCTAGCATTTTTAGTTTCCTAATTTGTTTTTACTTTTTGTTTTAGGAAACTACCATTACTTTTTGGCTTTTATTTATTTATTTTCTGGACAAATAACTTTAGGAAGGTTTTTATTTTATTCTTTCCATTGTAAATTAATTAATTCCTAATTTAATATAAAGGAATTAATTAATTAATTAAACTTAGATTAGGAAAGGAAGTATAGTTTCGGGCAACTAGGTTTCTTTATGTGTGGTGGCCGGTTTTCTTTATGTTCTAGGGTTTTATTTCATGGCTTTGTAGCCTATTTAAAGGCTTATTTTTCAATAAGAATAAAAAACTTTGATTTGATTGAGAAAATACTAGTGAGATTAATTATCTCTTTGTTCTTTAATAACATCTAAAACACCATTAGAGAATTGGTTGTTTTAGCTTGACTTATCAATAGGTTTTCCATCCCCTATTGTGGCGTCTACATTATACCAAGGTTTCTAACCACAGGTTGGTTAGGGGTTGAGGTCCATTCCATTAGAACTTGAACTTAATTGAGATCCGGGCTAATATAATACGGGTTTAGGAGCAGGTCGTCCTAGGTTCGTATCATTTGGTATCAGAGCTAAGTTTTGTTCAGGTATGATCTATCTTTATTTGCTTTATTTGTTCTTGTGTTATTCTGCAATTTTAGCATTAGGTTAAGGTTGCTTCTATCATCATACACGTTCTGCATCTTTAAAAAAAAAAAAAAAATTCATTCCTAGTTGAATTAGGATTTCCTAGTTTTACCGTATTTTTGTTTCCTAGTTTGTTGGTTGTTTTTCATCATTGTTCTTGTTAATTTTGGTGTTTGTTGATTTTTCTTTGCTGTTTTATTCTTAAATATTTTCATTCATATATTTTTAAAAAAAAAAAAAAAGCAGAGAGAAGGTTTTGCGGCAACATATAAAAAGAAAAAAAAAAACTGCACTTTAATTTTGATTGGGAGGTCTCAGGTTTGGTGTTTGTTTTGGAGTTGGAATTGCAATTTTGGTAATTATTCTTGCTACTGCAGTTGTTTATGTTCTGTGAGTGAAAAAGAGAAGGAAAAAAAAAAAAAAAAAAAGAAGAAAGCCAAATATAAAATATATATATATATATCGGTTTGTTGAAAATTGGTGTTGAAGTTGTTGCTGGAAATTTCTTGTAACTGCTGCTGTGTTGATTATTTATTTCATATTTGGAGTTTTTGGAGAGTTATTTTTGCTGCTGGATATTTGAGTTTGAGTGCTAAATTATTTGGATTAAAACTAGTTAAAGAATTTGATACAAAAACTTGAATTACAAAGAACAACAACCAATAACTATTCTATATTTTTGTTCTCTTTGATTCTTGTTCGTATTTGAATTTCTTTTTCTAGAATTTTATTCTTGAACTCATAATCTATTACCATCTGGTGCAGTTTTCAAAAATTCCAACGTTTTCCCATTATTTTGTGTTTTCTTGTCTAGAAAGCCGAAAAATTAGGATTTGTTGGATTCTTTCGGTATTGCCTACTTTTTGCTACTGTTTTGTTGATAAGTTTAATTAAAACATATTAGTGATCTAATTGCTGTTTTGTGGGTGTTTTAATTAGAACTTTGAGATAATTCATTGAGTGGAAAAAGGCAAGAGTGTGTGAGCTTAAAAGAGGGTAAAAAGCCGAAACAAGTGTGCAAACACGAGTGTCGAGTCTTCATTTGAGTGAAACACGTAAGGGAGTGAGATTGGTAAGGTCCTATTTTATTTCTATTGCATTATTATACTAACATGACAGAATCAAGAATGAGGAGAGGAGATCCACCTTTGAGGATCAATGAGGAGGAATCCGTAGCATTCCATGGCGATGCCCGAGCTACCGGGAGTGGAGACCAAGTGGACATGAGAGCTGTTTTGGAGTCAATACAGCGGGTTAGTGCTCAAGTTAAGCATGTGAATCAAAGGATGGGAAGGCTAGAAGTTTCCCAAGGAATTCCGAACACAAGAAATAGGCAAGAATTCCATGGAGGACGAGGCCGAGGACGAGGACGAGGAGGTCGCGAAAGATTGAGAGAGGAATTTGATGAGGAGCCATTCGGTGGAGACTTTGAGGAAGGTAGAGCTGGCCGTGGAAGATATAGGAGGGAAGAAACAGATGACAATCTTAGCAATATCAAGATCAACATCCCACCATTCATGGGAAAAAGTGACCCCGAAGCATATTTGGAGTGGGAAGAAAAGATGGAGATGATATTTGACCACCATAATTATTCAGAGGCTAAGAAGGTGAAATTGGCAGCAATGGAGTTTGGCCATTATGCACTCCAATTGTGGACCAATGAGCAAAACACCCGAAGGAGAGTTGGTGATGACTTGATTACTACATGGCGACAAATGAAAGGAGCCATGCGGAAGCGATTCGTACCATCACACTATCATAGGTTGCTGCATCAAAGACTTCAATCTTTATCTCAAGGACATGGATCCGTGGAGGATTATTACAAGGAGATGGAGATGCTTATGATGAGATTGAACTTGAATGAAGATAGGGAAGCAACCATGGCAAGGTTTCTTGGTGGTTTGAATCGTGAAATAGCTAATCAACTAGAATTGCAACAATATGTGGAATTGGAGGAGATGTTGCATGTGGCTATTAAATTAGAGCATCAATTCAAGAGGAGGGGTGTAAGATCATGGTTTGGAGGTGTTTCCAACAGTGGAAGGTCCAATTCAAGTGGCTGGAGGAACAATCCCATCTATGAAAGCAAGCCAAAGCCGAAAGTCAAAGAAGAAAGTTCAAACTGGCCAAGGAAGGAGACTAGAACCGAATCTGTCCAAGCACCAAAGAATGAGGTAAAATTATATCCTAAACCTTCTAGAACTCATGATGTTGTGTATTTTAAGTGTTAGGGAGGAGGACACATTGCTAGCCAATGCCCGAATAGAAGAATCATGGTGTTAAAGGGCAATGACGAGCTAGAATCGGAAAGTGAAGAAAGTGAGGATGAAGCCAAGCAAGAGGAGGAGGACTTGGAGGATGAACCCGAAACCTTGCAAGCATCCAATGCTGAATTAAACTTGCTTTCTAGGAGAGTACTTGTTGTATACAAAGATGAGGATGAAATTCAAAGAGGGAACATCTTCCACACCCGATGTGAAATTCAAGGTAAGATTTGTAGTATGATTATTGATAGTGAAAGTTGTACAAATGTAATTAGTAACAGTGTAGTTAATAAATTAGGCTTAATAACTATTAAACATCCAGAACCTTATAGATTACAATGGCTTAATGATAGTGGTGAGATGACAGTAAACAAACAAGCCAAAGTAAAATTTAATATAGGTAGATATGAGGATGTAGTTTTATGTGATATTGTACCCATGATTGCTGGACATATACTATTAGGTAGACCATGGCAATTTGATAAAGATGCTACTCATTTTGGTCGAGAAAATAGTATTGTTTTCAGGTTTAAAGGGAAGAAGATCAAGCTGGAACCATTATCTCCTAAAGAGGTTTACAAAGACCAATTACAAATGCAACAAAGGAGAGAAGCCGAAAAGCTCAAGGAAAAAGCAAGTATGGCACCAACGGCTTCACCATCCTTTCAAGGAGGTAAGATTGAGGTTGTTGATCAAGGTAAGGTTTCTAAGACTCATATTGAGTGGAAAGATCAAGGAAAAACCGAAAGAAAGGGGAAAGAAAGTGGCAAACCCAAGCGCTTGGAGAAGGAAAGGAAATTCGAAGGTTTGCGCCAATCCAAGGGGGAGAAAGAAAAAGAAAGAAAAGAAAGGTCAAGTAGCAATTTTTATTTGAGTTTAGGGGATATTAATAAGGTTATTGAGTATAAGAAACATTTTCTGGTCATGATTTATAAAGAAAATTATTTTAATGATCAAATTAACATTGAAGAACTTGAATTGCCAAGTTCAATGATTTCTCTTTTGAAGGAATTTGGAGATGTCTTCCCAAATGAATTTCCAAGTGGACTACCATCCAATCAAGAGGGAAAAGGTGAGCTTGCTGTCCAAGGTAAGTCTTCTAATACTCAGGTTGTGTGGAAAAATTTTAATAAAACCAAGAGTGAGAAATTTGGTGCAAAAGCCGAGAGTGAGGAAGGTGAGATGGCCGTGAGTGAGAAAGGAAAAGGAAGACAAGAAAGGAAAAATATAAATTTTTATCTTAGCTTTGGTGATGTTAATAAAGTAATTATGAATAAGAAATCATTGCTGACCATGAATTTTAAAGATACTTATTTAAAGATGTCTTTATTGCATAGAACTTTATCTGCATTGTTGAGAGCTTTACTTAGTGGTAATTTGAAAATTTGGGAAATATTGTTTGCTAACTTTAAAAAGTGTAATTTTTACCATAATGAGTATGTATTTCTAGATTTTGTTGTAATAGTGTTTGACCCAAGAGAATTGGTTTGGTTGCACTTACGAAAGGAAAGGTTTCCTACACAAAGAAAGTCAAAGCTCATGCCGCCTATGGATGGACTTTTTCAAGTTTTGGAGACGAATAACAAGAATGCCCACAAGCTTGATTTACCGGGTGAGTATAACATGAGTGCTGCATTTAATATTGCTGATTTAACTCCTTTTGCTGCAGGTGATGATCTTGATTTGAGGGCAAATCCTTTTCAAGAGGAGGGGAATGATGTGAGTCCGCCCAAGTCTGCTCCACTGATAACCCGCTAGGGTGCTGACTCGACACGGATGAAGACTAGGCCAATCACAAGAGCTCAAATTAAGAGCTTTAAGGGCAAATTGGGAGTATTTATACAGAGGGTAATCAATCTCAATAGTGCTTGTCCATACTTGAAGATACAAAACCTATTCTAAGCATCCAAGTGGTGGAAGCCGATACGGACCCGGGTGACGGTTTTGGTACATTTTTTGAGTCCAGGAAGCACGAAATGGTTCCAATGCTTTATGGGTTCAATACATATTCCTAATAGGTCATGGAATCAAGTTAAATCAGCCTCAAATGCAATCAAAAAGGGCTTGTACGGACAGCATCAACAATTTGGCCCAATTTGCTGTATTGCTTGCTAGCTTTACTGTATTTTACTGTATTAGCCTTTTCTTATTTTTCCAAGCATGGGCAACATGTGGGACTTCATATTCAGCTTATTTGGCATCCTAAAAGGAATCTAGAAGCTGATTTGAAGTTCAAAGAGGTCAAAGATTGATCAAAGTCAACTTGATCAAAAGGCTAACATTTTTAGTTTCCTAATTTGTTTTTACTTTTTGTTTTAGGAAACTACCATTACTTTTTTGGCTTTTATTTATTTATTTTCTGGATAAATAAATTTAGGAAGGTTTTTATTTTATTCTTTCCATTGTAAATTAATTAATTCCTAATTTAATATAAAGGAATTAATTAATTAATTAAACTTAGATTAGGAAAGGAAGTATAGTTTCGGACAACTAGGTTTCTTTATGTGTGGTGGCCAGTTTTCTTTATGTTCTAGGATTTTATTTCATGGCTTTGTAGCCTATTTAAAGGCTTATTTTTCAATAAGAATAAAAAACTTTAATTTGATTGAGAAAATACTAGTGAGATTAATTATCTCTTTGTTCTTTAATAACACCTAAAACACCATTAGAGAATTGGTTGTTTTAGCTTGACTTATCAATAGGTTTTCCATCCCCTATTGTGGCGTCTACATTATACCAAGGTTTCTAACCACAGGTTGGTTAGGGATTGAGGTCCATTCCATTAGAACTTGAACTTAATTGAGATCCGGGCTAATATAATACGGGTTTAGGAGCAGGTCGTCCTAGGTTCGTATCACTTATCACTCCATCACTCATTCTAACAGGAATATCTCCAATTCTAGTCACATTACAAGTTTGATTATTGCCTAGCAGCACTTTACCACCATTTAATTTTCGAAAATTAACAAACCAATCTTGTCTTGGACACATATGGAAGGTACATCCAAAATCTAGAATCCATTCTTGACTGGTTTGATCCATTAAGACAGCCAAGACATCTCCAATGTCATCCTCATTGCTTACTACAGCAGCATCTCCATTCTCAGAATGTTTTTCTCTATTTTCTGTATTTATCCTCTTATAGCAATCTTTAATTAGATGACCTCCTTTTTGGCAATAATAACATTTCCTCCCTCTATTTCTTGATATAGATCTAGACTTGTCTCTAGATTTTCCCCTGAAATTGTTATTATAGCCTTTTGAATTTCTAATAGGATTTCTTCCTCTAGTAATCAGATCTTCCCCACTAGTGTCAGGCCTCTCAATTTTTATTTCCAACACTTTTGCCCTCAAAGAATTTATGACAATATCAATGGTCAAAATCTTTCTTCCACACTTAATTGCATTTTTAAAATCCTTATAACTATCAGAAAGGGAATTTAACAAAATCACTGCATGATGTTCATTAGTGAACTTTTCATTACAATTAGCCAGATCTAAACCTAATTTATTAAATTTGTAACACCCCGTCCCGAACCATGTCGGAATTTTTGCACGTTGACCGAGGTTGACCGTTGATCGTTGATCGTTGACCGAAGGGGTCAAAAGTTGACTTTTTGACCCGGTTGGAATTCTAGGTTGACTGAGGTACCGTTACGGAGTACACGTTGGCACGAGTTCGTAGACTAGTAGCACGTTGAAAAAGGAGCTACGGTTTGAAAGTTATGAGCAAAACAAGTTGAGGTCCAATCTGTCCAAGGGGTGTCGGAGTTGACTTTTTATTCATGCAAGGTTGAGCTTTGACTCATGCATGGTTGTGAAGTGTTCGTCGATACGAGTCCGTAGACTGGCGGCACGTCCGATTTGGACATGTGGTTTGAAAGTTATGGACCTGTAGAATTTTTCAAATACCGTATTATTTTAATATTATTTTTAAACGCGCAACGATGTGCACGTGTGACTTAATGAAGGTGACCATGTGTCACCATGTGGAGAAGCCACATGTCAACCATGTGTAATATCAAATTATTTTTATTATTATTTTAAATAATGGTATTATTATTAATATTATTTAATTAATTTGAATTTATTTCTTTTTCTTTTTCTTTTTCTTTTTCTTTTTTCCCCACGTGGGAAAACACTTTCTTTTTTTCTTTTTTCTTTTTTTTCCTTTCCCTTTCCCTTCTTCTTCCCCGAGCCCGACAGAGACACACACGCAGAAATTTTTTTCTCCCTTTCTCTCTCCTTTGACTCTCTCACCCCCTCTCTGTTGACCGGCGTTTTGATCGGATTTCAGTCGCCGGAATGCCACATGCGCCGGCCACCGGGGAAGCCCACCTCGCCGCAATCTCGACCCCCAAATTTCCCGGCCTGTCGCCCCCGGACGAGCCCAGATCGTGCCGGTGAAGCCCAGATCGTGCCGTTTCCGACCAACCCAGCCCGTCCCATACCTCTATCCCACCATTTTCGACCCCTCTGAGTCCATTTCCGGGGTTAGTTTGCCCAAAATCCCCACCGTTTGAAAGATCCCTCAAGTTTAAAATCGGCCGAAGCTTCCCGACCAAATTCCGGCCACCTCCGGCGGAATTGGGGTCGATGGAGACCGGATTTGTAATCCTCGTCGCTCAAGCTTCGATTCGGTATATTATTCGCCTTTTTTGGTTAAAGTTTGTGTTTGACCCCCCGGGTACCGGGTATTATTTACCCGATTAAAATATTAATTTATTTGACTGTCTGTGAATTGTGTTCTAGGAGCACCGGTGAGTCGTGAAATTGATCCCGTGGTGGATCGTAGGTTAATTGCGTGCTCCAGGTGAGTGACCCACCTTTGAAAATGTTTTTGGGGTAATTAATTGTATTTATGTGGTATTAATTTGATATCTGTAATTGGTGCTCATGTGGCGTATTTTAAATATAATCGGGAAAAATATTATTTTATATGTATATTTACCCAATGGTGCTAAATGAAATTTTGGGGTCATTAAGAAATTCCCGATTATTATTTTATCGTGATTAAATGGTATTTACTACACATAAACAAGTATTTTTCAGAAATTAATTGTGTCTGGATTTTATATCATTTTTGGGCAATTAATTATGTTTATTTGGTATTTAAATTGGTATTTAAATTATGCTCATGTGGTGTGATTTAATTATGGTTTTATTGTGGTTTATTTTATTATGCATGAGCAAAGTGTATTTCGGTAGTATTTGTACGTGATTTTAAGTAATATTTTTCGGGCATAATTGGGTTAAATATTTTACGAAAATATTTGTTTAAATTTTATAAATTATGCCTGCGGTATTTTTATGGTTGCATCTCATATTTCGAGAAAATTGTAGTTTGTTGGTTATCAATGTTTCGTACCGGTTTGATTAAATAAAAATATGTGGGATGGTAAGTGTGAGAATTTAATGTATTTCCCACGGTAATTTTGGAAAACGGTACGGTTGGTTAATAATGTTTATTTTTAGACGCACTCATACAGTATTGGTGTTCTGGTGTATGGTGTATGGACACGTGGTAGCGCGCAGGTATTATGTGGTTTAGCGCGCGGTTATTACTTCACCCGTGAGTTGCCATTGGACCGTAGGCAGGCAAGTTTGTTGTTGCGCACAGCCGCCCCCCTCCTTGACCGAGTTGATGGTTTTAGCAGCGGTACTGTCGGGACGCCGAAGTGCCGTTGCAGGTTTCTCTCTTTAACCCCCCGCCAGTCGGTGCTCGGGACGCTGGGTATCGGAGGGCATCATCGGTATATGGTGTGGTGCGTCGGTGTAAATTGCAAATAATGTTTTAAACCCCAAAGGTGTTCAAAAATTATTTACTATAATTTATTATATTTTAATTATATATTTGGGGTATTTGTTTATTTATTTGTTGTTATTAAATTATTTGGTCCCTTGGGTTTCGGGAAGTATGAATATCGGATTTTGTGAAAATGTTTTAAAAGGGGAACATTTCCAACGGAGTGAATAGTGAGAGTTTTGAGAGAAATTGTTACTTCAAATGTTTATTTATTTATTTATTTAATTGTTCGATACTATTAATTAAATTTCTTTATTTTTATATTATTAATATTAAAGGTGTTTAGTATATAGGGTCACTCACTGAGAGGATTAGCATCTCACACTCTTAAATTCCGTTCCCTTAGGTGCAAGTGGTGGTAGACGTTCTTCCGGAGCGAACCAAGTTTTCCGCTGCTGTTGTGTTTCGAGAAGTACTTCTGTACTCTTTCATTTCAGTGTATTATTTCTTTCAGCCTTGTTGTATTTCTGTTGTTTAGCACTTCTTAAAGCTCTGTATACTATTGGGATACTTATGTTTTATTTATGCACTGAGTTGCTGTTGTTGTTTTTGAGAAGTGCTGAAATTTGTGAAACAATTTGTAGTTTGCGGGAGGAATAAGGGGATGTTTTTAGAAGTGTGTTTTCAGTGCAAGTAATTTATGGTAAGTAAATCCCTTAGGGGAGGCTCTGCCGGATTTTCCATTGGAGGGTCCGGTAGGGTTTCCCTGGGATCAGGGCTTGTCTAGGGTTCCGGAAAAGGAATTCTGGACGGGTCCTGACAAAATTCATCAAGATTCTCCTCTAAATCCTTTGTTGGATTCATCTTGAAACCAAAGAATTTCTCCAGCAAGTATATTTTATTTGGCAAAGATTTAACCAAAGACAATTGTTCCAATCTACTCCAGATTTCAGAGGTAGTTTTAGAATCATTTACCTTCCTCAAGATGCTGTCAGACAGATGCAAAATTATGGTGCTGTAGGCAATTTCATCCATATCTTTCCTCTACTCTTCCGTGAGACTCTCTGGAAAAGACCCATCTATGGCTTTGGCAACTTTTTGTTGCACCAGGACTGCCTTCATCTTTTGCCTCTATAAAAGGAAGTCTCATTTTCCATTGAAGATCTCTAACTCTACCTTTGACCCCATTAAGCCTTCTGGTTCATCACTCATGAATTTCTTCAAACAAATGATAGGCACACGTTTTTTTCTTGTAAATGAGTATTAGAAACTACTCCGATACCACAATTGAATGTTAATTCAATACAGAAACTCAATCACAGCATCAAGAAAGACAGAAAACACACAAGGATTTTACGAGGTTTGATCTAGAAAAGATCTACATCCTTGGTGAACTCCATCCAAGAAGTTCTTGCACTATGAACAAATATCAAATGCACCATTGCAGCAGTTTCTCTTGGTTTCACAAATTCTCTACACCCAAAAACCCCTTTACAACCTCTCTCTTTGTCACAAATCACTCACCCAGAATGATCCTAAATAGTACCAAGAGAAAGAGAAATACAATGAGAAAGAGGCTACAAGAAGAAAGAGAAGAACAAGAAGAAAAATGGCCTTTGATCGAAATCTGACAACTTGTGTTTTTCAACAACTCTATTTCTGCAGTTATGCCACCCTTTATAAGCTTCCAAAACCGAAAACCAACTTTGCTGAATCACCTAACTAACCTTTAAGTGTAACGGCACCGTTTCAAAGGCTAAGGCTAATATATCAGCTGTTGACTTTAACCCCTCTCAATTGAATCACAACCAGCAAAGAGAAATGGAGAGGGAAAGAAAGCAAGAGAGAGAGAGAGGGGAACACACACCACACAGCAGAGAGAGGAAAAGACCTGGCAATCCCAGCAGCCTTCTTCCTCTCAAACCAAACAAATCTTTATCTTTTGTCATTAACAATCATCTTGTGATAATACAACACCATCCATTAAGTTTCACATAAAATGAATAATAATAGCTAGCATATATATCTTATGGTGTCTATGCTTCAAATGGCTGCTTCTTTCTCTGAATATTGTCGAGAAACTATAACAACAAAGTAGGGAAGCTTGACAAGGCTGATTTATTCAGTCTCAAAGTCACTGATGAATTTATGATACAACTGTATCAACAAAAGCATCTCTAGCCTGAAATTGAAAAGGGAAAAATGAGAAATTGTAAAATGCAAAAAAGGCAGGAATACATTAGAAAGATAAGCCCTATTTGTCACTTTCTATGTGAAAAACAACGTGAGATATGCATAATATAGCAACAAAAGAAAAATGCAAATGATAGAGATTGATTCTTAGCATAGTAGCTTATTACTTGTACACCCTTATTAATACAACTGGCAAACATTTGGCAAATGTAATGAACCCAATAAGCTAATCACATGCTATGTCTGGACCATCAAGCATTAAACAGCACAGACTATTACATTCTTTTCTTGGTCAAAAATAAGAAAGCAATATTGCAATTGTATTAACAAAGATAGTAAAATGCTATCTGCATACGTCATCAGCATATATATATATATATTGCAATTGTATTAACAAAGATAGTAAAATGCTATCTGCATACGTCATCATCATCATATATATATATATATAAACACACACACATTGCCATTTCTCGTTTTTCCAAACTTGTTCGACAATCTCATATGGTCAGGATTTTAAATATTTGAATACTAACATTAACAAAAGAAAACTGAAATCTGACTTTTATTATTATGTAATGCATAATGTTCATCAGCCAACCACATATTCCTAGTCTTACACATGAAAAGAACAAACCATGTTTAATTTAAAGGCCAGCACATCAGAATTACAAATTACAATGTAGAACAACTAGCGAAGCATTAGATTGCAAATGGAAGGAAAAAGAAACTAAATTAACCATGCCATGAGAAGCAACATAACCAAAAATCTCTAGCCCAAATATTAAAGATTTTAAAAACCACAAATATGTACAACAAAAACACACCATTCGATTGCAACAAGAAGGAAAAAGAAACTAAACTAACCATTTTATGAGAAGCAGCATAACCAAAAATCTATAACCCAAGAGAACATAATAAAACCATGTAACTTTAAAAGATATCAAAGATCTTAAAATGTACAACAGAAATACACCATTGAGAAACAAATTGATAAACACAAAGCATCCAGAAGGGGAAAAGGAATAGCATTTATAACACATTCAAAGAATTAACGATCATCCGTATGTATGTACATATACACAAAAGAAACACTTAAAGATTAATGGACATTGAAATTAATCAACGTCACCACCATAACCCTAAAAGGCATAGCATTTATTTGCTATCACATTGCAACATTAAAAAATTCAGAGACTATAAGCAATTGGAGTGAAAATTAAATGGAATTTCGTAATTCTTTTAAATTAATAGGTTATTAGCTAGGGAGCTCCTTTTTTAGCGATAACATGAAAGAATGAAAAACAAAAAGAAGGAATGCTGCTAAGCTGCGCACCTTCACCTGGGCTCGCCTGTTTTGTAACCAGAACTTGACATGCCACCGATTGAGATCCACTTCTTGGCTCAGTTTCAGCCTTTCCTTATCATCTGATCTGGGTATGGAAAATACAAAAGAGAAAAACCATGTTAAATTTTAATGGGTATATCGGTTATGTATTGAAAGCAGAGAAAAAAGGACAATGAGAGAGAGAATAACGATTCCATAGTGTTTCTTCTTAGGAAACTTCTTTTCTCACCCACTCTCCATCTCCACCTTTCCTCCCAGAAAGCCCGATTTCTTTCGTTTATATTTTTTTCTGTTACTTTTGTTAGAGTTTTGGGCCCAGGCCTACTTATGTGAATGATTTTTGGTTGGTTGAAAAAATGAGAATTTTAATCTTTGTTAAAAAAATAAAAGAATATTTTGAACGTGGGGGGTTAAGAGTTTTGAGGGTTTACAACTCTTTGTTTGAGAAGTGGTTGCTTGCACATATGATTGAACGTTCGTTCAGTTTTGGAAAATATACAAAGAAAAATTCTTGAGTTCTTTACATGAAAAATAGAGAGAAAATCACAGTGATTTTAATATAATGGTAAAGTAAAGGTATACTGATAGTTCGACGAGAAAAGCTTCAGAGATGCTGAATCTAAAAGCTTTTGCAGCCGTTGTATCCTGGGAGACGATCGGCAAAAAACATTTACACCGGTGGGGCAAAAATCATCTTAAGGAGACTGTGGTACTACACAGATCTGGGTTAGACTTCTAGAAATCATATCTATTAAGGAAGTACAGGTTCTAATCATTTTAATTATTTTATGTAATTTTATTTATTTTATATTAATATTTCCACATGTATCTACATATATATTCATACATTATTTCCTATAATCTTAAGATGATTTCAAAATTTTATATATGTATATATATGTGGAGATTTGATTTATTTGTTATGTTAATTGATTATTCTGTATGTGTTGCATATACATGGTTATATATATATTTTGAATATGTGTTTATTTTGTGAGTTTCCCGTTGGCTGAAGAAAAAAAAAAATTGCTTCATACTGTACTGTTTTGTGTTTGGGCATCTGTATAATATATACTTATTTGTAATCAAAATTGTTTTACCCAATTTGTTACACAACCCTCCTACAAATATTTACGAGTGTGAGGGTATCTAGCTAAAGTAGTGGTACCTATACCTAAGAAGGTGAAGATAGGTCCCAAAACTGTTGATTGCATCTTCATAGGATATGCACAGAATAGTGAGTATCGATTTCTTGTGCATAGGTCAGAAATTTCTGATATTCACAAGAACACAATAATGGAATCGAGAAATGCATCATTTTTCGAATATATTTTTCCGTATAAAGTGGAAGAAAGACCAAGTTCGTCTAAACGAGCTTACGATGCTTTCAGTGATGATGATAACGATGATTACCGAGAGCAAGAGAATGAAGATGAGACGGAGGATGAAGATGAGACGAAAAATCCTGCGGTCCAAATTTTCTTACATATATACTAGAAAGTGAACCTCAAAGCTTCCAAGAAGCTGTAAATTCTCTTGAAGGGAATTTATGGAAAGAAGCTGTAAAAAATGAGATTGATTCCATCTTACAGAATCACACTTGGGAATTAGTAGATCTTCCTCTAGGTTGTAAACCTTTGGGTTACAAATGGATCTTTAAAAGGAAGATGAAAGCAGATAGAACAATAGATAAATACAAGGCAAGGCTTGTAATTAAAGGATACAAGCAAAAAGAAAGTCTTGATTATTTTGACACTTATTGTCCAATAACGAGGATAAATTCCATAAAGATGGTACTGGCGATCGCTACATTGCCGGATCTTGCAGTACATCAAATGGATTTGAAAACAGCCTTTTTTAATGGAGATCTAGATGAAAAGATCTATATGGAGCACCCTGAGGGTTTCACTACTCCAGGACAAGAAAAAAAAGTCTGTAGATTTGTAAAGTCTTTATATGGACTTAAACAAGCTCCAAAGCAATGGCATCAAAAATTTAATAATGTCGTGCTAAAAGATGGATTTGAAATAAATGAATGTGAGAAATGTATCTATGTAAAAGATATAGAGAATGGATATGTCATTCTATGTTTGTATGTAGATGACATACTCATAGTAGGTAGCGACAATATGATCCGAACTACAAAAGCCATGTTAAATTCTAAATTTGACATGAAAGATATGGGGCTTGCTAATGTGATTTTAGGTATGAAAATCACGAGAACTTCGAATGGAATCATTCTTAGTCAAACTCATTATGTAGCTAAAATACTAACTAAATTTAGTAATAATGATACTAGTATAGCCAGAACACCCATAAATTTGAGTTTACACTTATCCAAAAATAAAAAGGAAAGTGTATCTCAAGTGGAATACGCTAGAATGATTGGAAGTCTGATGTACTTGATGAGTTGCATCAGACCAGACTTAGCCTACGCTATAAGTAGACTAAGTAAATACACGAGTAATCCAAATGAAGATCATTGGAAAGGGATCGTCAGAGTACTAAGATACTTGCGATATACTCGTGAATACAGTCTGCACTATACAAGATATCCTGCTGTATTAGAATGATAAAGTGATGCAAATTGGATATCAGATGTTAAGGACTCAAAGTCCACTAGTGGCTATGTGTTCACATTAGCGGGTGCAGCCGTGACATGGAAGTCCTCAAAACAATCTATGATAGCTCGATCCACAATGGAATCTGAGTTTATCGCATCAGATAAATGTGGTGAAGAGGTAGAATGGCTACGTCAATTTTTAGAGGACATTCCTAGGTGGCCTAAACCTATGCCAACAATAAGTTTACATTGTGATAGTCAATCTGCGATTGGCAGGGCATAGAATATTATGTATAATGGAAAGTCTAGACACATTCGTCGTAGTGACAATTCCGTCAGATAGTTAATCTCAACTGGAGTTATCTCAATAGACTATGTAAAGTCAAAAGATAACATTGCGGATCCGCTAACCAAAGGGTTAAATAGAGAACTAGTTGAGAAGTCATCGAGGGGAATGGGATTAAAGCCCGTTAATAAAGTCAATACGATGGAAACCCAACCTAGTTGACTGAAGATCCCAATATCTAGGTTTAATGGGACAACACAATTGTAAAGACTGGTAAAGATCACTGTGGAGGTTAATCCTCTGCCCATTCCTATGATGAAATAGTGATAGAAAGAGGTTAAGCATAAAGTATGTTTTTAATGATTGCTATAAGTGTGTGGTAATCTATGTATAGTTATAGTGATTACATTAGGAATAGGAATCACCTATGTGAGAGAGAAGAGTGGCCGCTTCAAAGGAGAATTGTTAAGGGCACAATTCTTTAGAAACTTTCGCAGAACCAAGGAGGTGTTCAGGGCCAAAATGAACACAACAGTGAGAACTGAAGTGTACCAAGAAGGAATCATGTGTGGGCTATGTTGTCATTTACACAAAAGACGAAATGGTTCAAAGATATCGCATCTACCATAAGTCAGTAAAGAAGATGTAGTTTTTCAAAGGAAGGTTCAAAGAGTAACATCTACCTATTCTATGCAGGTTCCAGCTGTAGAGCTTTACTACCAGAGTCATGTTTATTTTAGAAATCAAATCATTCATCTAGGGGATTGTTAGAGTTTGGGCACAAGCCCACTTATGTGAATGATTTTGGGTTGGTTGAAAAAATGAGAATTTTAATCTTTTTTAAAAAAATGAAAGAATATTTTGAACGTGGGGGGTTGAGAGTTTTGAGGGTTTACAACTCTTTGTTTGAGAAGTGGTTGCTTGCATGTATGATTGAACGTTCTTTCAATTTTGGAAAATATACAGAGAAAAATTCTTAAGTTCTTTACGTGAAAAATAGAGAGAAAATCACAGTGATTTTGATACAGTGGTAAAGTAAAGATACACTGATAGTTCGATGAGAAAAGCTTCAGAGGTGCTGAATCTAAAAGCTTTTGCAACCATTGTATCCTGGGAGACGACTATCAGAAAACATTTGCACCGGTGGGACAGAAATCGTTTTAAGAAAACTGTGGTACCACACAGAACTCGATTAGACTTCTAGAAATCATATTTATTAATGAAATACAGGTTCTAACCATTTTAATTATTTTATATAATTTTATTTATTTTATATTAATACTTCCACATGTATCTACATATATATATATATATATATATATATATATATATATATATATATATATATATATTCATACATTATTTTCTACAACTTTTACCATTTTCGGTTGAATAACGGAAACCCAGAATGTTAAAGTCGACGGAAAGGAAGTAAAATTAACAAACCAAGAGAGAAAATTACTTACAGAATTAAGAGGAAGGAAATCTCCACCGCAAAAGAAACCACTCCGACCCATAAATTTGTTCGTAGAAAGAGCTAAAGTGGTCTATGCATTACAGTAAAAATTTGACCGTTGTAATCAAACTAGCCGTTGGGAAGAGCTGTACTATACGTTTTAGATTTAAAATTTGACGGTTGCTCATCCAACTAGCCGTTGGGAGGATTAATTGGGCTTTTCACTTAAAAAAAAAAATGCACAAAATTAATAACTCTCACTTCCAGTTCCAAAGGTCACATAATATCTTTTTTTCCACTACGATTGAAGGGGAAAAAAAAAAAAAATCATATATCCAAGAGTAATTAATAATTCTAAACCAAAAAAACTATCATATATCCAAAAGTAATTAATAATTCTTTTTACCCTAAAAAAAAATTAAAAAAAGGGACAAATTGAATATTCTGATCGAACCTGAGAAATCAGCAACTGAGCCGTTGTTCGATCTTTTTTGTTTAAGGCGGGCAAAGTCTACACTGAAACTGAAACTGAACGAAGAGGAAGAAGAAGAAGAAGATTACAGGAGGAAAAAACAAGGGAGCGACTGGGTTCTTCAGAGAACAAACAGATCAAATAATTGTTCAGAAACCAAGCCAAAAGCTATTCAGAGACCACGAGAGGGAAAGTAATTGGTACAATTACAATGGAGAAAAAATTTTGAATCTGAGGGAGGAAAAGGGAAAAACACGTATTGTACTCAGAATGAGAGAGAGAGAGAATGAGAAGAATGTAGCCGTTGGAAGAACTAGGAAGTGTGCTTGTTTTATATATGAATTTGAGAGCATTAGGGCAAAAACACGCCCTTTTATTTTCAATTTGGTTTTTTCTTTTAATAATATATAAGGAGATTGAGAGAGAGAGAAGCAAGTTTTATGCGTATCAGTTTAGTCCCCTAGCCCATTGTGTCTTTTTTTGTTTTTTTTCATTTTTTCATTTTTTCTTTTTTTCTTTTTTGGGCAATGGCTTTCTGTTTTAAAATGAAATAGAATGAGATTTCATACCATTTATTGACAAATATTATTTACATATAATTTATATTTCTAGATTCATATATAATTTGCATGTAAGTTTGCTTTTTGCTTCATATATTATCTTAAATAAACAGTTGGAAGTTAACACATTTAGTGTTATATATTTTGGTACGAATGGTTGGTGGTAAACAGCATAGTCCCCTAAGCTCGTTTGGCAATGAATTTATGCTTTACCTCTTGATTATAGAAGCAGTTTTCAAGTTCCAAGGTTATTTTGCAACTTCTAGGAATCTTTGGACCGTACGATCATTCTCAGTGTCAGTGCACTTGCACTAAATTACAAATGATTGCTTAAAATGATGTACTCCAGGCATAATAATTTCCATATGACCTGGAGCCACACTGAACAACACATCAGAACAGCAAAAGTTCATCAGACTACTCATCAAAGTTGTGTTTATAAAGCCAAAACACGTCCAACTAATTGAGGAAAAATGTTTCAAAATTTTAACACTTTAAAGGCTAGAAGAATAAAGCAAGTCGTAAAAATATAAAGGAATACAAATGTTCAAAAGTATTTACAGTACGAGTCCATATCACAGAATCAATCCTTGAGCAGGTTCAGGCCTAGATGGCTTATGCTCACTTGGTGCAGACACTTTAGGAGAGTCGGATAGAACTTGAGCGTAGTCATCTTCCATTTTCCTCTTTTGCTCCTCTTCAACCATTCCAACCTTTTCCTTTGTCTTCTGCCCAACTTCTCCAGCTGCCTTTGCAACCTTGTTGAAAGCACCTGTAACCCAAGATGCTCCAGTAAAAACATACCGATTCTTCATTATGGCAGATCCAGCACTACTAACTTTCTGTTCAGCAGCTGCGAAAGCAGATTTGGTTTTTTCTGAAACCTGAAATTTCTGATCCACTTCACGAACTTTGTCACTGACTGCAGAAGTACCAACACTTATTTTCTCAGTGAACCCTATTTTTTTGTCAAAAGAAACAACTTTGGCTGAGGCTGTTGAAGTCAACTGGTGTTTGTCATCAAAGTTCTTTGCCTTGTTGACCGCATCTTTGCCTAAGATAAAGCCCTTAGCAAGCATGCCGCTAACCACATCCTCTGCCTTCCGAAATGCAGATTCGGCACCACTGGGAGCTTTATCTTCTGTTTCCTGCACAAACTGCCAATATGAACACGTTAGTAACATTATTATGGTAAAAATACAAATGGAAGTTTCCATTAGAGACTCTTACAGGGGGTGCTGAAGCAGCAGGTGGCAGCTCATATTCAGGAGCTAGAGTTATTGTGACAGACATATCCACTATCGTAGCACCCTGATGACATTAAGATGAAAATGAAATCGGTCGGCTTAAAAATGTTAAGACACAAATTTTCATGCATCCAAATGCATGCAATGTCTCCCACTTCCCTTGATACATGTCTACCGAGCTTATGTATACATTATTTCCATAATACATACTCACGAAATGAAACAAAGTTAAAAAAACTCATTTATTTGCTCAAACTTAAGCAGAAAGAATTAAAGATAAACCATACAAATAAGACTAATAACTAACTCCTGTTTTAAAGCCCATTCCAAATATCCAAACACGCATGCATAGACAAACACTTTACCAGATATTTAGTTTCCGAAGCCACTAATGGAAAGTGCAATACTAGAGCTGGTTTCTATTAAATGGCACATGGTTCTGTGCATTGACCAGCAACAGTAAATGAGGAAAGAAATATAGTTTTACTGCTTTTCTATACCAAGTGCATGGTGCGTCTGCACTCCAACCTACAAAAAATATCCTCCCAGCTAAAGCATAGACATCTATAATATCCAACTTGTTGCTAAGATCTAGCAATCAACTCTTCCCAATAATTTCAGATGAACTGACTTTATCGTTCCATATGTGAAAATCCACTTCATCTAGTTATTTGACAGGTATCAAGAAAGTGGAAATGTAAATGTGTGTTTGTTTTCTTACGCATAGTTAGACAGATTAGGATTTTGCATTTGATGGTAACTTGACATTACATTAGAAGATGTAAGAAATCTCATTTTGTCCTCTAAGATTAAACTGATAAGTCATATTACCGAAAGAAGGACCGCAGTCTCTGCTCCTTGTGCATCCTTGAAGGTAACATATGCAATTTGAGACCGTTCATTGTCACTATAATCATATGATAGGCTATTCAGCTTGACTAATACAATAACATAAAGAAAGTAGGAAACAACCGTACTAAATATTAACAAAAAACCTCATCATTTCAACATATTCGATATCACCAGAAAAAGAAAAGAACTCCTTGATGTCTCTCTCATTTGCTCCCAAGGAAACATTGCTGACCTTGACACTTTTTACCTACAATAGGAAAAAAAAAATATATGAGTTTGAGAATGGGAAAACATAATTTTACAAAGTACAGAATTTACTTAGAGATATCTGACTTAGAAAGCATGATATTATGAATTCAAGTATTTTTCCCCCCAAAAAAAAAAATAATAATAACAAGAAAAGAAAAACAAAGCTCTGATAGAATTAGAAATTGCAACTACAGATCCTATGCCTGCTCAAAACATAAAAATATTCCATCAAGAAAATACTACATTCTCTACAAAGAAGAAAAAGTAAAATCAAACAGACAATAACATACATAACTCTAATTTAAATGCATTCTAGTACAACAAAATATAACTGTAATGCATCTAACCTATGTCCTACTTATTGAACATAAATAATATACTAACTCTCAACAAAACCTTTATAACCACTTATACCAACATACAAGCATCTGAAGCGTCTAGATTAAATTTTTTTTAACTCTTTCTGTTCATACTTGCTAAAGATACACTTTCTCCCTAACAACATCTTCAGGAATTTACCCCTTCCCCAACAAAAGAAATTGTCCAATATAGCTAGAAACACACTAAATAAAATTCTGGTTCAAACACAGTCGTCCAATCACTGCTCCCATATTCCCATCCCTTAGTCGACTGTGACTTGCATGATAGAAAATCTGCAGCATGAATGAATGGTGTCCGAGTTCTTCAAATATCATTTCCAAGTCACTAATTCACGATATCAACTAGTACTCCCATCTCTACTTTGTCCACCATCCAAATCTTTATATAGATAGATTTTTTATACTCTGTGCTTTTTTATACTCTGTCATACTACATTCTATGAGGAGTTAATTTCCACATTTTTCACTCATCCTGATATGACTTGTACGACCAAGACAGGTAAAAGGTATTCTCAAGAGGAATAGAGTGATTTCGGGATTCGCTTCCATTAGTTCGATAAGCACCACCGCCATAAAAGATTCTCAAGGTGTTAGCAAGAACAATATATGCTAATTGTTGCAATTAAAACAACAATACTAAAAATCGTCGGCCAAACTAGACAAACCCAAAAGAGCATTTGCGATTCAATAACCAAAAAAAGATATTAAGCAGCCATCAAACAAACATTCAGACAGTAAAAATATAAATCTCTAGCTTAGCACCATGCTTGCTGGACCAAAACACGCAGAACAATCTATGCTACACCATAAAATTCAATTAACAGTAGCAAAACAGCTTACGCAGATCTGTCCCTATCATTAAGTCCATCACTACGGCTATAGCAAAAGCTAAAGAAATAGCTCTCATAAACACCTATAAAACCCTACCAAAATTTCCTGAATACAAAACTGATATATTACATATATATATATATATATATATATATATATATGTATATGTATATATACACACACACAGCGAGGGAGCAGATAGGTAGAGTAAGTGTACTGACCGACATGGCGAACTGCTATAAACAAGATCAAGAAGAAGTTTCGAGGACCTCCGGTGCCGGAGAAACCAACGGAAAAGTCGCCCCAAAAAAATTGAGGAAACTGAAGTCTTCTGGTCTTCGAGAAAATGCGAGGAAGTTTGGCTGAATTGGGATATGTATGGAGAGAGAGAGAGAGAGAGAGAGAGAGAGAGAGAGAGAGAGAGAGAGAGAGAGAGAGAGCGGGTCAAGGAAGCACGTGGGAATCGCACGTGATATTTCCCGTCGCATCTCGTTGTTTGAAACTTGGGACTGACTTCCACGTGGCAGTTGATTGGGATGTCCAGCGCGGCTCGTGGAATTCACGACTTTTTGGTGACTTTTTTTTTTTTTTGGGGGAGGTTTTGTTTTGTTTCCTCCCGAAGTTTGAAACGGTGAGCGTTTCGTAATTGAGGCTCTGACACGGTCCACGCGGAGTTGTAAGCTTTAGAGGGTTGGCCCCACACCGGAGTCATCGGACGCATTGGGACTACCAATTTTAATTTTTTTGTTTGGGCATTTATTTGAATTTAACTCCACTGCACTGACTTACCCGAATTTCTGATTCTGATAATTAATTATTTTGGAGGCTTTTTTTCTTTAGCCAAACAAAAAAAAAAGGTAATTCTATTAAGAATTAAAGTTTAATTATGTTTTGTTATAAAAAAAATTAAGCAAGTAGATTAGCAAATAGATGCCCAGCTTTTTTTTTTCTTTTTCTTTTTTTTTCCTTCTAACACAATTTTCTTTTTCTTTCGTTAAATTTAAAAATAAGAAATGCTTCTTTCATTCTTTCATTCTTTATTTGGTCAAACAAGAAAAAGAATAATAAACTAAAATACACAACCAAAGCTAAAATACCAACCATAGATGCCTCAAAACGTCTTGGTTTGCCTTTGTTTTTATATTCATAGTTAGTTTAATTTTTCTATATAATTTATCATCAACTATTTTTTAGATTTAACAAAAGATGAAGCCAATAAATCTGTGTGACTATACTATACAGGTTTAAGAGCAAATTGGTTTTTCTATTTCTTTTTGTGTTTTTTAGGCTGACATAATAAATTGGTTTTTCCTTCTTGCTTCATCACCTGACATTGTTTAATGTTTTGCTAAAATTAAGACAGTCATGTTCCATTGACAAGTCCCAATGACACCGACAAGTATCAAACTTTTTAAATGGTAATATAATTTCTATACACATATATTAAGTTATATAAAATAAAAATAAAAAAAGGATAGAAAAATAATATACATCATAAACCAATTTAATAATAAGCTAAGAAATTCAGATTGGATATAGAGATCGGTATAGAAGAAACCATAAGAATGGAGAAAATAGTTTTTTTTCTTTTAATATGGAGAAAATGGTTGAACGAAGTAAAAATGTAAATTTTTTTATGATATAAATGGGAAAATAAAATAAAATGAGT
Source organism: Ziziphus jujuba (assembly GCF_031755915.1). Lineage (NCBI taxonomy): Eukaryota > Viridiplantae > Streptophyta > Magnoliopsida > Rosales > Rhamnaceae > Ziziphus > Ziziphus jujuba. The sequence goes on along the minus strand of NC_083384.1, from coordinate 6,749,375 downwards.
GAAATTTCATTTTCTATATGTTGCAAAGCAAAATTGTAGAAATAAATAGGAAAAACAATGAAGCGCTCTATATATGAAATATATAGAAAGAGTAAAATTAAAAAGAGACTTGTGAAGTTGTGTTTCTCAATTTAATTGCTTAATATCAATAAGCTGCTCTTTATTATGTTTGACAATATGCATTATTATTATTATTATTATGGAGAAATGTTTGACAGTATTCATCAAGAATTTGATCAATCTTATGCTAGCTCTTATTATACAACATTTGAAAAAGGTCACCTTTGTTTGTTACTTTTCAATGAGTTCTAAGTTTTTGTGGATAAGGATAACCATAAAAGTACATAAAAATAAATGAAGAAAGGATAACAATTAAAGTATATAAAAATAAATGAAGAAAGCTTACCAAACTCTAATTAATTTCAAATTATTAGGCAAATTAATCCTTAGAAACTTCTCCGACTAATTGTTCATACACTGCAACAGTACTTCCTGTAGAACTTTCATAAAATAAAATTAAGTGTTTATGAGCCATCTATTTTTATATGGTTTTTTTACAAATTTTTCATAAATTTTTTTCATACTTAGTAAAAATATAATAAAAAAAATTTAAATCATATTAACCATTTTAAAATTATATCAATTACTTTTTTAATCGGACAACAATTTATGAAAAAAATTATGTAGAATTAGGTGGTCCAAGAACCATCTTATTTTTTTTTTCTCCTATAAATAACAAAATAGAAGCTCATCTAAATAGCTTATTATAATTAAAAAAGAAAAAAAATGCTATTAATCCATTGATGACAATCAAAATAAAATATATATTAGCTATCAATTTAAATGGTTATTAAAAAAGGTTTACTTTTGATTTTTAATTTATGGTTTTGCCATTCCAAATTAAAGTTTTATCTTTTTTTATTATTATATAAATCAAATACTACCAATGTTAATAATAATTTTACTGGTAACAAATATTAATTCTAAAAAAAAAAGCCAAAGCCAAAAAGAACTTCAGTGTTGATTAATAAATAGGATCGTATAAGAGAAGGTTATCTGTAAATGGACAAATTAAGCACAATTATTTTATTTTGAGATATTATTTTGGGTTCCATTAATCTAGACGCTAGTGTTATTTATTAATATTAAAATTTTAAAACATATTGCACATTTTAGTGGAGATTCATTTGTGTATGAAAAATCTTAAAATTCGCAAGTATGATATGTTTAATTAATTTATAATCTTATTTTTTGTTTCTTAATATATATTTTTATCTTTAGGACAAAATGATTGTTTAATATTAAACGGCAGCGTGTCGCAGTTTATACATGATAACGGTAGCAAATCAACAAATTCAATTCCAGCTTTTCATACAACGAAGCAAAATCAAATTTGTTTATAAAGAAACCGTGCAAAGTCATTTTCTTTGGTCCCTTTCCCTCCACAAATAAATTAAAAACACGCACACACACACACAAGAAGGAAAAAAAAAAAAAAATGATTAAAGTTGTTCACTTTTTTTAATTTTATTTTGAATTTGAAAAAATTATTATAAAGTTCTTTCTTTTTTTTTTTTAAAAAAAATTAATATAAAAAGTTAAATTAATGAACACCGCACCGCAAAAAAAGGACAAAATTGTACCCACAGCCAATCAGAACCTCACACGTTTGCAGACCTTCTTAGGTCCACATCAACGTGCCGGCAGGTTTGGTTTTGTGAAAAACGGACCACGGACCGTCCCACGCCTCCACCCGAAAAAACAACCTCACCGAAACATTTCCTTTCTTTTCTTTCTATTCTATGCCTCTGTTTCCTCTCTCTCTCTCTACCATTAAAATAAACTCTCTCTCTCTCTCTCTCTCTCTCTCTGCTCGATCATCGCCTCGTTCTTAGTTCCGCTTTTCAGCCCTAATTCCATACCCGGCTGGGTTTTCCAGATCCCTGTAGCCAAACGCGTCGAACTTTCTCTGCTCCTTTTTCCCGGGAAAATTATTTTTTCTTGATATTCCCGTCCAAATTTTCTCGGGAAAAAAACTTTAGGTTATTTTTAATTTTTTTATATTTAGGATTAGGGAAAATACGATATGAGCTTTCAGGATCTGGAAGCCGGGCGATCCTTAGGTTCTTCGAGGCGAGACCTCATCAATGGCAAACAGGACCCAACCCAAGCCGTGGCTTCTGGTATATTCCAGATCAACACCGCCGTGTCTACGTTCCAGAGACTCGTCAACACCCTTGGTACTCCAAAGGATACCCCAGAGCTTCGTGAGAAGCTGTGAGTTTTGCTGTCCTTTTTTGTTTTTATTGGAATTTTGTTGTCTGATTGATTTTTCAGTTTTTTGTCATTTCTTTGGGTGTTTGTCGGGTTTTGTATGCTTTTTATTTTTTATGGTTCAATTATAGAAGAAAGTTTTTGATTTGGTTCAGTTGGTTTTCGTTATCGTGGGTAGAATGAGCTGAATTCAATAGTTATGGGATTCTGGGGAGTATCAATAATGCGGTTGGCTAATAATAATGCGCATCATGTTAAATTGTAGGCTTTTTGGCTATCATTTTGAGTACACTGTGTGTACTTGATCGGCAATTTTTACTTCTAAAGTAAAGATTTAGTTGGTGTTTTCAGTAATTGTGTTAGTCGTGCGGATTGTAAAATGAAAAATTTGGCAAAAAGAAAAAAAAAAAAAAATGGAGATACGCTTACTTAGACATCGATGCAAATGTCATACATAATTTTCTGTGTGGAGCATCTTTCTTTTTTCCCCCTTCTCCCTGTTAGAAATTTAGAAATTTAGCTCATTTGGCCATTGTTTTCCGTACAATTTGGACTTCCAACGAAGTGTACAATGTACATCGGTATGCAATTCACCATCTCAGAGTGAAGAGTATGTGAATGAGATGTATGGACTGTTATACCTCTGTGCTAGTAGATGAGATCGTATTAGTATATGGACATGTCACATTCTTCTAGGTTTTAGTTTGTTCAGTCTTGGCTCCAAGTACAATATTTACTTGCAGTCAACACTTTTCACTCAAAAAATATTGGTCAACAGTTACAAGTTATATTGATGTGCTCTTAGGTGGTATCTCTATATGCTGAAAATTTTCATTTGTACATTGGCTTAATCTCTGGATGAATTAATCAAATACACATTGAGAGATGGCTTTCCAACGTGGTCTCATATTGACTTTTGCCAACTTGCAGACACAAGACAAGGTTACATATTGGGCAATTGGTGAAGGATACTTCTGAGAAGCTTAAACAAGCAAGTGATAGAGATCATCATGCTGAAGTCAATGTAAGTTTATAAGTTTTATTAATGCAAATTCTCTCTCTCTCTCTCTCTCTCTCTCACACACACACACACACATATTTGTGGCACAAACACATGCAAGCCGCCATATACCGTTGAACATCTTATGTATTCATGTTTGTCCTGACTGAGTTCAGCACTACTCTATCTTAAAATTTTCAACTGGTTCAAGAAAATGTCTTTGGACTCATTTAGGTGTGCATGTGGTTCTGTGGGTTCTTTAATGTTCATATCAATGCAAGATCTTGTGGGCTGTCTTGGAGCCCAAAGTCATGGTTGGTTTGTTGAGGATAAGATGACATCTGTCTCACTGTTAGTGTTGACTTTTGAGATTTAGCTAGGAACGTCTTTTGTTTTGAGGCTGAACTTGTCGAAAGCACTCCTTGGTGGTGATATAGCTGAAACCAACATAATATTGGTTTTCAACAAATGATATAGTTTCTGGAGCATAGACCTGGTTTAGTCTTCTTCGGCAAGTTTCCTGAATGTCTCCGTTTGATTGATATAAATGATTACTTGAACATATGAGTCCTGAATGCCTTTATATTTGATACGTTGGTATGGTGGGCTTTGAGAAATGAGGACCTGAAACTTATTTCTTTCTTTTTGTTTGATGCTTTGGATTTTTTCTATTTTCATGAAACTTTGTTTTTACATTTGATGTTTTGGATCCTTTTGTTTATCTTTTATCTTTTCCTCATCTGTCTTTTGATGAATTAGATTTCCTCCTGATTATATTACAGCCTAACAAGAAGATTGCAGATGCTAAACTTGCAAAAGATTTTCAAGCAGTTCTGAAAGAATTTCAAAAGGCTCAGCGACTTGCAGCTGAGAGGGAAACAGCATACACTACGTTTGTTCCCCAAGCAGTTCTTCCTTCCAGGTGATTATTATCAGAGGCTTTCAACTATATGTTTTTTGTAATCTTGTCAATTGTTTTATGCAAATTGTATATGCTTTTAAAGTTGATTGAATTCTAGTGATTAATTGATAATAATTGAATCTTTAGTTGCATCTGCCATAAGATCTTTGTGCAATAATTATACATTCCACACTTTCTGTAGTAGTTGGTAGTGCATGATACATTCTTTCTTTAACATGTGGAATCTTGTTGATGCTTCATACAGCTATACTTCCAGCGAGCTAGACCTAAGCTCAGATAAGAGCTCAGAACAGCGTGCCCTTCTTGTGGAATCAAGGAGGTAAATTTTTCTGCATAATTTAATATGTATTTTTCTGATTCATCCTTATAAAATGTTTCCATGGAAACTAAGATACTGGAAAAGTAATATTCAATGTTCTAATACTCTTGACCATACAGTGGGGAAATCAGTTTTTGCTACATTTAGAAGTTCAGGATTGAAACCACTCTTTAGCTTCTTTAGTGTGGAAATTCCTACTGAGTTCAAATGACAAATTGCATACTCTTAGCCTTTAAATGATTTGTGCTGCAGACAGGAGGTCTTGTTGTTAGATAATGAAATTGCCTTCAATGAGGCTATAATTGATGAAAGAGATCAGGGAATACAAGAAATTCAACAGCAAATTGGGGAAGTGAACGAAATTTTTAAAGATCTTGCTGTGCTGGTCCATGAGCAAGGAGCTATGATTGGTAAGTTAATCCGTCTTGATTAGTTGATGGTCCTATTACTTTTCTGGCCAATGTTTTCTTACTTTGGACCTTTCTGTAGATGATATTGGATCCAATATCGAGGGTGCCCAGGCTGCAACTGCACAGGGGAAGTCCCAACTTGTGAAGGCTTCAAAGACCCAGAGATCCAATTCATCACTGGTAATTTATGAAACTTTATAAGCATGCACCAGTCATAGATAGGCATTGATTATGTGATCTGCATGTTGTTTGTGGGCTTGTAAATAAAATCCTTGGAAGGACCCTGTTAAACTATTTTATAATGTGTGTTGTTGGGGCCAGATTAAACTTCCATTTTTAAGTGTTTGGATGCATTGAATATTTGAGAATTAGAGTTACTTAGTTTCTTTTTCTCTTAAATTTTGTGTCCTTTAGGGTTTTACCTCATTTTTTTGGGAGGTATAGCCCTGTGCATTTGCTGCTATTAAATTGATAATTATATATGCATGTCTAACTTAGTGAGCTCAAATGTACTGTATTCAGTTCTTAATAATGCATAACATAATTAATCCCATGGACCAGAGAAAATAGGATATCTGATTTGGTATTTTCCTTTTAAGTATTTTGCATATATATCTTTTTTTTTTAGTTTGAATTTTTATTTAAGTTTTGTTAAACTTTTTTTATTTTCATGCAGACCTGCTTGCTATTGGTGATTTTTGGAATTATTCTTCTAATTGTAATTATAGTACTTGCGGCATGACGTTGTCTGAATTCAACTACGGAGCAAACTCAAAATCTGCTCCGACACAAAAAAACCGTGGTTTTGCTAATCTGTTTGATGCGTTGTCTCATGGAGCATGCTTGACAAGAGTGTCACTGCTGGGCCAAGTTTGTATACTATGTAAGATGGTTGCTTTGCTTGGGTGGGGTGGCTGTTGCTTTACGTTAAAGTTGGTCTTCTTGCCTTCTTTGGAATTTCGGATTTTGGAGGGTTTGTTATTGGCGTGTTATGTAATTTGTCTCTTTACTTTTGTTTAAGTAATATTCATAATTCTTTGGGCTTTTCATATTATATAAATGCAATATTTATTTGCAATGTCATAATTATTCATTCTTCCCGATGCTTTTGAATTGGAGCTTTGCAAATGGGGATCTTGAAGACTTAATTCTAACCTAGGAAGCAAGCAAGCATTTGACAATGGTTCCTATTATCTCATTGATTTTCTGGTTTTGGAGGATAATTCATTCACCTTCAAAAACAAGTTGCATAGCAGGAAACAAGCTGTCAGGGAAAGATCGCACTGGTCCCAAATCAATGATAAAAACTGAAAACCAACCCTACTTCTGTCACAGGCTGAAATGTCAAGCAAGAAAATTATTTGAATATTAAGATTGTTTGGAATTTTTGGACCCATTGATGTTCGTATAAAATATGGATGTCAAAACAATTAGAAGAGATGATAAAAAGGCTGAAACGAAAGTAAAAACATATACAACTCCAGCATGTGCTTTTATCCCAGAAGGTATTTTCCAGAGAATTGTACCATGTTGTACTTGATCATCATCGTTTTTAATCATGTATAAACAGCACTGGTTGTGTGATTTCCCTTCTACACTGTTCTGGTTGTGTGCTTTCCCTTCCACACTGCAGCGCATGAACAAATCAGGTTCACCAAATTTGACATCCCAATAGCCACTTTCGGATAGAGGCTGTAACCAAGAAACCAAACAGAAAATTACAAAATAAATAAAATAAATAAATAAAAAAGGAAAAAAAAGAAAAAAAGAAAAAGAAAAAAAGAGATTTGATAGTGCTATATGACATTGAGCAGAAAATAGAGAGATATTTGAGAGAAAGTATGCAAAATGGGCAATGCATACGGTAATAATGTCTTCCTAGAAGCTTGACACACATAAATTTTCCAAAGCACAAACCGAACATCGTCTACTAAGAGATACTGAGTACTAACAAAGAAGGGAGTGCATAAAAGTTACCAATTCATTCACTTACCGCATATCTTGCATGTAACGGAAGCTCCACCTTGATAACAACCTCATTCTTATGCCCTGACAGGATACTGAGATCAATATCCATGTTAATCTCGACAGCAGAACGGTTGGACAGAAATGAAGGTGATTCTAAATTTGCATCTCCAAATACAGCAATGTCACTAAATACTGCAATGAATTGATTAAACAATATAAAGGAGACAGGACAACAACAAATAATATCAGTAAATAACAGGAAATGAGTAGTGTTTTCTTTTTTGTAAATGAAAGAGAATGATACCACCACGCTGAAGGAGATGCTGAAGTTCAAAAGGGTCAGCATAAACCCCAGAAGGCAGCCTCTCAATGAGTATGACATCACATTCGTGAGGACGTAGCTCAGATGTGGACTCAAGATTGAAGCTAAATCTGATGGATGATGAGAGATGACGATGAGAGCCTTCACCGACTAGGCTGCGATGTAAAACTGAATGCCTTAACACAAGATTCAGATTATCTGGCAGAAATTTGCCACAGCCTAATGGAAGTTCTTGGTCTACAAATTCTTGGAAGTCTGGATCTTGCAAGCTTTCATATTTTTCAGAGTAAGATTTCATAATATACTTATTAGAACTACAATAAAAGCTGCTCACTGAGCTGTAAGAGTCAAAATCCGAATCACTTGTTACATCCTGAAAATTAATGATACAAGAGAGAAATCAAAATCTTAAACTTGCATGGAAGTGAAAGTTGATGATGGTTAAAAGAGAAGGATCAAATTGAAGATTAACCGAGTAAAATAAGCAGTAAAGATATTTGAACCATCGAAGAGTCTATTCGACAAAAAAGGATAGCACCATCCTTGGTGGGTTTCATAACTCATTGAATAGAAAATTTTCACCCAAGTCCAACAATTTTGGTTTTATTAGGGAATTGTATAAGGCTAGCACCCATACACAGTTGCAGCTGAAGCTAGGATGTAAAGGAGGTGAATAAGGAAAGGTAAACTAAATTCAAAATGCGTTCCCAATATCAATCAAGGATAAAAACAAACTAAAGGAAAACAAAATGAAGATAATATTACAAACAATCCAAACAAACAATAATGAAAATCTTTCACAACATCATCAGTAACCAAAAAAAAAAAAAAAAAAGGATGAATTTTTCTATACCAAACAATATATATCTGCAAAATATGAGATTTTCAAAAGAGAAAAAGAATGACTATCCAACAAGGAACAACTTCATGTTCAAGAAAAAAGAACAACCGTTAACCAGAAAATGGTAACAGTTCCCAACTCATTAACATGACTTCCCTAATGCAAACTAATAAAAAGGGAAAAAAAAAAAAACATTGATAGAGCACCGACCTTGCTTGAAAACGAAGAAGAGTCTATGCAAAAGCCATTGCTAGAGAAAAATATCAAGGGAATTCCGACTAACAAGGAAATGCACATGTGAATTTTTCCCTGAGTTTCCACGTACCAAGTAACTGAAACAGGAAGAAGAAAAAAAATTAGGAAAATCGCTAACATTTATTATTAATTAAAACCCAATACTTTTTGACGTAAATCTTGATTCTGGGTTCCCCCAAAGTGTTACATAGAAGAGCACCAAAGTGAATATTGGATTTCTGGGTTTCTTCTGATACTTGCAACGAACTGAAATTAAAGATTAAAAAAAAAAAAAGAAGAAGAAAATAGAACTGACCTGAATAAGCCATGGCTACTTGCAGATCTTTGAAAGGTTGTCCAGCATCCAGAATAAGGAGACCAAATTTTAAGAAGATAAAAGAAGAAGTTGGTTCGAGAAAGTAATTAAGTGTCAATAGGGAGGTCAAAGTGTAAAGGCAAAGTTGAAGGGCGAAACTGTAATTTTAGTCCTTGTCACACTCGCAGTCACAGTTTGAGAGAGAGCCTATAGAGAAGCATTTTTTCAAACATTTGGTGCAGTTGTGAAGAATTTCCATTTCTGCAGAAAGAAAGAAAGAAAGAGAGAGATGAATAGCTCATCACCGGCACATTCTTCGATATCAACCACCGCAATTGTGGGAGGTGGAGGAGGAGGAGGAAATAGCAGCAATGCTGCTTTGTCTAATGATGATTTCTTCGTTCCTCCCCCTGACGTTATCTCTATTCAAGATCGCAAAGACGAAGCCATGCTTGGTTAGCTTCACTGAACAGTCTCTGTCTTTTTCATTTTTATTTATTTATTTATTTATTTTCTTCGAATTTCTTCATTATCTGTTGTGGGTTTTAGTTATATTTTATAGGAGCTTACTGGGTCATTCTTATTTTTCACATAATTTTTGGTGGGCTTTCCAGAAAAAAAAAAAATATCGTACTTTGCTGAAAGAATTGTAAGAACAGTTAGTAAATTTTGAGAGATCAATTTCTGACTGGCTTGCTTACATGCTTACATGCTTTTAGCTTGTAAAGTTTGTCATTTTACTTACCAGAAAGACTATGGAGTTCTAGGGGCCTATTATGTTTTTCAAATAAAAGTGATATAGAATTTTGTTCTGTCATAGATTTTATTTGTGTCCAAGTCCTGTTTATCATCTTATTTGTAGTTTATGTATGTATTTTTTTTCAGGATTTGGTATCTTTATTGGATAGTTCTATTTTGGGATTAGTGAAACTCTTTTTGTTTGTCATAATTACAAATGTCTTTGAGCATAGAAAGTGAAGACTATTTTAATTTTATGTTAAAGAGCTTAGACAATTTAGGTATATGTTAAAAACTATAGTTAATTGTCATTAAAATATTACTGTTGATAAGAAAGAGAAGTTTCTTTAAACGAAACTAGAAATTTCAGTTCAAATGTAGAAAAAACTTTGAGAAAGAGATATATTTCAATGACCGGAATGTCTAGTTTCTCTTGGAGAAACCATAATTTGTTCTAGTTTTAGCCACAATTTCAAGTCCGTGTATGGATAGTGGTAGTGCTTCATAATATAGAAGATGTTATTTATACAAGGAATGCGTTTACTTTTTGAATTGCAGTTATAAAATCTGATCTAATGGCAGCACTTAACAAGGTGGTTAAATCCCTGGATGAAGATAACTGGATGTTTGAAGGACCTGTCTCCCGTATCAACCTTATATCTCGACAAGGTTTGTTCAATGCCAGCAGTTACCTCTTGTTTTGGCATATCTTTCTACCTTCGGTGGTATATCATAATCGTATATTCATATGAAACTCTTCAGGTTTTTGATTCCTAAGTAGACAGAATAATCATTTCACCACTTAATCTTTGAGTTGATTATAATTCATTGGTGCTTTTTATGCCTGTCATAAATCCTTTTATGAAACTAGTTTTATATTACTCTTTTTTTTTTTTCTTTTACCACTAATTCTCTTGTTATCTGTAAATATTATGACATAGGTGGTTTTCTCCATAAGAAGATAGAAATTTCAAAGAACAGGAATTTGGCCCCACCAAGATGATTCGTACTTCTTCAGCTAGCAAGGATCTTGCATCTGTATTCTATTAATAGGTTGCCTCTGATGTAAGTAGCTTGTGTATTAGATGTGGAAGGATGAAAGGCTTCTATACAATATTGCCTAAAGTTTTCACCTTCTTTCATTGAATATGACTGTGAACTGATGTATTGGAAGCACTTTGGATAATTGGATTTGCCATTTTTCAGGCTGCTTTCTTGAATGGGAAGAGCATGCAATATATGTCAAATATCCATTGCAAAACATATGCTGGAAGATTGTTGCGTTGTCCAAACTTGTGAAATAACATAGTTGAGCAAATATTCCAAGTTCTGTTGTAAAATTTTTTTCTCGTATTTCTTGTTATCTTCGTCCTTATTTATGGTCAGCTTATCAGAACTTACTCGGAAAGAGGAGCAAGTATCCTACATCGGTTGGTCCCAACTGCTGAAAATTTTTCAGAGCATCAAGTTTGAGATTTTTACACGACGTGCTGATATAGCACCATGACAACCAACCCCTACAACAAACACCGCCAGCTTACAGAATTATAATTGTTTGTTTAGCAGTAAATCCAGTCACTTTGTTTCTAGGCTATAACTTGTAATCACATTCTAAATTGAAATTCTATTGCAAAATCTGTCTCATGTCAAATGAATACTTTGTTTCTTGGCTATAGCTCGTAATCACATTCTAAATTGAAATTCTATTGCAAACTCTGTCTCATGTCAAATGATTACTTTAGGGAAAGTGTATATATTCAATGACAGGGTTGAAAAAGAATAATGGAACTCAACCATGCAAAACATAATCGATCAGATCTTCTGCAGAAGAGCAATAACTTGTATCCACAAATGGGTGGTGAAGAAGCTCAGCAACCGTTGCTCTCTTCCTCCAGTCCTTCTCAAGGCATGCACTGACAAAGCTCTGAAACTCTGCTGATGCCGTCTCTGGCATGTCTAGCCTCTCACCGAAGCTTATCACACACATCAATGTCGTCCAGTCTGGTCTCTGCCCTGGACCTATTAATGGAAACCGACCCATGTGGCATTGCAACACCACCACACCTAGGGACCATACGTCTCCAGCAAACCCATCTGAGCCGTCCCTGCCCCACCTCTCTGGATCAAATCTTTCCGGACTCATGTAGGCACAGGTTCCCATGTAAGAGTCACATGTCTCACAAGTTCCTGCAACAACATCACTCACCCCAAAGTCTGCAATCTTCACCTCTCCTCTCCCATTTATGAGGAGATTCGAGGGTTTGATATCCCTGTGAACAATCTGCATGCCATGAAGATATTCCAGTCCTTGAAGGACTCTTCTTGCCACGCTGGCGATCACCTGTTCAGGCAATCTCTGGCGAGCTCGAAGCATGTCATGCAGTGACCCTTCTTCCATGTACTCCATGAGGAAGCATAGATCACCTCCACTGTCCTCATCCATGAGGCCATTATCCAAAACGCCATGACACCTTATAATATATGGTGAGTCGACAAGTTTCAGAATCTCGGCTTCCCGAGCAGCTTGTTGCCGGTTAGCAATCGCATTGTGATTAAACCGGAGAACTTTCAAAGCATAAACTAACGAGGTTTTCTTATGACAAACCTTATAGACCGTGCCACCATTTCCATGGCCAAGAACCGCCAGTTTTTCAAGCTCAGAGAGGTTCTCGATGCAAGGAGAATCTGGACTGGTGGCCGGCGATAATGCCGGCAAATGGGTACGTTGCTTGCGGTCAGTTGATGGGGATGGTGGTGGAAGGGCGAGCCTCAATGCTTGCTGGTGTCTCCTTTCTCTCACCAATGTCATTTACACTCCAAAATACACCCACTTTCCTTTGTTTCTTTTTCTCTTTTTCTCTTTTTCTCTCTCGCACTTTTGTTTATTATAGTTAAAGAAAGTTTTCAAAGGAATCAATATTTGCTAAGAAATCAATCTGACGGGTACTAATGGAGTTCATGGAATCAATAGGGACTTGCTTCCCAACACCAAGAAGCTGACAAGTGTTTTGTGACTATCCCAAAATTCACGGGCAGGTGAGGTTTTTGAGGTGACGTAGATGCCTATCTCTGGCTCTGAATTGTGTAGTTAGTTTTTGAGCTGGGTTTATAGTCTGCCACGTGACTTCTTTTGTTACCAATATTATTATTAGTTTTCCAATAATTACATTTTACTTAAAAATTAAAAATCCAAGAAAGAAAATCCATTTTATGGCCTTGGTTAACATGTGTCCTTAACCAGTGAAAGATTATAAACATTTAACTCGTGACTAACATTTCAAAGATGCACTTGAAATCTTGGCCATCAGGGTTGTGCTAAAAATCTGTGACCCCCTATTAGCCCGTAAATGATAAGAGGTGCAAAAGGTAGAGTCCTGAGTGATATAATATAGGGATTACCATACAATAACAGAGCAAGAGAGAAAAGTATTTTGCCGGCTGATAGAGGCTCATCAGAGTCTCAGACTAATCGGATCAGAATACGAAATGGAAGGTAAAGCCAAGTAGCAGCCGATTTTACCTGAACTAACAAAAATAAATCAAAATAACCATTTATGGCCATGTTAATATTTCAGCAATTTGTCCTTTTTCATGCACAAATACAATGAGATATAATTCATAAATCTGATCCTAATTTTCATCCAATCATCCAGGGGATAATAATGTACAACGGATCATAATTCATAAATAAAAAGATTTTAGCCTCTGGTACATCTTATCCGAGTAAAAGGAAAATCCAGACTGGAAACGTGGGGGAAAAAAAAAGTACTTTTGGTTCCCCGTATGTGCAAACCAAAGTTGGGGTAAAGTGATACAAAACGGCATTTAACTGCTTTCCAATGGTCAAGAGGAACCATGTAATTAATATATGTCTTTGGGTTTTCCTTGTACTGGTGTGAAACTAATGTACATATTGTTAAACAAGATCAAACACCTTTCGTCTCCGATGCAAGAAGTCCCATTTGTTCTGTAAGCTTATCCACATGCTGAACTTTGTCCCATCCATTCTCTGTTGGTTGCACTTCATTTCCCTTGGGAATTTCCTCCGCAGGGGTTGATTCATCCGGCACTGGACTTTGAACAAGAATTTCATCCCAGAAGGAAGGATTTTCAAATAATGCATCGATTTCAGGATCAGGGGGAATATCATCAATTGGGGTAAAATTATCAATTTCTATTGACATTGATCCATTCATTCCTGCTGACATTGGAATAAATCCATCACCTGTCTCGGTTCCCATGTAATCGTCTTCAGGAATATCAACTGCACCATCAGGCACCATTTCTTGCATTTGAGAAAGCTCGGGCATGACAACATCTCCCTGAGAAAGAGGAATGGATGGTCTCTCTTGTGCTCCAACCAGTACACTTATATCTGGGAATGGTGCAGTGGTAACCCTCTCAGAAGTTGCAGGCAGTGAGGAAGATTGAATTTCAGATATGGCAGCTGAAGGGCAGTGCCTAGTGAGTTCAGATGTAGCTGGTAGTGACTGCCCTGACGTTGGTGGGACCTCTTGAAGTCTTACTCCTGATACACGGGTTGAGGAACTCCCACTGTCTATAGATGATGATGAACCATCACCAATCAAGAATCCATCTGGATTTTTGTTAAAAGAGTCCATCTGGGCAGAGTTATCTACTTTCAAAATCTGCCTGAGCATTGCCTGTGGAGCATCATTCATCAGAGGCTGATATTTAACAATTTGTCCATCAGGAGCAGCAGAATGCTCATTCTCAGCAATACCTTCCTGCTTGAGCCTCCGTTTTTTATTGGCTTCACTTATGCGTCTATTGCTTTCATTTTTCTGCTGCACAAACTGAGCCAAGAAACCAGGGCTCTGCACAGCCTTTGCTAGAAATGACATCATCTGCTGTTGCCGCTGTTCCATCCCTTGAAGACGCTGCACCATGGTTTGCAGTTGGGTATCAGTACTCTGTTGCTGCTGCCTCAGTCTCACTAGTTCCTGCATTAGGACATTCTTATCCCTTTTAAGCCTCTCAACCTCTTCCTCAAGCCCGAATTTCCCAACCTCTACACATGCACCTACAGAACTCTGTCCATGAGATTGCTGTGGCTGTTGATTACTGTGTCCATGAGCTGGTTTTCGGCGATTAATATTCCTAAGCAGATGTTTTTGACCCCTCAAAAAGCCCTCATTTGCAAATTCCCAGCGATCAGGATCAACCTTCCTAAAACCCTGTTTGCCAAATATAAAGAAAACGTCAACAACAACCTTCCATCAGCAAATTAACATGGACATCAATGGATTTTTTTATGGAACCATCCTAGAAATACATTCCAAGAAAATCATTAAAGAAAAAAATAATCTGCAATAAATGATAGAGAAAATTTGATAAAGAAAAGAGAAATACACAACTGGTATATCTAAATGATTTACAGGGAAACCTTCTAGTGGTCTCATATTGATAAGGTTCAACAAATTAACTTACATCTACCATTAGGCAATCATTATGAAAAGGCTCCTAAGGTCTTCAAAATAATAATTTTTTCCCCTTTCCAACTTTCAAGCTAATAACAATATCTATATTATAAGACAATACAATCACTGTTTAAATTGCCATCTACTCCACTCTCCGCAGTTATTTACACCCAAAAGAAAGTAAAAATATAAAGAAACATTAGCAATCATGTCAATAGAATCTAAGTCTTTGATTTTGGATTGGCCCTTGAAGAAAAAGCAAATGTAGAACTAGAAGGAATGAGAATGATTCCCACTTCAGATAAGAAAACATGCGTTAAAGAAGGGCAGGGATATCCTATCAACACAAGGAGTACATTTTGGCACATATGTCAACTCAACAACCTTATACACCAAAAAACTGTAGTAAAGTCCTCAAAATATATTACAGATATTAACCAGAATGAATGAATTAATATCTATACTAACCTCTGCATACGCATTAAAGTATATTTGGAGTCTCAATCTTATTTCTTATGCTTGTATCAACGATTAAAATTATTTCATATAGAAAGTGTATGCTTTAGATGATCTATCCGACAAAGTGATTGAATGTTTCAATTGAAAGCAGCAGCTTCCTAATGCACCCATCTAAACTCAAAGCCTGTATTCAATTTGTGAAGAAGCTAAAATTCCCTTTTCTAAATTCTAACATAGCTGCAAACATTTAACAGAAGTTGTTCTGCCCAGCCATCCAATGGTCCATATCTGCATCAGGTGGATTTAAGCACCTGAGCTCACATAATTATGAGCATCCTAACAGTTAAAAAACCATAAAGACGAAGAAAACAGATGCACATCCTTCAACATTGATATAATATAAGGCAATAACAAAAGACCACTATGTTTCCGTGACAAAACACAGGTTGCTGCTCTATAGATAGCAAGTCTAATGCTTTGAAATAGTCTTTAGTTATAGTAGATTAAAAATGCAACAATAGCGTTTATAAGACATCATCAACCTTGTCACCAGGAACTCAGCTTTCTTTTTTTTCTTTTTTTTTTTTTCTTTATTCCCCTTTGCTTCATTTCGGTGCTGAGAAAGTGCAGGAGGAAGAATCATTAAATTATTTAAATATGAGTCCTGCCCTTATCCTTAATAAAAATAAAAATAAAAAGGGCACCTTATCCCTAATAGAAGTACTTCACCAGAACAAATTCCTAACATATTCCTAACATTTAAATCGTAAGAAGGAAATAGCAGAGAGATAATTTTGAAAAATACAAAAACATAAAACCATCCATGTCGGATGTTTCAATATTCTGATAGATACTTACAGATTAACCTAATATCACCACTATTACATAAGCCTTGTTGATTTCCAAAATAAAATTACAAAAGCATCAAATAAAAGCCCAAAACTAAATTCCTAACTACTATGTTTTCAATTCCTGAACTTTCCCAGCAACCAAATGAAGTAGGGTTTGTCAATGAGCGTGCCATATGCTATATATTCTACAGTTAAGACCAATCCCTACTTCCAGCAATCATCCAAGAAAAAATAATCACAATAAAATAAAATAAAGTAAAATATTTTAAAAGCTTAAAACATAATAATAATAA
Organism: Ziziphus jujuba; assembly: GCF_031755915.1. Classification (NCBI taxonomy): domain Eukaryota; kingdom Viridiplantae; phylum Streptophyta; class Magnoliopsida; order Rosales; family Rhamnaceae; genus Ziziphus; species Ziziphus jujuba. The sequence continues at coordinate 6,732,987 of NC_083384.1, read as the reverse complement.
TAATAATAATAAATACAGAGGAAGATAGAGCAAGGCATACATAAGTATTCAACTGCCTAACGAAGCTTGAAAAGTTGTTATGCTTGAAGTATTTAGGCAAAAGGTCCCTAGCGAACTCAGGAGGGTTCCACACAACGAAGCTATTGTTGGTAGGGCTCCAAGACACGATCGCATCGGTGGCCGGGTCATCGACCATGTCGTAAGTCTTGCTCAAGAACGGCGGCGGAGCGTTCGTGTTCGTAATCGGCGTCGGCGCCGGCTGTTGAGCCCCACCGCCGCCGCCGGACGACTTATCGCCGCCATTGGAAACTCCTTCCATATCGACCTCCTCCGTTATATTCGAATTTACCAAAAAAGAACAGTAATAATAATAATAATAATAATACAAATAAAAAATCACTTCGCAGTAAAAGACAGAGAAAAAATAGGAAAATTTCTATTGGCTAGGGTTTTGGGTATGGAAGGATCGCAATGCGTCAAGCCATTGGTAAAAGAAGGTGAAGCATAAACCCTAGATTACAGGATAGGAACAGAGGTAAATCCTAGAGAGAGAAAGTGTAAGATATTTAGAGAGAGAGAGAGAGAGAGAGAGAGGGCTCAATGGTGGTACGGACAGGGACAAATGGTGGAGGTGTTTATAGGGCGGAGACCGACGGAGGAAACGGACACTAACCGGTTGCTCCTTTTTAGTGACGACGAATGACGTCATTACTCCTATATTAATTAAATAATCCTTTTTTTCTTTTGTTTAAAAAAAATCCTTTTTTCTTTCTTTTTCTTTTTTTAATTATTTATTTTAAATTTTTTTAATTTTGTGAGAGTGAGATAAGTTCTCCAAAATTTTATATTCCAGCCAAAATATAAATTTTGTTTTTTTTTTTCCTCTACTAATTTATTTAAAAAAAAATTTTTGACAAAAACATGTACATGTAATATAACAATTCATTTGGCAATACTTATTGAAAATGTTTTTATTTTTTTATCGAGAATAAATTTTCAATTTTTCTAATTTAAATAGTAATTTCAACCAAAAATACATTCAACTTTTTTTAAAAAAAATAATTATTTAATTCGTATAAATAAAAGTGTGTATATAAACTAAGAGAGAGCGTAGCAGGAACTGAATTTGCGAGGGGGGGGCAGAGAGAGAGACAGAGAGAGAGAGAGAGAAATATATTTGGCGGGAAAGAGGAAGAGAGAGAATGAACAGGACGGCGGCGGCGGCGGCGGCGTTAGAATCAGAAGCACCTGATCTGGTATGCCAGCTGGACAACGTCCAAGGAATGGTCGACGCCCTCACCGCCGTCCGATGGAAACGCCATCAGGTGATAATAATCTATCCCTCTTCCCCCCCCCCCCCCCCCAAAAAAAAAAAAAAAAAAAAAAAAAACTCTGTTTGGTTGTCGGAAAAAATTTTCAATATAGCCTAGAAGCAGCTCTGCTTATCTTTACTGTGAGAAATGATCGGATTTCATTTTTTTTTTTTTTCGTTTATTGAAATTGTGTTTGATTGTTATACAACAAGGATGCGGTCATCGAATTATCCGAACACGGCATCGTTTTGATAGTGGAGGAAACCGCTTGTCTTCAGGCCAAAGTTTATCTGCAGCGCGAGGTATTGATTATTTCGCTTTAGTAGTTGCTTTGCTTAACACGCTGTAATTGCATTGTTTGGTTGCCTGGAAAATTTAGGGAAAATGAAATAAATTTGCAGCTAAGCTGAGAAAACTGAAATTTCCATTTTGATTCTAAGCTGGAAAACTGAAATTTCCAAAAAAAATATATATTTTACTTTTTTTTTATTATTTAAATATTTGTGTAGCTTTTCGTTCGTTATGAGTACAGTGCGCAAGGGCGACCGCGTTTTGGAGTGAGCTTGGGCTTGTTTGTTGATTGCTTGAACACGTTTTCAGTTCCTGGACATTCAAGCACAATTGAAATCCAATACCCGGGTCCTGATATGCAGCTACTTCTTAAGTATGTTCCTATCACAAAAGGATTGTTGGTCTGGAATAAACACTTAGCAGAATTTAATATGTAGTCTTGTTGTTTTTTCAAGTACTTAACACAAAGAAAAACTGAAATGATTCGCTGGAAAAAGTAATCAGCATTTGCCATTTTCTGATTTAAACATTTGGTTTGTGATATTTTCTTTCCTTTTTTATAGAAATATCTGTCGGTTTCATCTGGGACAAGATAAATTCCTGATAAGCATTTGCATGTGCTGAGTTAGTGGTGCATATTTGGTTAGATTCTGTTCAGAAAAAGAGAAAAAAGCATGTGAATTGTTGGAAACTTTTCATGCTTTTGGATCAAAGCAATGAAAGCTGACAAAATTTAGATTGTACTTTTACTGTTCTATCATAGTTCAAAACATTTTTGTGGTCAAGTGGAAAGTTCTTGCTTGGTTGGTGGTTGGAATTTCTCTCTGTCTTTCTCTATCCAAATTAAGTGTGCTTTGTGAAGATGCACAGTTCATAGTGCAACCTTTATGATCTTTATATATGTGTTTTGGGTGATGATCCAAATTCCTATGTGACAAATTTATTTTCTTTGTTGTGTATGTTAGGTCTGTTGATTCATTGGATGCAGGCATCTATGCAGAGATCAGAACAAGAATCCCTGATACAATTTCATGGGATTACAATTTTGAACCTGCAGGGAGCGCGCCACTTACTTTTACTGTTAAGGTACATTATGCATTTACTAAAAAATTTATTATGTATATATGTATATTTGTGAAGGGAGGGATGTTGTATGCATTTTGCACTAAAAACATAGAATCTTACTGCTAAAAGATTATAAAATGCGGTTTTGATCCATTAATATTATTTTCTTTCTATGTCTTTGTTATCCACTTGTATTACAACTAATATCAAGAATTATGGTATTTGAACCTAAGTCTGCAGCACTGAAGGAAGCTATTGATGATCTTGAATGGCCTGGTTCGAGCATCCAGGTCACATTACAACCAGTTCCTCCAACTGTTACCTTTAGAGGTGATGGCCATGGAGATCTGCAGGTATTACTATGCTTCAAACTTACAAACAAGCACTAAATGGTCACAGAATCACGCTTGTATATTTTTCTCAGGTCTAAACCATTTGTCAATTTGCAGATAGACTTCATGTATTATGCAAATGCGGATCTTTTGATGGCATTTCATTGTGATCACCAAGTTTCTCACAGGTATCATAATAATTATCCTGGAATAATCATGTCCACTTGGCCAGTTTCCTTGCACCATTTTATTTCATGGTTCTTTCCTATTGTTATAGGTATAAATACAAGTTCCTCAAAGCAACAACTTCGAACATACCTGGTAGCGTCATTAAAGATAATAGGGGAAGCAAGTTGACTATTGGGAGAGGTGGAATGCTGAAAGTTCAGCACCTGGTTTCAGTGGCAAGATCATCCATTCCTCACCCGCATATCGATTCTGCTGGCTATCAGCATCCAAGTCGTATTGCTTATATTGAATTCTTCGTAAAACCAGAGGAAGATGAAGACACTGAGAATGATTAGTTGGCGCCATTTATCTTTTTGGGGGAGCAATTGCACATAATAGGAATCTCCTTTTGTTTCTCCTTGTACTGATTATAGTTGCAAGTTGCAACAATGAACTTGAAAAAAAATTTGTATGATAGTTCGCCTTGTTATTATTAGGGAGCAATTTTGCTGGTTCCCCCCCCCCCCCCCCCCCCCCAATCGGAAAGAGAAAAAGGGGCTAAGATATTTGAAAGAAATTTAGACGAATTTGCGATGCTCTTAAAGTGTGAGAATAAATTGAGACAAATTTGGAGGGGAACATTTTACAGATCCAAAGTAAAAGGAAACCGTTTTTGAAAGCGAAGGAGCTGCTAACTAATAAGTATCAGTTGCAAGAAACACTTCTTATCCCCATACGAATGCGAATAACATCAATTTTTCTTTTGTTAGAATTTTAAAGTTTTCAATCTTCTGAAGTCGTGTTGAATTGGGAATCTATGAGGAAAAAGGAAAAACAAAAGTCCAAAATATTTTACTTTGTTTCAGATGAAAATTATGAAGAAAATAAAAGATATATAAAATGAGACTAAAATGTACACGTTGTATCTTCCATAGAAATATGCAAAGATTTTATTCTCTTCTGTTATTTTCTTTTTCCTTTTTTAGTGGATAACAAGATTTCGAATCTCCTTGTTTCATCCTCAAGGAATCCAAACTCATCATATATCCAGCAACGAGTGTAAACCTGTTGTCTACCTTTGAACATATATTAGTAATATTGCTTGAACATGCTTTGGCATTTAAAAAATATTCCATTCAAAATTCAAACACCTTACTATAATTGAAAAATAATGATGTACAAGCCATCCTCATGCACAACGTATCTCCATATCTTATTTACATTCTCTCGTAATGCATTTCTCTATTTTTTTTTTTTTCTATTATCATTATTATTTTTTCGCCCTTCCAACAATGTACTATAAAAACTGAGGGAATCTTTCTCCCCTCAACTCCTTCCCTAATACTTTCCATCACTCTTTAAACCTTCAACAACTTAATTCACTTGGGAAATGAACCTTTTTATAAAGGGAAATGAACTTTGCTTACAGTTACAACGATTATTTGTGTTTAAATTGCTTGAGGTTCAATATGCATACAGTGTTGATGCATTGTTTCCACCACTGTTATACACAAACCTTAAAAATGGATTTCTTGATCGTGTTGAGAACTAACCAACAGTGTGTTGTTTGCAGCCTTTGGGTCCATAATGCTGAGCAGCTCGCCTCACAATCTTTCTGCACAAGTAACAGTAGTGGATTTCACATGCTCAGCACAATAGGTGATTATTGTTTCCAACCTGTTTATTCATATAATATGGAGGAAATCTATTATCAGTGACAAACTCAAAAATCTTGAGGAAAAGATGAGACCACAACTATCAAGATGCAAATGGTTTGTAACAAAGATCTAGGAAAATTGTAAAGACTGAGAAATTGGACCTTATGATAAACAAGTTTTGACAATATTAAATATTTCTAAACATTAGCTACAAGAATTTAACCATCTTTACTTGTTCAAGGAAACCTTTAGAATACTTATTTTGAACTTGCTTGAAGCAAACACCTTCAATACTCACCTTTGCATTGAATTGTCTACAATTAGGGCATGGTCGAACAAGTTCATCAAAGGGTTCATCTGGAACTTCATCCATATCCAGGTAGGGATTTATGCGCTCTTCCCAGCCCTTAATCATTTCTTGTGGGAACAGATTACAGTTTCCCTCGCTTAAAGTGATAAAAGATTTAGCACTACATTCAGAGAAAAATGAAAAGTCGGATGCTTTATAAACAGATAAGAGAAAAGGAAACACAAACCTGTAATGATCATATCCATCAATAGCCTTATTACAGTGGTAGCAGAAGAACTGGCCACAATTATTACAGACCATTTTGTTACAACCTTCAGTTCGGGAGATTGCCATCTTGCAAGCTGGGCATTGCTTAGAGTCACGGAGTATTTCTTTGACACTAAGAATTTCGTTAATCATCTCAAGTTCCCTTTTCTTTTGGTCATCCTTTAATTGAGATGAGTTCTGTCGTTCCTGCACGTATGTAGTTGAGGATATCTGAACTATGAGAATTTTGGGAAAGATGGAAAGATGACTTTCTTTGTGAGGATCATGGTAAATGCAATGAAAATAACTCATAGACTTGTACAACTTCAACTAAAGCTTTTTTTTATCATAACTTCAACTAGAGCTATGGAGCAAATCCAAGAACCAGATCTATGAAAGTTACCTCCAGGATTTTAAGCTTCAATTCTGGTGTCATGCATTCAACACCTACATGGCGTCGATCTTTGCAAAGTGTACAAAAGCTGAAGAAACATTGTGAGCACTGAGCATGCTGGTCTGCATCCTCTGTGCAGGGTGATTCACATCGTGGGCAATAGACAACATCGGGCATAGACTCAAGTGATTTTTGCAACATTAAAGACTCCCACTGCTCATACTCTTCATCACCAAGCAATCTTTTCAACAAATTGGGTGGAATCATACCCATACATTTTTCGCCAGGGCATTGAAGCTTGCTAATGATGCCTGCCTTGACATGTGTGTTGGAATAAGACTTCATGCATTTGAAGCAAAAGAAATGCAGGCATGGCAGCCTGACAAATTCAGTGCCTAATAGGAACATGAATGGCGTGAAAAAGAGATACAAAAAGAATTGAATAGTCAATTGTTTGGGAGTAACCAAATAAATGTTCAAAACGTATTAAAGTTTCAGAGCACATGAACCAAAAGGAAAAGATGGAATACGAACTATATCAACAGAAAGATATAATAAAAAAGGTACAGGATTTTACCTGCAAACTCACTAAAACAAATGCAGCATTCGTGCAAGTTTCTCTGGAAGTTCTCTCGGAGCTTCTCATCGTTGTATCTTCTGATAAAAGGAACATCGACATCAGGCGAAACACACTTCGAAACAGCACGTTTATCTTCACTGTGTCTTTCACCATAAGGACCAAGCATTATTTCTCTGTCAGATCCGAGATGGGAAAGAGATGAATCGTGTAACCATTCCACCCATTGGTATATCACCTCCTGGCCAATTTGTTCTTTCCATATGGAGTCTAGCATGGAGCAAAGATTCAAAATCCTAATTGGATCCAGCCATCGAACGCATAATGTAAAACACGGCGGTAAGTGGCTGGGGTATGATTTAGGTAATAAACATGTCAACACAATTGGTGGCAGATGCTGAACTTTGAATGAGTATGAATAGCCATCTGAACTATTGCTTATGGTATTATTAAGATCACCAGAAGAATTCAGCTTTGCAGTAACAGCAATTTCACTGGGAACTTCAATGTGTATATGAATCTGCAAAGACCCATAGATCTCAGTCTACTCACTCACATCTATTGGTGAATACAAAGAAGATTTAACTTAAAAGTACTCAAATTGTTGCAAAAACCTGGAAAGTTCGAAGACCGCTCTGTCTGTCGTCGAGGATGAAGACATTCTCTCCATAAATGGACTCCATAGCAAGTAGCTGCAAGAAACTTAAAAGATGTTCAATTGCACATAAAATGTACATATTCACATCAGAAGTCTAAAAAAGCCGAAATTTAAAAAAACAAAATAAAAATTACTTGAAGTTAGCTGAATTACCTCATCCTCCTGTGACAGATCATTGATTTTTAGCTGCTCTTCTGACAACTCTGGCTCTTCAAGACCCATCTGCAACCCTTCCAACCTACTGGAAATATCATTATCATCCACTTCCTTGCTGGACTCGAGCATTTGCTCAATTCCATCTTCTCTCACCTCAATCTCTGATGCCAAACCATTTCCATCTCCTTCCTTCCCTTCTTTTTCTTGCTTCTCTTGCTCCCCATTTTCATGTTCCCTATTTAATCTTTCACTAACACTCATGGAACCCACTTCACTTTCCAAAATACCCACCTCAGAATTTGAAGAACCCACCTCGGATTTCTTCACAAATTGGGGTTTGACAACATTGGCATGCCGATTCCTGGACACCCACTTGGATTTCTGGCTGTTTTTGGAGGTTGTGCGGAGAAAATCTAGGAGGGAAACCCCTTTACTGATGATGTTGGGTTGGAGAATCTCTGTCTGTGTCTGGGAAGTGGAAGAGAGTGAGAGTGAGTAATCAGAATCTAATTCCAGAGCAAGAGGATGATAGTCTTCATGTTCATCGACAGGTTTGAGAATCCAAGATTCATCACTGTCTTCGAATGTAGTATTTCCCTGTTTTCTTCCTCCACGTCCAGTCTTTATCATGGCTTGCTGCAAACTTGAAATGAACAATTTGTACAAAGAGGGAACCTTTCAGTTTACGGAAAAAGAAAAATATTATGGGATTATTTTGTTGATATCACATCAGTTCTTAAAGGCAACTTGATTCCGTCTCGGCAATATTAATTAGTTTACGACATAAAATAAATAGAGCCAATATTGACTTACCTTTTGGTGAATAAAGCCAATATTGACTTACATTAATAAATAGAGCCGCATTATTCAACAAAAAAATAATTAAAAAAAAAAACTTGTAATTTAATAAAGTTACAGGTAATAATCACTGTAACGTGGCTTACGTGATATTTGATTAATATACAGACTAAGCAACAGTCCTCGTTTCATTAATCTCTACTCTCTTTCTAGATATTTTATTATTGTATCTTTTAATCTACTAGAACTAATTACTCTATTCATATGTATTTTGTCATTCTATCTTTTAATCTTTTTAATTTTTTATTTGGAAATAATTCTAGATTAATCTAAAAAAATAATTATTCATGTAACCTTTCAACGCATATATTCTTTTCAAACATTTTAGAAAAAAAAAATAATAACAGTTTAAGATTTTTTTTTAATTTTTTTTTCATTTTTATGCATATAATAATAATAATGAACCCATCTCCAATGCACCGTTTTAAAACGAGACCAAACCACAACTATCTTTCTTAACATAATATATATGAATTTTAATTTATATACTATTTTATAAATTGAAAATATTAAAAGTTATCACTTGTCTAATCCGCATTTTAGTTTTATATCATCAATTACTTGCATTGGAAATATCATTACTTGCATATAAATACAAGTTTATTCTTATAGACGATATCATCCGGCCAATCCTGGAAGTCACATAATTTATATTCGAATACAAGTTGAGTTGTATCCGCATGCTAAACGCCTACGATTAGCTGCAAGAAGGTCGAGCAGCAGATGATTGATTTAACAGACCGCATCACCAATCAACCTTTTTAACAGCCTGGGTGGAAGCATACTTCCATATTTTGTGTCAAGGCATTGAGGCTTGCTTATGATGCCTTCCTAGACATGTACGTCAGAATATGTCCATGCATTTGAAGCAGAAGAAATGCAGGCATGGAAGCCTGACAAATTCAGTGCCTAATAACAAACATTAATGGAATAAAAATAGGACATAAGGAATTAGATGTTAAATTGATGGCAGGTTCAACCCGTAGTACACAATATAAATTTATCATCCATGTATATACTACAAAACATGAATCAGTTCATCAGAAATCTGACTTAATTAAGAAACTAACTTCACTTGTAGCCTCCCTCAGATATACCAACAACTTGAACTACCACCCTCACTTGTAGGATATATTAGCAACTTGAACACAAGTGGACCTTAGATTTAAAACATATTTACCACATACAGGGGCAAACAAGATTGGAACTAATACCAATACCAGTATCACATTGGGGGCTAGTAGGATTTGAATGGTCCTAGTTAGACAATTGAAACTTGATATCCCAGTCCAGATATGCAGCTACTTCTTAAGTATGGTCTATCTAAAAGGACTATTTCTCTAGAAAAAAAATTAGCAGAATTCAATAGGCAGTCTTATTGTTTTGTAAAATTATCTGCACAAAACACTGGCACACAAACAGACACTAAAATGTTTGCATGTTGAGATTGTGCGATCATTAATGAGGATTAAACCTATAAATTGATGCTGGAATTCAGCAGCATGATATTCAAAGGACACATGACTATCATTTTTGTGCTCAATGAAATTTAATAAATCTCTCAGTTTCCCTCGTATAATGCAAACAAATTTTTCTCTGCTTTTCAACAGAAGTTATAGCTTGTCCACAAAGTTTTCCAATGAAAAAGACACAAATCCATAATGCTATTTCTTATAGATTTGCTGGTCACTATGGTGTTATCATGTTGAAGACATTAGGCCAGTTATAGAAACTACTTCCAATAACTCCCAAACCTTATTTATGACTAATTCTCCTTAGACTTGGAATAATTTAATTGTAACAACTTGGCATGAGGATTAACAACTATTTTCTCTACATGTATGAAATCAACAACCCTTTATTTATATGATTTGGTAAATATGGTGACCCTAAACATATGAAAAAAACCATATAGTGAGAAATAAACGTATCATTACCCATATTCAACAACAGTAATACATAAAAATCAACTCCTACAGAATGCATATCAAGCAAAAGTTCAAAATTTCCTGCATACAAATGCAGCATTCATGTAAGTTCTTCTGGAAATTCTCGTGCAGTAAGTTTGTCTGGAAATTCTCGTGCAGTCTTTCATCATTGCAATTTCTTATAAAAGGACTATCAACATCAGGTGAAACATACTCTGAAACTGCACTTATCTTCAGTGTGTCTTGCTCAATTAGGACCAAGCATTATTTCTTCGTCAAAACCAAGACAAGAAAGAGAAACTGCGGAACCATTCCACCCGTTGGTATATAACCTCCTGGCCCATTTGTTCCATCCATATGGAGTCCAGCATGGAGCAAAGATTTGAAATACCTAAGAGAATCCAACCACCGAACAGAGAACATAAAATGGGGTGGTACATGACCTGGGTATGATTTAGGTAATAAACACGCCAACACAATCGGTCGAAGATACTGAACTTTGAGTGAGTATGACAAGTAACAGAAATGCCGCTTAAGGTCTTCAGATCACCAGAAAAACTTGACTTTGTAGTAACAGTAATTTCATTAGGCAGTTCAATGTGTATATGAATCTGCAAAGACGCATGGCTGTCAGACTATTCACATCTTTCCTCTTTCCTGAATAGGAAGAAGATTAAGTCTAAAGCAATAAAGTTATTGCAAAACCTGAAAAGACAGAAGGTCTCTCTGTGTTTGTCAAGGACGAAAACATTCTCTCCACAAATGGACTCCATAGCAAGTAGCTGCAAGAAAATTAGAGATGAGAGAATGCAGGAACAACAAGAGCAGTTATAATGTTCATACCTATAAAAGGCATAATATTCCTGTGTCAAAGTTAATGTTCAAATCAATTCAATGTTACTCTTAGTAATAAAAATTAAAAAAATGAAAAAGAAGATGCCTCCTCAAAGTTAACATTTTTAACATAAAAATTTCATTAACTGAACCAAGCAGAGGTGAAAGGGAAATTCAAGATTTCAGATTCCATATGAATATGAAAAAGAATAATTAGCAGCTGAAACTAAAATACAAATGAGCACTGAAGAATGACCACAATAAGGCGAAAACATGTAGCCAATATGAATTTACAGAAATACCTCATCCTCTTGGGACTGATCATTGATCCTCAGCTGGTCCTCTGACAACTCTGGCTCTTCAGCACCTAACTGCAACATTACCAATCTACTGACTATATCATCCACTTCCTTATTGGACTCGAACATTTCTTCAATTTTCTCTTCTCTCATTCCATTATTCGCCGCCAAGTTCCCTTGCTTTTCTTGTTCCTCCTCTTGCTCCTGGCTTTCGTCATGATCTTCTTGTTTCTCATTCACTCTTTCACCAAAACTAAAACCCACCCACTTCACCATTCAAAGAACCCACCTCAGTTTTCTCCGCAAACTGAGGTTCGACCCCCCAGTCAGTTGCGGCGGCAGTGGTGGATTCGGGATTCTGTAGCAGCCGCCGAGAAGAAGTCGAACATACTGAAGGCGCCGAACCAGAATCCAGAGTGGGAATATGATCTCCTTCACCAACAGGTTTCGCAATCCAGGTCTCGTGATCGTCGTGGAATCTGAGATGGCGTCCATGTCTTCTTCTTCTTCTTCTTCTTTCTCCTCCTCCACCAGTATTCATCATGGCGGCAAAGTCACACTAACAAACACTTCGCGCGAGCGCTATGGAAAATCGAAAATCGTTGCAAGCAAGTGTTAAAAAGGTTACCGTTCATCCGACTAGTGTTTAACCGTTAATAGCCGTCTTAGGATTTGACATAACGGTATATATATTTCACTTTATATTCTAAAATTATATGCATTCATATGTATTTTGATTTTTATTGTTTTACCTTCTTTTTTCTTTTTTTTCTTCCTTTTAAATCAATCAATAAATAAATATCCCTTGGAAGTTCATTCTTTATGTTCCAACTCTTGTCATATAAAAATAAATAAAATTAAAATTAAAATGTATAAAAATTAAGTATTTAAGTAATGTTCCTTCAGGAAAAGGAAAAAAAAAAAGAAAAAAGAAAAAACATTGAAGTAATGCCATATTATGTCCGTAAGCAATCTTACAGCCTCAAGAGGCTGCTAGTGGCTACATTAAGGTATAGATCTACGTGCATCATAGCAAAATTATATTATATGTTATATACATAATTCATATCATAATATGTTTATAGCAAACGCAGTACAAACTCCAAAGGAAGAAGTATGCAATTCCTTCATGGGTTCTCAACAAGTATATTGAATCCTCTTGTAATCAAGAACTTTGTTAAGAGTTCTTATCTTTTCCCTCACAATATACCCAATACCCGTGGTTGTTGTCATTTAACATATAGTGGAAACATTCCTTAAACATCATACATATAGTGGCAAAAGAGTTGACCCAAAAAAAATATATATATATATATATAGTAGCCATTCCCATGAACAAAATAAGCTTCATCTTTTTCGTTCTCATTTATTTATTTTATGTTTTTCATCCAATAATGGACTATAAAACACCGGTGGATTCTATCCCGAAGGTTTCCCCTAACCTTTCCCACTCTTCAAGTATCCTATCGAATCCATATGGTCTCATTCAACCGTTCCCACAGCTATTGACATACAAAATCCTTCAGACAAATCCTTAATCGTGTTAAAAACTATCCTACTGTGTGTTGTTTGCAACCTTTGCGTCCATAATGCTCTGTGCTGCGCCTCACAACCTTCCTGCACAAGTAACAGTAGTGCATTTGGCATGCCCAGCAGAACAGATGATTATTGTTCCCAACCTGTCAATGTGTTAAGATGGGGAAAGAAATCTCTTATAAACCATGCTGACAAAAATTCCAAAACCTTGAGGAAAAAATAACATCATGCAAATTGAAAGATAACATTATCACCTTATTTATATAAAAATAATAATAATAATTAAAAAAAAGAAAAAGAAAAAAAAAAAAAAAAAAAAAAAAAAGAGATTAAGAAACATTCGAATTAACCACATGGAGCAAAGAAAAATGCCTCTACATGAAGCCCAAAAATGAAAATGGCAGGGAAGTGTATTTTCTAAGCTTATTTCAGTACTAGTAAAATTGTTTTCTTCTTGGTTTGCCCATTTCGAACTCTGTTGATGCCCTTGACAGGATATATATGATAATTGGATTTGAAAGGTGTAAGCATAAGAGAATATTTTATTTTAACTATGCTATTCCCCTTGGCAAAATTACTTTCTCTTTCTTAGAGCATTTCTAGGTTTTGTTGATGCCCCCGACCTAAGGGACAATTTGGCATTGAGGGCCCTCGAATAATTATAAAGTATACTTGCGATCTTTCCTGTTTTATTTAAATAAATTTTCTCATCAACTATATTTAGAGATAAACCTGTATATTCCATTTAAATTATTTGTACTTTAAGAGAATGTCCTACAGACCAAAAGCATACATGAACACAGTTTCTGAAAGATGTACAATAAGACAGAGATAACTAATCAAAATAGGAAGCATTAGAGGGAGATTTTAGTATCAATTTTCAGAAGATGTTTTATTAAGCAAACATAAAGTTACCAAATAAACTCTTATACTTGTTTTCAGCGAGCTTATTTGCGGTTCTAATAAATTTTATCCATTTATTTCAGCAAGTCCATTACCAAATACCAAACAAAAATAAACATCATCCACATGGTGCATCCAGTGTTTACTCACCTTTCCGTTGAATTGACCACAATTAGGGCATAGTTGACCATGTTCAGCAAAGAGTTCAGCTTGTATCTGACCTAAAACCTGGCGGGGGTTTATATGCTCCTCCCAGTTCCGAATCATTTCCTGTGGGAAAAGGTCACATGACCCCTCCCTTCAAGAGATAAAACATTTAGTGGTTGTATGTAGAGTTGGATATGAAATTCATACAAAGAACAATGATATAGATGCATCCGAAACAGATTGAAAACAAATGACAAACCTGAAATGATCATATCCATCAATTGCCTTGTTACAGCGGTAGCAGAAATACTGCCCACAGTTATTACAGACCATCTTGTTACAACCTTCAGTTCGAGAGATTGCTATCTTGCAAGAGGGGCATTGTTTAGAATCGCGAAGTATTTCCTTGACACTGAGAAGTTCATTAATCATATCACGTTCCCTCTTCTTTTGGGAATCCTTTAATTGAGTTGAGTTCTGACGCTCCTGCATAAATGAAGTTGGTAATTAAACTGGGAAAACATGATAAAGGTTCAGAAGAGAAGGGAAAGCTGGAACAATGCCCCCACATTTAAATATTTAAACTAATAGGTTCCCACAGTCAGAGGATCAATATTTAACAGCAAATGCAAGAACTAGTTATACAAAGACAACTCTATGACCACCAATTTGGCAGTCAAATGAATTCCTGGTTTCACAAAATGATAAAGCTAACCATATCTTAGCAGACGCAGGGAAACAAACAGTAGATGAAAAAAGAAAATGCGAGATATAAATCCGTAAACTTTACCTCCAAGATTTTAAGCTTCATTTCTGGTGTCATGCATTCACCACCTACATGGCGTCGTTCATTGCAAAGCGTGCAAAAGCTAAAGTAGCACTTTGGGCATTGAGCATGCTGGTCTTCATCTTCTATGCAGGGTGTTTCACATCGTGGGCAATAGGCAACATCAGACATTGACTCAAGTGTTCTTTGCAACATTAAAGACTCCCACCGCTCATACTCACCATCACCAAGCAACCTTTTTAACAGACTGGGTGGAAGCATACCCCCGCAGTTTGCATTAGGGCATTGAAGCTTCATTATGGTGCCTTCATTGACATGTATGTCGGAATATGTCTTCATACATTTGAAGCAGAAGAAATGCAGGCATGGAAGCCTGACAAATTCAGTGCCTGATAACAAACATTAATGGAGTGAAAATAGGACATAAAGAATGAGACATTAAATTGATGACAGGTTCAACCAGTAGCGCACAGGATAAATTTAGCATCCTTGTATATACTAGAAAACATGAATCAGTTCATCAGAAGTCTGACTTGATTAAGAAACCAACTTCACTTGTAGACTAGACTATTGTTATTAGCCCCCCCTCACTTGTAGATAGACCAGCAACTCGTACACAAATGGACCTTAGACTTAAAACATATTTACCACAAGCAGGGGCAAACAAGATTGGAACTAATACCAATACCAGTCTCGCATTGGGGGTTGGGTTTGTAGGATTTGAAAAATCCCAGTTAGACAATTGAAACTTGATATCCTAGGCCTGATATCTAGCTACTTCTCAAGTATGTTCCTCTCACAAAAGGACCATTGGTCTAGAAAAAAAATTAGCAGAATTTAATAAGCACCCTTACTGTTTTCTCGAATTGTTTTCACAAAACACTGCTACACAAACAGACACTAACACGTGTGCATGTTGATATTGTGCAACCATTGATAAGGATTAAACCTATAAATAGATGATGGAGTTAAGTGGCATCATGTTCAAAGGACACAAGACTATCATCTTCGTGATCAATGAAATTTAATAAATCTCTTAGTTTCCCTCATATAATGCAAACAAATATTTTTGCTTCTTTTCAACAGCAGTTATTAGCTTGTCCACAAACTTTTCCAATGATGAAGATAACCACATTCATAAAGCTATTTCTAATAAATTTACTTGTCACCATGGTGTTACCATATCAAAGACATTAGGCCAGTTGTAGAAATTGCATCCAATAATTCCCAAACCTTATTCATGGCTAATTCTCCTTAGACTTGAAATAATTTAATTGCAGCAGCTTGGCATAAGGCTTAACAACTATTTATGAAATCAACAAACCTTTATTTATGTGATTTGGTAAATTTGGTAACCATAAACATATGAAAAAAACCATATTATGACAAATATACTTATCATCAACCATATTCAGCAACAGCAATATATAGTTAAAAATCAAATCCTATAGATCATATATCAAGCAAAGATTTGAAGTTACCTGCATACTCACTAAAACAAATGCAACATTCATGTAAGTTTGTCTGGAAATTCTCATGCAGTCTTTCATTATTGTAATTTCTTATAAAAGGAATATCAACATCAGGGGAAACACACTCTGAAACTGCACGCCTATCTTCAATGTGTCTTACTCCATAAGGACCGAGCATCATTTCTTCATCAAAAGCAAGATGAGAAAGAGAAGAACTGTGTAACCATTCCACCCATTGGTATATAACCTCCTGGCCCATTTGTTCCATCCATATAGAGTCCAGCATGGAGCAAAGATTTGAAATTCTAATAGAATCCAACCACCGAACAGATAACGTAAAATGGGGAGGTAGGTGACTTGGGTACGATTTAGGTAATAAACATGTCAACACAATCGGTGGAAGATACTGAACTTTGAATGAGTATGAAAAGTAATCAGAATTGTCGGTTATGGTCTTCAGATCACCAGAAGAACTTAAGTTTGTAATAACAGTAATTTCATTAGGAAGTTCAATATGTATATGAATCTGCAAAGACACATAGCTGTCAGACTATTTACATCTTTACTTTTCGCTGAATAAGAATATTTAATCTAAAGCAACAAAGTTATTGCAAAACCTGAAAAGACCGAAGGTCTCTCTGTTTGTCGAGGATGAAAAGATTCTCTCCATAAATGGACTCCATAGCAAGTAGCTGCAAGAAAAATTAAAGATGAAAGAATGCAGGGACAACAAGAGCAGTTATAATGTTCATACAGAGAAGGCATAATTTTCCTACAAAGTTACTGTTCACTATCTCTAGAATTTAGCATTTCCTGCTAGTAGCACAAATCAATCCAATGTTCCTACCACTGATCCAAAAAAGAAAATAGATCCTCAGAGGATCAAACATTATCTCACATGAAAATTTCATTAACTGAACAAAGTAGAGGTGAAGGGGAAATATTTCAGATTCCATGTGAATAAATATCTAAAAGAAATTTATAATCAGCAGCTGAAACTAAAACACAAATGAGCACTGAAAGAATGGCAACAATATAGTGAACACATATAACCAATATGAATTTACATAAATACCTCATCCTCCTGCAACTGGTCATTGATCCTCAGCTGCTCTTCTGACAACTCTGGCTCTTCAGCACCCAATTGCAACTCTGCCAATCGACTGACAATATCATCCACTTCCTGACTGGACTCGAACATTTCTTCAATTTTCTCTTCTCTCATTCCATTCTTCGCCGCCAAATTCTCTTGCTTTTCTTGTTCCTGGGTTTCTTCGTGATCTTCTTGTTCCTCACTCGCTCTTTCACCAAAACTAAACCCACCCACTTCACCATTCGCAGAACCCACCTCAGAATTCGAAGAACCCACCTCAGATTTCTCCACAAACTGAGGTTTGACCCCACGGGCACGCCGATTCCTCGAACCCCACTTGGGATATCTATGGTATTTCGGGGTTCTGCGTAAGGGTACCTTGGTAGCGGCGGCAGTGGTAGTAGATTCGAGATTCTTTTGCGGCTGAGAAGTCGAAGATACTGAAGGCGACGAACCAGAAATAGAATCCGGAGTTGGAATATGATCTTCTTCACCAATGGGTTTCGGAATCCGAGCCTCGTGACCTTCCTCTAATCTAGGATGGCGTCCCTGTCTTCTTCTTCCTTCTCCAGGATTCATCATGGCGGCAAAGTCACAACTGTAACAAACACTTTGCGCGCTATTACAAGAAAAAAAACTAAACAAAAAGAAAAATGCATGGAACCTGTAACTGTTGATATATGTTTTCATTGCTCATTTCTGCCGCTGAATTTTCGTTAATGAATTTCGATGGGAAAAAAAAAATTACTAATTTTATTGTCTTTTATTTTTTTAAAAAAATAATAATAACTATAATTTATAATTTATAAAACTCAGAGATTCTTTTTTTTTTTTTTTTTTTTGAACATACACTCAGAGATTCTTTATCCTTGAACTTTTTTGTCTCATATTAAAACGAATAAAGTTAGTGTTTAGAATTGTATAAAAATTAATTATATAAAATTTGAAAGTAATACCATATTCTTATGAAATTTTTCATTAAATTTTAGATAAATTCCTAATTTATTATTTTTTTCTATGCTAGATTTATGTTATGAAAGCTATTATTACAACACAACCCTTATATATTTTGCTTTTGTTTTAATATAATATATTTTGTAAAACTTTAATCATAACATTAAAATTCGACTAATTTACCTTTTTTTGAATTTTTTTATTTTCACTTATATATAATTTATTTCTAAGAATTTTGAAAAAAAAATGCACACATAAATACATATACATAAATACACATACAAATACATATACATATTTTTTTTTTTAAAAAAAAAATCTTTAAGATATTGATAGTAAAATCTCCATTTTCTTTATTAAGAAATTATATATAATGATAATGATAATCTTAGATACAAATTTAAGTGTTAAATTTAGTATATCTGAAACTATTTTTTTAAAAAAGTAAAAAAAAGTTAATTGTAGGTTTGAACATATTACTTTGTTCGTTAATTTTCATTAATTTCATTTTTGTTTTATATAATATTATTTTTTAAAACTCTTACTCATAAAATTAGAATTCACCAAATTTACCCTTCCTTTGACCTCCCCTTTTTTTTTTAAACTTATATATGTATATATATATATATATATATATATTTTTTTTTTTTTTTTGATTTCTAAGAATTTTGAAAAAGGTACACACAAAAATATATATACATATTTATTTTAAAATTGCTAAATCTTTAAGATATTCATACTAAAATCTCCGCTCCCTCTATAAAAATATAAACATAATAAGAATAAGTTATGTATAGAAATTATGATTGTCATAAATATAAATTTAAAATTTAAGTTTAGTACATTTAAAACTAACTTTTAAAAGAAAAAAATTAATTATGAATTTGATCATATTATTTTTATACATTAATTTTTATTATTTTTCATTTTTAATAAAGTTTAAAAGAATTTTATTAAGTGAAAAATAAATGGATTAAATTTTAACTTTATTATTAGATTTTTTTAAAATTAGTTAAAAGAAAAATGAAATACAAGGGAGTTATATTATTCATAGTAAAATTATAATATTAAAAAAATAACAAAGTAGGAGAGATTAAAGTGATATTTACTCTTAAATTTTCAAATTACCAACTTTATTATTATTATTATTATTATTATATACACTTTTTTTTTTGGTGAAAATTACCAACTTGATCTTAATTATTAGTTTTTGTTTTCGAATATAATGTTCAAAAATGATATAAACCTCTTAAAATTGATATGTTTTTTTATACGCTAAACGACGTCGTACCTATCTTCCACTAAGTCTCCCAAGCTCCGTCGGTCTTCTTCTGTCTCTCTTGTCGTCTTTTCCGCCTTGCTCTTCTCTTTGGTCCACCACCTTTGTGTTTTAGGGTTTTAAAAAAAACCAATAATAATAATAACAATAATTTGAATTCAATAGAATTTCAAATTCGATAAAATGCAAAGTAATCTTAGTTTTCTTTGCAAATGAGGAATTTCGGGTGAAATTACCGTGGTTTAGCAAAAACCCGTAGCTGCTAAACAGTGTAAGTTCCATTCGGATGGAATTCTATTTATATATTTATTTATTTATTTTTTCAATTTTATCATGAAAATGTTTATTCTAGATGGATTTGAAATGTTGAACTTGATAATTTTTTCTTGTTAATGTGGGTTTTGTTCATAAAAATATGTCTTTGTGGATTTGAGCTTTGTGAAAATCCATGTGGGTCTGTATTGGGATGTCTGTTTTGACTGCCAAACTCTGTTAACTGATATGGGTCCTTGGATCTCTAATGGTGTGCAGCTAACAGTGAATTATAGAGGAAAAAAACATGAGCTTTGTGGACTCCACTAAGCCTTTCTTGATGAAAAGTGGTATCTTGGTTAGACAATGCTGTTCTCACTGTTGCTCCTAATTGATAGTAATGTAGCTATGTTCTCATTGGCATATAATGTATTTGGTGGTTCCAATGCTATCTTATTGCGTCAAGCGCTTTGTGTGGGAGACAATTTTTGGTTTTGCCTGATGTATATATTACTGAATATTTACTATTGCATGGTGCTTTGGCAATTTACGATTTATTTATTTATTTTTTCTTTTTTTTGTTCAGATGCTGAAATTGGCTGTTATGAAGTGGGTGATCTTCGTGCAATTTTGTTAGCATCACAAGCAGATGTTTGCCTGCCTATTGGTCTAATCTGGTTTGCAAATTTTGAGTATGGCTAAAATGATTCTTGGATCATCTGCTTTGAAGCGGTCTATATCAACTTTGCCTAATCTCAGTGAGAGAGTTAAGCAAACAGGTAAAGTTCATTACCTTTGAAATCGAAGCATATGAATGGCTTTTGTAAATATATGATTTTACTTATGTTTTCATGTATTTGGTTGGCATTGTCAATTCATAATGGTAAGTTTGAAATATTTTCTTATATATATCGTGTTGACCATGTGAAGTCCTGTTCTAATTATGATCTTAACTCGGCAGAGAGTCAGATAGTTCAAATGTTCAGCTTGCCTAGTCTAGCAGGTGAAATGCAAAACTCACCCATGAATGCTAAGATGTCAAGGAAGGATCCTTCAGTTCGGATATTGGATGAAAGGTTCATAAGGATCCTGAAAATATTCAAGTGGGGACCTGATGCAGAAAAGGCACTGGAAGTTCTAAAGCTGAAAGTTGATCATCGGTTGGTTCGTGAGGTCCTGAAAATAGATGTTGAGGTCAACGTTAAGATTCAGTTTTTCAAGTGGGCTGGAAAAAGAAGGAACTTTCAGCATGACTCAACTACGTACATGGCTTTAATCCACTGCTTGGATGAAGCAGGACTGGTTGGTGAAATGTGGAAGACTATCCAGGACATGGTTCGGAGTCCATGCATTTTTGGTCCTGCTGAACTCTCTGAACTCATCAGAATCTTGGGAAAGTCTAAGATGATGAACAAGGCTCTATCCATATTTTACCAGATAAAAGGCCGGAAGTGCAAGCCAACTGCAAATACTTACAACTCTATGATCTTGATGTTGATACAGGAAGGTCACTATGAGAAAGTCCATGAGCTTTACAATGAGATGTGTAATGAAGGCAACTGTTTACCAGACACTGTTACATACAATGCACTTATAATAGCATTTAGGAAATTGGGGCGTGATGAGTCTGCCATTAGGTTGTTTGACGAGATGAAGGAGAATGGGTTACAGCCTACTGCAAAGATTTATACTAACTTGATGACGATATATGTTAATTCAGGTAAAGTAGAGAAAGCTTTAGATCTCATGAAGGAGATGAAAGAGAAGGGATGTCCTCCTACTGTCTTCACTTACACAGAACTGATAAAGGGGCTTGGTAGAGCTGGAAAAGTTGAAGATGCCTATAGCATATATTTGAAAATCCTGAAGGAGGGATATAAACCAGATGTAGTGCTCATAAACAATTTGATTAACATTTTAGGCAAGGCACGTCGTTTGGAAGATGCCCTCAAGATTTTTGAGGAGATGAAGTATTTTCAGTGTATGCCTAATGTGGTGACATACAACTCTATCATTAAAGCTTTATTTGACTCCAAAGCTCCCACTTCTGAGGCTTCTCTGTGGTTTGAGAAGATGAAGAAAAATGGTGTTGTTCCAAGTTCATTTACCTTCTCAATTCTTATAGATGGTTTTTGTAAAACAAATAGAGTTGAGAAAGCTCTTTTGCTTCTTGAAGAGATGGATGAAAAGGGTTTTCCTCCATGTCCAGCTGCCTATTGCAGCTTGATCAATAGTCTAGGAAAAGCTAAACGGTATGAAGCTGCAAATGAGTTATTTCAAGAATTGAAAGAGAATTATGGATGTTCAAGTGCTCGGGTATATGCTGTGATGATTAAACACTATGGAAAATGTGGGCGTCTCAACGAAGCTGTGGATCTATTTAACGAGATGAAGAAACTTGGATGCAACCCTGATGTTTATGCTTATAATGCCCTTATGTCGGGGATGGTAAGGGCTGGCATGGTAGATGAAGCTCATTCCTTACTCAAGACCATGGAAGAAAATGGTTGTGTTCCAGACATAAACTCACATAATATCATCCTAAATGGCTTAGCTCGGGTTGGCGGCCCGAAGCGGGCTATAGAAATGTTCACAAAGATGAAGCAGTCTAAGATTATTCCTGATGCAGTCTCTTACAACACCGTTCTTGGCTGTCTCAGCCGAGCTGGTATGTTTGAGGATGCTGCAAAGCTGATGAAAGAAATGAATTCCAAAGGTTTTCAGTATGATCTTATCACTTACTCGTCAATATTAGAGGCAGTTGGCAAGGTTGATGAAGTCTCTAATCGTATCACTTTGTGATAAATGATCTGCTGTTGTATAGTTCTTGTTCTTCAAAAGTAAAGTTTAAAACTCCCTGACTCAAAATTTTTGAAAATTCTTTGATTTTATACTCCTTTTTTTTAAGAACTTGTTAAGTGTAATATTTCACGAAACAGATATATGGTAGCAACAAATATGAATGGCCTGTATTTTTCTAATTGAATGTCAAATATACATCCTTGTACATATAAATATTGAATATCATAATTAACTACATGTAGTGATATTCTAAATATATATTTACGTTGAAAGTGTTTTATTTAGGTTTTCATGTTGCCGCCTTGAGGGGTTTCTCAAGCCCAACTTTACTTTTCAGTTGCCCAATCGCTATGATAATGCTCAAGTATACAATAAAACTGTTCAAAGCACAAAAACTGGTCCACCCAAAAAAAAAAAAGGCATAAGAACTATTAAATCGTACATCATATGGTCAAAGGTAACTTATATGTCCATCTCGAAAAGGTAACTTGGTAAATACACCAAAAAAAAAAAAAAAAAAAAAAAAAAAAAAAGAGTTAAAGTGAGTTTTCTTTTATGATGATGCACTGTTGTTGAACTTCCAAGCACTGTTATGTACTTATTCACCAAAACCAAAAAATAAAATAATAAAAATAAAAAATAAAATAAAAAATGAAAAAGCACCATTATGTACTTATTTACCCCAAAAAGATTAAAAAAAGGAAAAAAGGAAAAGAGCCCTATTGTGTACTTTTCTTTTTGCTACACTATGATTACAATCTTGAATTTCATAACAGCAAGTGGTTTATGTCCAAAATTGCCTAAGCATGATGTAGATATAGATTTATAACTTACTATAATTAAATAAAACCTTTTAATTTATTTAAAAAATTCGGATGTAAAAGAATGTTTATTATACTTATAGAAGGTAATTGTCACCAACGCATACAAGACTGGTGATGTTAACAATTATTGTTACAATTTTTTTTTTTTCCAAATACCTTTTCTACTTTCTCTACTCTTTTCTTTATGTGTCATACATGATTATTAGTCTAAGAAAGCATTTTACAATAGTTTAGACCTTGTAGCACTTAATTGAATTAAACAATATACTAATTAGAGTGAGTGAGCACTTATAGAAAATGAGCTATTCTAATTATGACGTCCACTAGTAATTATTGTTATTATTATTGGGTTAAAAAAAATATTAAATTACAATTTATATCATTTTTGCTAGAGAATAGGAAGCATCATAAACGCATATGATCTGTTTTTTTATATATGCATAATTGAGTTGGATTGTTGATCCCGGTCAAAATCAATTAAAGTTCGAATGCCCTTATCAATGAGCTAATACATGACATAATCCAAGTAAAAATGATTACTTTAAATAAATACTGCTAATAATGGATCAACAATATTTAGTAAATCAATCCCAAATGTAATTATTAGGGGAATAATCATTAGTCATGGAAAATAGGATTGTGAAAGGAATCTACATAATGGTTATGTACAAGTATTTTGTTGCATGTGGAAGTTATATGGTGTTAATTTTACATGGTACATCATGATTTTTGACATTTCTATAGTGTATAGCTCTAGGCACCATAAGATGGCACCCACAAGGGAGACAAATTATAGATATTGTTGAGAATTGGAATATTTTGGGACCTTTTTTTATCCGGTAAGAAGAATATTTTGGGACCTTTGCCCCTTACCTATTTATAGGCCATAAATTATACCACTCCACCACCACCTTATATTATGGGTAGGGGCTGTGGAAAAGATGGAAAAAAAACAATAAGAAAATATTCCAATGCCTTTTCCTTATGACTTATCGAGTACATATATCTAGATATTTTTTATTTTTTTTTTACAATTTTTTTAATTATATTTATTATATTCTACTTGCATTTTTGAAGAAATTATAAATAGGTGTTTAAATTTGATTTTCAATGTTTTTGTCATTAATTACTCATTGAATCACAACATTTGCTTATAATGTTTTTGTCATTACTCCTTACATGGTCACTAAATTAATGTAAATAACTATATTTTTTTTCCTTTTAATTCATGTATTATTATGTTTATATCTATTCATTAATTCCATATATTTTGCACTTACCAAATTCCAACAAAAGAGTTTCAAGCTTATTTATCCAAAAGAAAATATAAATAAAGAGTTTCAAGCTTCAATCTTAAAACATCAAAGCAAAGCACGAATTGATCCACTAGTAAAATACTAGTAAAATTTATATTTAATGGTGATTTCAGGTTCACCCAATCTATAATTAATATCATAAGAAGATAAAATAAAGTATATAAATTTTAAAAATATTTATTGAATGTTGGTTTATGAATGATTGGTTAAGTTAAACAACTTTATCTAAACAATCATATAATGTTATTTTATTTTTCTTTGTCTGGGTGAAAATCATATTATATATATCATAAGGTTTTGCCGTAAAACATACTCTTTGAAGGATGAGCAAATTGACCATCGACAGGGCTGCCTTTTACTTGGAACCATTACCAGAGAAACCAGACTCCATAGGCAAAGTCCTCCATAGGTTAAATGCTAACATCACCGGGCATTTTAACATGTTGCATAAAACGACAAAAAGCCTTCCTCTGAGTAGGTCCGTACACGTGTCAAAGCATGGGGGGTTCATCCTTTTTTTTTTTTTTTTCATTCCAATTGTGACCCCCACTTTCTTCGTCATTGGCAATCATTTCGCAGAGGTTGTTTGATACATTTCGGGGACACGTTGGGCATTAAGTGATTGAGTTTGATGACCAGCCAATCACATCGTAATCATGAATTCGATGTGACCTCGCTCTTGTGCTGTTGAGCTTTCTTTTTCTTTTTCTTTATTTTTTTTAATTTCTATTTTTCAAATCAAAATTTTTTTAAAAAAAAAAAAAGGAAAAAAAAAAAGCAGGAACTCGACTCAGAAGAACTCACCCAAATGTCCAAGGCCTTTGTGCCCATGTTTCTTCTTTTTATTTTCTTTTATTCTTTTCAAATTCATATTTTTCCTACAACAAAATAATTCAATGCTTAGTTGATTTATTATAAGAAAAATAGTTCTAGAAATGTAAGTTTTTTTAAACTATAAATTATATCATTTTCTCTTGTATTTTTAAATTGTTTATGTTTTGGAACACTTTTTTTTGAAAATTTAATGTATTTAAACAAAAACATAGAAGCCATATTTTTGTAATTTTCTGTTTGAAAAAAATTCCGCCAGACTTTCCCTTTATGGAAACTTTAAAGCTTACACTAACAATTATTAATAATTCTAGAAACGTAATTATATAAAGCACCTACTAATTAAATATTATAAATTGCTAATGTAGAATGATGGGATTTCCGTTTGCAATGAATATGACAGGTTTTATTTTAAGGTCATGGTAAGGTCATTCAAACTTTGTGTCTTTGCTTGCAAGAAGAGCAAAACAATTTATTTTATTTTATTTTTTGAATGACATGGGACTTATAAAATTATTGACCCACAAAACCAAATTTTCCAATGTAGATGCAAGATTATGAATTATACAATGTGAACGTACATTATAATTCCAATGGAATTATTGAATTTCATTTGAGAACGAAATTTCTATCACAAAAGATGATAGACTTTCCATTAGACTATTATATGAGGATTTTCTTTTTCATTTCATTGGTTTTTTATAGTATTCCAAGAAGAATCTCAAATATAAAACTCACTATTAATTTGAATTATTAGGCTGTGTAGTGGTGATTCACCATTATAATTATTGACACTATTAATTCACCAACGCTGAGCCAAAATGGGTAAGCAAGTACTATTGTGTGTGATTGGAAGCCCAAAAAAAAACAAAGGAGTACTAGTGAGTATGATGATCACTAGTGTTTGAAAGTATTATGCTTAATACAACTCATAATTTTCAATTTCATGGCAATGATCACTACTATATTTTTAAATATTTCATCATAAAAAAGTAAACCTGACAAAAATAATTTTGCATTTACGGATGAATTTTGAGCATAATTTTATTTGACATTTGTATCTTTGAAGATAAAGCATAAAAATTTCATTTCTTAATTAAGGTGGTATTTCTTTCTTGTTTTTATCTTATAAAAACATCTCTGACAAACATTTTAAAAGTTTTTTTTTTCTATTTTAAAAAGTTGATTTTTTTTTCCCACAACTTCAATGCACTCTTACATTAAAAAAATTAAAATAAAGAGTAGGGCTTTTGGCTCCCAAAATATAAAGAATCAAACATTCTATATAAAATTTTTAATGCATGCATTTATTAAACCAATATTTTTTTATGCACAATTAATATAATTTATTTGATTATATATATATATATATATATAAAGAGGGAAACGATTGATTGATGAAGAAAAAGAAAAAGAGAAAAGTGAATATTAAATATTTATTTAGAAATGAAAATTTTAAAAAGTATGATAAAGAGCACCATTGGAATTTGATAAAAAAACCAAACTTTTTATTTTATAAGATTCTCCAATATATTTTTTATTTTTAAAGTTATGTTCTTTAAGTTAATGAATAACATTGGAGATCTTAAGCTCATATTATTATTATTTTTTTCAATTTAAGATCTATCAATTTAATTTTATTTGACACTTATATATGTAAACACAGAGCATAAAAATTTCATTTTTTAATTAAGGTGGCATTTGTTTTTTGTTTTTATCTTAATAAGAACATCTCCAACAAGCTTTTTAAAAGTTTTATTTTCTCTATTTTAAAAAGTCAAATCTTTTTTATCCACAACTTTATTGCACTTTTAAATTAAAAAGTTAAAATAAAAAATAGGATTTAATTATCCAAATATAAAGAGTCAAA
The DNA here is from genome assembly GCF_031755915.1 of Ziziphus jujuba. Classification (NCBI taxonomy): domain Eukaryota; kingdom Viridiplantae; phylum Streptophyta; class Magnoliopsida; order Rosales; family Rhamnaceae; genus Ziziphus; species Ziziphus jujuba. Next base: position 6,705,834 of record NC_083384.1, on the reverse strand, counting down.
TTCTCTATATAAAATTTTTTAACGAATGCATTTATTACACTAACATTTTTCCACGCACAATTAATATAATTTATTTGATTATATATGTGTATATATATATATATATATAAAGAGGAAAATCATTGATTAAAAAGAAGAAGAAGATAAAAGTGAATATTAAATATTTATTTAGAAATAAAAATTAAAAGTATGATAAATAGCACAATTGGAGTTTGATAAAAAATCAAGCTTTTTATTTTATAAGATTCTCTAATAACTCTTTAGGTTAAAAATTATGCTATTCAAATTAATGAATATAAATGGAGATACACTAAGCTTAGGGGTTTAAATGCATATTAATTATTTTTTTCAAACTTAAGGTCTATCAATTTAATTTTATTCGACACTTATATTTTTGAAGACAAAGCATAAAAATTTAATTTATTAGTTAAGGTGGCATTTATTTCTTGTTTTTATCTTAATAAAAACATCTCCAACAAATTTTTTAAAAGTTTTATTTTCTCCATTTTAAAAAGTCAAATTTTTTTCTACAACTTCAATGCACTCTTAAATTAAAAATTAAATAACGAGTAGGACTTGAAAGTCAAACTCTCTTGTACAAAATTTTTAATGCATGCATTTATTACACTAATATTTTTTTATGCACAGTTAGTATAATTTATTTGATTATATATATCCAAATATAAAAAGTCAAACTCTCTTGTACAAAATTTTTAATGCATGTATTTATTATACCAATATTTTTGTATGCACTGTTAGTATAATTTGTTTGAATATATATATAAATATATATATATATTGAGGGAAACCATTGATGGAAACAAAAAATAAAAAAATAAAAAAATAAACAAATAAAAAAAATGGTGAATATTAAATATTTATTTAGAAATGAAAAACTAAAAAGTATGCTAAAGAGCGCCATTGAAGTTTGATAAAAAATCAAGCGTTTTATTTTATAAAATTTTCTAATATACTCTTTATTTTAAATATTATATTTTTTAAATTAATAAATATTATTGGAGATGCTCTAAGCTTATGGATTTAAGTAAATTTTTTTTTTCCAATATAAGATCTATTAACTAAGTACCTTATAATATTGCAACATAACTTCTTAAAATTAGATCACAAATCATTAAAAAATTTGATATTAAATGACTACCATATGATTATTACCTCATGAAGAATCTTTATATTTAACTAAATTAAAAATATTTTTATAAAAAAATATAAAAAAAATATTTTAAAGTTTAAAATTAATATTTAAATTTTGATAAATTTTGTTATTATCTTAGATGCTCTCATATGAGATTTTTTTAAAAACTAAATACGAAAAAAAAAGGTGTTTTAAAGTTCCAATAACTATTAGATTAACTTGTTTATTAGAAATTGTATTCTAACTTAAAGAAATTGGATTAGCTTATATATCAAAAAGTTAGCCCCACAAAAAAAAAAAAAAAAAAAAAATTAGAGACCAAAATATTGTGTGTAACAACAATGCGTTAAAACATGAAACTCTTGAGTCCTGAACCCCAAAAAAGCTTTTTCAACAAAAAGGGAAAGATCCCATGGTGGAGAGAGCAGACTTTTTGGTGCCACGTGCAGTTGCTACAGTTGGATGGACAAGTTAGGTGGTATTTGATGGTCCTTAGCGTGGCAGATTGCAATTTCTTAAGTAATGAAAAGCTTACGATTAGGCTGCGAAATGACAACACTTGGAAATGGTACTATTCGATTATAAAGTAAACGACTCCATTCGATCCTTACCCGTACTGTTTAAATTTAGTTCAGGAAAAAAAAAAAAAAAAAAAAAGGAAAAGAAAAGCAACCGCATAATTCTTCCTACGCGATTCCACAGCGCGTGTTCAGTTACCCCCCAATTCCTTACGTCATCCACCAATTTTTATCTTTATTTTTCTTGGACCGATATCTTCTGTCCTTAATTTACCGTCTTTCGTCAAAATAAATTATTTCCATTTCATTTAAATAATTCTTCTTCTTTTGTCGCATTTCGTTTACCTTTTGCTTTCTGGTTTACTGCCAAACCCAAATTAACTTGACATTACCATGGATGTGAAGAAACAAAACCTAAACCACTGATCAGAGGCTCATTCCTAAGAAGAAGATTTGAATCTATGGAGGAAGCTTCAATGTAATTTATTTTATTAAGATATTATTTTCTTTTTAAGATTAAAGAAAAGTGGGATTCATCCCCAATTCTATAAAAAGACAAATCCCATAGTAATCAACACTTTGGATGATTTTTATTTTTTATTTTTCCACAAATCAAAATTTGTGCATGGAAATTAAGTGATGTTATAATTACTACTTAGTCTACTAATATATTTATCAAATATATATATGTCACTATTTATTTTATTAATATATTAATATAATATAAAAATAAATAGTTGAACATTTTAAAAAATAAATATTATTAAATATAAATCAATTAATTAATAATATATATATATATATATATTATAGATATATTGATAAGTTAAATAGTTTATATAGTATTGTTTAGGAAAGTATATTGATCCTATTCACAAACATCATTCTTCATCAATCCAATTCGAGCGTCAATTTTTAAGCTACAAGCTAGTTTTAAAATTCACTTCTCCAAATAAATCCCAATCCCCTTGTCTACATAATCCAATTCTGAAACAATTTTAAAGTTTCTAATAATTTGTCCTCCATGTTCTCCTTATGGGGGGAAAAAAAAAACAAAAGGAAGCTATTGTGCAAAAGATATTAGGAAGACAAGGAGACAGAATAAGTAAAGTCAAAAAGCAAACGGCATGGAGAAGTGGATGGAAAAACCAATGGAAAAGAGGTGAAATTTTCTCAATGAGATGGTAATAATTCATTGGTAAAACATGAGCCAGAGTCCATTTTTCTTTTTTCCTTTACTTTCCAGCTTTCTTTTTCCTTCTTTTGATTACATCAGCTATTTTAAAATTATTAACATATCGAATAACAATTTACATACAAACTCTACCATTAAGTAAAAATAAAAAAAATTTAAAAAAAAATTGAGTAATGATATTTCGACAACATAAAAAATGATTTACACGTGTCGAGGGATTATTGGTATTGATATCTCCATCAAAAGGTTTACTTATTTTATTAATTATTATTATTTTTCATTTATGAAAGGAAATGGTAGCCGTATCTCCCTCTCAAAGTTTGAAAAGACTGCAAAATTAAGAAAAAAAAGCCAATAAACAATGGGAGTAGATTGATTTCCAATGATTAATGGAAGTGCAGAACACGCGATAGACCAGTATGCTGAGCTGGGTTTCCCTCCAGATTCTACGCATTGGAGTTAGGTAGTCCCCCAGCCTCATGAACCTAACCATGGTTTGTTTTAGTTGTAAACAGAGAGAGAGAGAGAGAGAGAGAGAGAGTTTGGTTTGGACTTCTCTACTACTGTTTTCTTGTCCCTCATTTCGTCATTCTCTCACACTAAAAACTAGAAAAAACTACAGTCATTAGATTGGGGGAGAGAGAGAGAGAGAGAATCCAATTCTTCCAACAAAGACATCCCATTTGTTGCTTGATGTAATAGGGAAAGATTAAAAAAAAAAAAAAAAAATATCAGAATGAAATTTTTGTATTGAACTCAAAAGTAAAAGAAAAAAGGCATGCTCTAAAGCCTTTGTCATAAAAAAAAAATATATAAAAAATAACAATAATAAAAAAGAGCAACAGAGAGAAAAAGGAGAGAGAAAGAAGAATCTTTTGGTCTGTGACTTAAGCCCACCACCCAGTAACACACTCTCTCTCTCTATCTCCCTCTCTCTCTCTCTCTCTCTCTCTGTCTTTACACTCTCACTCTAACTTCAGGGGTAAGCTTCACTCTTTTTTTCTGAAACCTGTATAAATTTAAGCTTCTTTTTCAGTGATATTCTTCTTCTTCGTCTTCTTCTCTTTCATATTTTTCATGCCATTTTCTGGTCCTTTCATACACCTTCTTCTTCCCCTAAATTGGTTTTGGTTTTGCGTGCTGCTTCACTTCCAATAAGTTGAACCTCTCTTCTGTCTCTAATAGCTATGAATATGCATTTGGGATTTCTAAGCTCTTTTGATCGGTTTTGCTTTGTAGATAGACCTTCTTAAACGCTTGAGTTTTTCTGGGTTGCCGTTTCATTAATTGCAGTTTGAAGGTAATCTATTATTACGGTTTGATGTTATTTTTGCTTGATTTAGCTTCTTGGTAGTTCCAAATCCTTATGTTAATTTCCATTTACTATCTTAGTTTTGCTCAAAGCAGTGTTTAAAATCAGATTTTTTAAGTTTTTATCTCCATATTTCCAAATGAAATCTTTACTTCTGAAAAATTTTCAACTTTTTTTCTTCTGGGCAAATTGGAGTAGCTATATGGTGAGTTCTTGTTTTTCTTTGTTTTAAATGGTGAATATATCTTTTTAATACAACAATATGCCAGTTTTAGGCTTCAAGAATCCTGAAGCGACAGCGAAATCTTAGACTTTACTGGAATTTTTTTAGCTCAACAGAAGAACTTGCTATTGTACTTACATTCATATTGCAAGAATTTATACAATTTTGTTTTTCTGATTATGCTTTTTCATTGGAGTTTTCTTTGTAGAACTCTAACAGGGGAAATAAACAAAGTTCGAATCTTTTTCTATTCCCAGCTGAGCAAAAGTTCATTCATTTGTCTTAAAAAAATGGTTTCGAGGTCTTATTCGAACTTGCTAGATCTTATTTCGGGTGATTCGCCGACCTTCGGTCGAGAGAAGAAGAGACTTCCACGGGCAACAACAGTTGCCGGAGCATTATCTGAACTAGATGATGATAATTGTAACAGTGTTGGCTCCGATGCTCCATCATCGGTTTCTCAAGAAAGGATGATCATTGTGGGAAACCAGCTTCCACTTCGGGTGCATCGAAAAGAAAATGGGGAGTGGGACTTCAGCTGGGACGAAGACTCACTCCTTTTGCAACTCAAAGATGGACTAGGTGAAGATGTGGAAGTGATCTATATCGGCGGCCTTAAAGAAGAAATTGACCTGGATGAGCAAGATGATGTAGCTCAAACTTTACTTGATTCTTTCAAATGTGTCCCTGCATTTCTCCCTCCTGAGCTTTTTAGTAAATTCTACCATGGATTCTGTAAACAGCATCTGTGGCCCTTGTTCCACTACATGCTTCCTCTGTCACCGGATCTTGGTGGTCGGTTCGACAGGTCTCTATGGCAAGCTTACCTTTCAGTGAACAAGATTTTTGCTGATAAAGTGATGGAAGTGATTAGCCCTGATGATGATTTTGTGTGGGTTCATGATTACCATTTGATGGTTCTTCCAACCTTCTTGAGGAAAAGGTTTAATAGGGTGAAGCTCGGTTTTTTCCTCCATAGTCCATTCCCTTCCTCTGAGATTTACAGGACACTTCCTGTAAGAGATGAACTTCTAAGAGCACTTCTGAACTCCGATCTTATTGGCTTCCACACTTTTGATTATGCTAGGCACTTCCTTTCTTGTTGTAGTAGAATGCTTGGTCTTTCTTATCAATCCAAAAGGGGCTACATAGGGCTAGAGTATTATGGTCGAACGGTGAGCATTAAGATTCTTCCTGTTGGTATACATATAGGCCAACTCCAATATGTGTTGAACCTTCCTGAGACTGAATCCAAAGTTGCAGAGTTGAGAGATCAGTTTAGGGATCAAACTATTTTGCTTGGGGTTGATGACATGGATATCTTTAAGGGAATAAGCTTGAAACTTTTGGCCATGGAACAATTGCTTATACAGCATCCTGATAAGAGAGGTAAAGTTGTTTTGGTTCAAATTGCGAACCCTGCAAGGGGCAGGGGGAGAGACGTACAGGAGGTCCAATCCGAAACAAATGCCACGGTTGGTAGAATTAATGAGACATTTGGTCGGCCAGGATATCAACCTGTGGTCTTGATTGATATCCCACTTCAGTTTTACGAGCGAATTGCTTATTATGTACTTGCGGAATGCTGTCTTGTTACGGCGGTGAGGGATGGTATGAATCTCATACCCTATGAATATATAATATGCCGGCAAGGAAATGAGAAACTAGATGAGACTTTGAGGTTAAACCCTGAAAGCCCAAAAAAAAGCATGCTGGTTCTATCCGAGTTTATTGGCTGCTCTCCTTCCCTAAGTGGGGCAATTCGAGTTAATCCATGGAACATTGATGCTGTTGCTGAAGCAATGAATTCTGCTCTTGTAGTTGCTGAATCAGAGAAACAATTGCGACATGAGAAACATCATAGGTATGTGAGCACACATGATGTTGGATATTGGGCGCGAAGCTTTTGGCAGGATCTTGAAAGGGCATGTAGAGATCATGTTAGGAGGAGGTGCTGGGGTATTGGTTTTGGTTTAGGTTTCCGAGTGATTGCTTTGGATCCGAATTTCAGAAAGCTTTCAAGTGAGCATATTGTTTCAGCTTATAAGAGAACCAAGAACCGAGCAATTTTGTTGGATTATGATGGGGCTGTGATGCTACCAAGCTCTATTAGCGCAACTCCTAGCTCAGAGGCTGTTGGTATCTTAAACAGCTTGTGCAGAGACCCTAAAAATATTGTCTTCCTTGTTAGTGGCAAAGATAGAAAGACTCTGACAGAATGGTTTTCTTCTTGTGAACTGCTTGGGATTGCAGCAGAGCATGGTTATTTTCTGAGGTAGGCACTTCTTTTGTTATGCATTCTTTGAACATTTATATTGAGATCATAATGAATGTGCACTTTTCTTGAATACTGCTTAAGCAAGTATAAATAATGATTATGGTGAACAAAAATACAAATTTTAAACCGTTTGCTGTGCTGCTTTGGATGTCTTGGAAATTATCATAGAAACTTAATGGAATTGATGTAGTCCTGGTAAGCCATTAGGTGAATTGGCTTTGATTTGGTATAAAGCAGACTAGAGATGCCACTTTCGAGCTTTTAGGCGCTGAAAAGTTTGGAATTTGCTTTTGTTCAGTTTACAAACTTGCTTGGCTAGGTATCTTCTGCCCTATACTGCGTGGCTTCTTGGCTCATTTAGGCTAACACACTCGGTTTACAAGAAAAATCTAAAATCGGAGCCATAAAAATTTAACTATTATATTATTAATTCGAATGAAAAAAAGGAAGCCTATTTTCATCATATTTCTTGTTCCATTTTCTATTATTTAGTGAAAGAGAAGCATTGAATATTTGTTATGCTTTATACAATTGATTTAGTGTTGGTGATGGTCCTTTTATCCTGGTCCCATTGTGGTAAAAAGAAAAGCATGGCACGAAACCATATTTGCTTTCATTCTGAGTGTGTAATAAGGAGTTGGGGTTTATTCTTTACTCAGGCCAAACCAGGAAGCAGATTGGGAAACTTGTGCCTCAATTCCAGATTTTGACTGGAAGCAAATTGCTGAACCGGTAATGCAGTTATATGCTGAAACAACTGATGGTTCTACGATAGAGAGCAAAGAGAGTGCTCTTGCTTGGAATTACCAGCATGCAGATCCGGACTTTGGCTCATGTCAAGCTAAGGAGCTTCTTGATCACCTTGAAAGTGTTCTTGCTAATGAGCCAGTTTCTGTCAAGAGTGGCCAGCACATTGTAGAAGTTAAACCTCAGGTTAGCCAGATTTTGTTTCGCTAACTTTTCTGGTATTATTCGATAAGTCCTCTCAAAATTGTCGAAATTTTTTTTAACTCACTTCACTTCCTTTGTCACCATTCTCAACAGGGTGTGAACAAGGGCCTTGTAGCAGAACGTCTCCTCGTGACGATGAAACAGAAGTCTATACTTCCAGATTTCGTTCTCTGTATCGGGGATGACCGATCTGATGAGGACATGTTCGAGGTGATAGCGAGCGCAAAAGACTCACTCTCTCCGGTAGCTGAAGTATTTGCTTGCACTGTTGGCCGGAAACCGAGCAAGGCCAAGTATTACTTGGAAGACACAACTGAGATTCTGAGAATGCTGCAGGCCCTTGCTAGTGCTTCAGAGCAGGCTGCTGCTAGAAATGCTCCACAAAATACCCAGAGAGCCTTTGTTGCATAGAGTAAAATAGGTCTGTGTCACTGTCTCTATCCAAAACCGTTAACCACCATAAAAGGTCAAGATGGTTGGGGTCACAATTATAGGGGTATATTGGGTTGGTCCTGTGTGGAATTTCTTGGATTCATTTAGACACTCAGCTTTTTATTTGACTGCTTGCTGCAAAGTACCTGAAATGGGTTAGATTCATTACTATATATAATAACTATATATATTATATACTCCTTGTTATGCATTGAGCATGGCTATTTTGGGATTCTTTTCTCTTGAATTTTGTTTATGATATGGGATTTTCTTCTATTAATTAATTAATTAATTTTTTATTTTTTGTGATTTTATGGGTTTAATAAAAAATATCAAATGATGTATGTTGTTCCAGGTGATCCACTAAGAAATTGTATTTTTTTCAGGTTAATTCAAATCATATTAGATTTCAGTTACGGATCAAATTTTATATATTAAATATATTTTTCACATTTTGTTCTGTCCTTTAATGGACATAATCTTTATTAATTTGCTACTTAAGTAAAAAACAAAAACTTGAAAAATTGGCTCCATGCTTTTCGACAATATTGACCAAGACAACGGCAGTTTTTTCTTCCTTTATATTTCCACAGCAAATAATTTGTCTCTCCTGTCTCCTCTTGAATGAAATATATATATTTTGAGAGCTAGTTGATGTAACATGCCTAATAATAGTTTTACAAGTAACACTAAAGAAGAAATAAATTAGACATGAAAAACCAAATTTGAAAGGATTAATTTTCCACGAACAAGTGGGTTTATTGGACAAGGATTCTGATGTGATATGTTAATTATTTATTTAATGTACCTTTATGAGTCAACCAATCAATTCATACAATATTCAACACCAGAATATGAATATCATTAAGCACTTGTTAATACTTCTTTAAACCGTATGATAAATTCCTAATGGACTCTGTGTAATTTCAACATAATGCTAAATAGAATATAGCAAATTTTATTTTATTTTTTTTAAAGCTGGAAAATTCAATTACACTCTACTTTCTTCCCCAGTTTCTCAATGGATACAAAATAGACAAAAAATAAACAAAAGCACTGCTTCTGGCAAGGTAATTTAAATTATTATATTGGCTTATTGCTACAAAATTATTTATATTGCATCTTAAACAATCATCTTCACATATCAAGTAAACTTGATAGTTTTATCATCAAAATTTGATCGACGCTATAATAATCATGTCGACCTGACATGAATCCGATTTTGTCGAACAATACCTTTAAGTTCTTAAACATACCAAATAAGAATACTATAATTAATCATTCACCTTTTAGACAGAGAAGGAAGGCTTGGAAACTCCATTGGCATTTGTACTATTTTCAATAGTAGTCTTGGACTTCTGGTCATCAACATAATGCTGATAGATATAAGAAAGAAAACCCCAAATGGCCAAAATCATTGAAATCACCTTCAAACCATCCATCTTATCATGGAAAATGACCGCTGCTAAGACTTGAACGATAGGCAATCCCAAACAGCTAATCACATTGCAGAATAGTGAAGAGACTTCAAAAATCAACCCCACTGCACCAATTGAGAAAAGTTGCCAACTCAAAGCTGTCCAGACAAGGGTCATGATATAGGAAACATTACCCAATTCATACCCCACCAACTCTTTCCTTAGACCTTTCCACTCATTGCTAGCAAATAGTCCAATTAAGGTTGCAAAGCTTGCTACCAGACACTGAAAGAAATTCATATCCAAAACCGCCTTAAACGATTCGTTTTTGATAACCTTCCGGAAGAAGAACTGTGAGAGAGAAAGTACAAGTCCACTTATGGCTGAAGCAAAGAAAGTGCATACGAAACCTATTGCATATTTCCCTTTGGTGACTCCATTAAGATGTCCAGCGTTTGGTTGAAATGCAAGGAGGGTGGAGGAGATAGTGAGGAGGACTAAAGAGTTGATAATGAAAGGAGTGAACTTCTGGGAATTGAGGAAGAAAGAAAAGAAAGCTGTGAAACCCAATTGGGATGCAAAAATGATTGACAAAGTAGAAACTGGGAGGTAAAGAAGCCCAATTGAACTCAAGAAACAGGCAGCTGCTGTGATCAAACCAAGGGTAACATAAACCATTGCTAGTTTTGAGATTGATGGCCCAAGTTTTGAATCTGATTGGCTATTTTGAGTTGTGGGAAATTTGGAAAATGGTTGAAATAAAAAATAGAAAGGAATCAGAATTGGAAAACCAGCAGTTTGAACCAATGATTCTATCCATTTGCTTTTTCCTCCTTCATCAAAATATAATCTTCCTAATAGCGTTGCTGTTGATTGTCCAGCAAGAAGAAAGAGCATGTAGATTACCATTCTTAGCCACCATTTGTAACTTCTTGCTCTAAGATTTGTGGAGCGTTGTTGTTGATGACCAGTTGATGTGTTTGCCTCCTTGTCTTCCTCATGTTTATTTCCTAAGAATGGACAAAAAACACAAACAGACTTGCTTCCTAAATCAAAATTAATGATGAACATTTGCTATATTAAGGTTTATGATATCTACAAAGCAAGTTTTGAAGTTGGGGGAGAAAAAATATACATAATAAGGAACGTCAAAAGAGGGATCTAGATTTATGTCAAGGGGAATTATTATTTAATTGAAAAATAATAATGAAAAAGCAAGAAGGATATCAAAATTCCTTCAATTAGTCAATATCGTAACTAGGAACTAATAAGAAACTATTTTTCGTTTAAGGATCACTTCTTTGCTTTAGATAACAAGATCTTGACATCTTACTTTTGTACTAATGAAATTGAAAAAATAACTTACCCATTACTGGAAGCTGAAGTTCTTGAGCTAGTTCTGCCATATCCAAGGGAAAGGGAAGGTTAAAAAGCGCAAAGATAAACTCAAAATGATCCTTCTTATTAGTACTAGCTAGATTTTTCAACACACATGTTTATGTATAAATATTAAAGATATAATTAATCATATTAATTCTTCTCCATTGATATGAGAGAGACAGACGGACTCAAGTCACAACTTTTAGATATAAACCAAAATAATTGAATTTTGAACGGGCCAGTTTTACTTATGTCGGCAGTGTGCATGCAATTTTCTTTTTTTTTTTTTCTTTTTTTTTTAATAACTTTACGTAAATAATTGTCCTTTTGAACTATCACTTTCAGTTTTGTTTTTGCAAATACAATTTTTATGATTTTTCTTTAAAATTTTTGTTGTATGGTAAGCTCGCTTTTTTCGTAATGTAGCAAAATTTCTTTGTCAATCAATCTATAGTCTGTAGAAAAATTTACATTAAAAAGAATAAAAAGCAAATGTTTTCCTTGTTAATTTATTTTCTTTCACATAATGAAAGACAAAAAAAAGACAAAGAGTTTTTTTAAAAGGGTATATATGGCTGGCTAATATATGTAATACTTCATTAATCAGTTGATTTGATCGTCACTTATAATATAATGAAATACATAATGATCGATAAAGTGTTTCAGATTGCCATATTTCCACTCAGAGTTTTATTTTTTATTTTTAAATTATAAATTAAGTTCTCATCCATATATATAATGTACTGCGTCTCACCATATTATGGTGACATTAGAATTTGAGAGATAATTTTGAGGAGGACATGTAAGCTCCTCCTTCACAATTATATACTTTATATATATATATATATATATACAGTCTGAATTGTATGCATAAATAGAGTAAATGAGATATATGGTTGTGTCGTTGTCAACCCATTAATGCAAAATTAAATATGGTAAATCAGAAAATTAAAAAAAAAAAGAGTTTATTTATTTATTTTTGTTCAAAAATAGATTAAGAAATATCGTTAGGCTAACTAATGGTGCCCTTCACAATTAGTGTATTCCAAAAGATATAGTTTTACACGTAAAAGGCTCATGAGATTTGCGTGGTTTAGCTTTAATTAATAAAAAAAATATATGTCAGCTTGTAATTTATTTTTAAAGGAGACTAACTTTAAACTTTATGAAGATATATATAAAATCTTTGAGCAACCTTGTTTCCATTTATAAGAAAGTGGTTATCAAATGTCATGAATTTTATTAGCATGAATTTTACCAAATCAAAAGTTGTTAATATTTTATAAGGAAGAAGGAAAAAACAAGAAAAAAGAAAAAGGCCAAAATATCAATGGATATGTCCAAGATATGTTCTTGAAAGTTTGAGATTTCAATGTAAAAAGTTAATCCTGAACAATCCATACTTTTTATATACTTTTAAAAAGATAGATTATCCTAAAATCATATATAAAATATTAGAGAAGTAGAGCGAGTGACAAAATTATTATCAATAATATATAATTGATAATAGACAATCTCACCTGATTGCAGACTTCGATAAGAATTAGGATTTTGATGTGTCTCATCTGCGAGATTAATTATGTTCATATATAAATAAGATTTAGATTGAGATATGAAACTTCATTTGAGAAGAGAAAGACAGAATCTTCTTAAAAGAATTTCTTTTCCATTTTAAAACTCAATAGAAAGAAACTATTATATTTTATTATGCTGAATATGACAGATAAGTATTTATTGTACAGGACTGGACAGAGCTAGAGACTCCACAGAGGTAGAGAGGGCCGGTTTGAATGTCGTCCACTCAGGAAAGTAAATGCTATTGTTTACATTTCTTTTCTGTTTCCAGAGCTGTTAAAGGTAAAGTAGAATAGCTTTTAAGAGTTTTGTCTATTTGTGATGATTAATTTATTTTTAAAAAATTAATTAAAATTTCAGTCGTCAATCATTTTTAAGAGATGATAAAGATCTTGCGATAAATAACATTTCTTTATAGTTTAAGGCTAAGTTGTGTTAAAAAGGTTAGATTAAGAAATAATTTAAATTTTTTAAAATTTCTAATTAGAGAATAATGGTAGTCAATGCGAGAGTAGTTGGCCCGTTATTTTCACTGGTTTTTTTTTTTTTTAAAAAAAAAAAAGCTCATATATTTCTTCAAGAACAAGTAGTAGCTCATAAATAACAATTCTCAAGAATCTCAAAGAAATGTAATACTGTTTGACAGCAGAGCTTTTTTTGAATAAGAATCTTAAAGAAATGTAATACTGTTTGGGTGAGCTTTTTATTTATAAAAAATAAAAAATACAGTAATTCAATAAATAAAATTGTTCTGTTTCAATTTGGACTAGCGTACTAAATGAATAAATTCACTAAATTCATAAAATAATAATTTTTTAAAATTTTTTTTGGACACATTCAAATATATAAACTAATGTTTGATTAAATTTTAAAAAATTAATAATATATATAAACATTTACCATACATGATAAGACAATTTTACTTAATATGCTTTTTTTTTTTTTTTATTCTTCACTAATTTGGCCTCTTTCCAAAATATGCATTTATAATTTTTTGCTTTTATCGAGATGTAATAAGATTTGAAATAAAATTAATTAACTGATACTCTATTGATTCTCCTTGTTTTTTACTTTTAATTGAGTGGTGATCAATTTTATGACTATAAATTTGATCAAGTCTGATTGATCTTTTTCTTTATTAATATATATTATATAGCTCATAAAATTATTTTTCAAAAATAATATAAAATTATTTTTCAAAAATAATATAAAATTATTTTAAAATTAATAATATAAAATTATTTTTAAATTAATAATATTTATTTATCAATAAATCAATAAATTATTCAAATAAATAATTATTTTAAATGGCTAATTTTTATGTTCCTAAAGATATTCATTTAATTTATAGAAGTTTTACTGTATATAGCTGAGAACATAACAAATTGTCAAAATAATTGGAAACATACAAAAATTGTAAAAATAATTTTTAATAGTGGTTTAATGGGTGCCTCTTAACGCATTAATTATCATAAATATCAAATGCAATTCGCTTTTGAGATTTTTAATTAATTCGTAACTTATTTTTCAGTATAAGTATTAGAACGAGTAAAGTTATATGATATTAACTATATTTTATTTTATATTATTTTGTGTGTATATGTGTGGCTACTCGGTACTTATAACTGCGGCAAACGCAGCTTTGTTAAACCGTTATACGTTAAAGTTGATCTGAATTCTGAAAATCAGGGCAGAATTCCAGTGAAAGCTTTTCTCTCCACAGGAATAAAATAATAATAATTAAAAAAAAAAACTACGAGCAATCAATACTATTACACAATTCTACAGGCAAATGATTAGTTTTATTTCTTTATTTTATTTTTTAAAATTTAATTTAATTTATTTTTCTTATAACAAAATGATTAGTTGATATGCTCCGACAAGACAGTCATACTGTAGTGGCATGGCACTACAAGTATAATTATATGAACATATATAAAAGGCTGCATCATAACCATCTCAGCACATGTCATACCTTGCGATTCTGACATCGCACTTTGATATATAAAAATGGGCAAGAAAGAATAATATTATTATTTTTAATTTTGGAGGTAATAATATATATATATATATATATCTATACACACACGAGAGTTTTGTAAACCAAAATATTTACCAAATTGTATTGGCCCTTTAGTAGATACGTGGCAAAGATAACAATGAAAAGTTATAGATGGTTATAGTCATAATTTACACATTTTTTAAATATTTTGATTCAATGATTAAGATGATATTAGTCAAAAACTTTGTCAAATACTTTCCTTAATTACATATGATGGCTGGTATATAAAGCATCTACCAACCAAGAGAAAACGACCTCTTTGAAAAAAAAAAAGGGTAAGAAATACCCATTTCTACTGCATGTTATTCATTTCTGATGACCTACTAAATATCACACAGGAGGTTTTGTAACTACGACTCCATTAGCATTTGCATTATTTTCAGTACTATTACTAGTCTTGGACTTGTGCTCATCAATATAGTGCTGATAAATATAAGAAACAAATCCCCAAATGGCCAAAATCATTGCCACAACCTTTAGACCATCCATTTTGTCATGGAAAATGATCACGGCAAATACTTGAATCAGAGGCAATCCCAAAGCACTCATAACATTGCAGAACAGAGAAGATACTTCAAATATCAGCCCCACTGCACCAATTTGGAAAAGTTGCCAAGAAATTGCAGTCCATGTAAGAGTCATTACATAGGAAACTTTCCCCAATTCATACCCTTCCATTTCTCCGCGCAGCCCCTTCCACTCACCACTAGCAAAAAGCCCAATCAAAATCATACAGCTCGCAAAGAATGACTCAAAGAAAATCATGTCCAAAACAGCTGAAAAATTTTCCTTTTTGATAATTTTCCTGAAGAAGAACTGTGAGAGAGCAAGACTGAGTGCTGTCCCTGCTGCAGCAAGAACAGTGCAAATGAACCCAATTGCATGCTTTGCTTTTGAAACCCCGGCGAGTGATGAGGAACTTGGTTGAAAAGCAAGGAGGACAGAGGAGATTGTGAGGAGGATTAAGGAATTGATAATGAAAGGAGTGAATTTTTGGGAATTTAAGAAAAATGAAAAAAGAGCTGTGAAACCCAATTGGGATGCAAAAATGATTGCGAAAGTGGAAGCTGAGAGGTATGAAAGGCCATATGAGGATAAGAAAGAGCTCAGAGCTATAAGAAAACCAAGAATAGCATAGACCATTGTGAGGGCTAAGAAAGAGGGTGATTTTGTTTGGTTGGTGGTGTTACCACTGGTTGTGGAATTTGGGGATGAAGAAGAAGATAGAAGATAAAAAGGAAGGAGTATTGGGAAACCCACAGTTTGGACAAAAGCTGCAATCCATTGTCTTTGTCCACCTTTAGCATAATACAATCTTCCCAGAAGGGTTGCTGAAGCTTGACCAGCCAACACAAACACCATAGACATCACCATTTTTATCCACCATTTGCAATTTCTCCCACTGAAGTTTGTTGAATTTTGGTTTTGTGGGTTTGATTCTTTCTCTAGATCTGGGTGATGAAGAACATAAGAAAAACAGAGAAATAAGACTACATAACTTAAACAAAAAAATGTTCCTTTTTTTTTTTTTTAATTTTAAAAAATTATTTGTTTTTATAAAATTAATTTGAGAAAAAAAAAATAATAATAAAAGAAAGATCATAGAACATATTGAGAAACAGGATTGGTCTTCGTGAAGCATTTTTCACTTACCCATTATATAAATCCGAAGGCTTTGAGTTTCTGGCAGGTAAAAAGAGGTGGTGGTGAAGAGGTTAGGAGGAGGTGGAAACGCAGCGTTTTTTAGCTCTCTTTCTCCCTTTCTCACTCTCTCGGTGATCTTTCTACATTGAGACTTGAGAACAGATGCACATTTATAACATGTCAATATTCTTGCTGGTGAGGTGTCACATGGAAGTCCATTCACTATTTTGGATGGTAGACAAATTGAAAGTTTAAAAAAACAAAAAAACAAAACCAAACAAAAAAATATCATTAACTCCACTAGTCTACAAAAAGGGTGTGTGAAAATACAAACTTATTTAAAAACATTATGATCATGTTGTGACGTCAAGATGAGCTCCTAATAGAGTTTTATTAATTAATCAATTTAAAAATCAATTTCTCTTTTTAGTTATTTATCTAATAATTAATAATTAATAATTTTATATATTAATTATGACATAATATTATTAAGTTAATTCTTTTAGTCATGCGATAGAAAAATAGATTTAACTTTCCTTTCAAAATAAAATAAAGAAAAAAAATCTAGTGGTGATAATATCTACTTTAGAAGTAGCTAGTGATATTAATGGGTCTCACATATACGTTAATTAGAGAATCTGGATAAATTATAAATTAAGTATAGATAAAGACATGAACCAGTAAATCCCGTGCCAACTGTATTTATGAATTCTTTTTTGAGAATAAGTATTGATCAATCAATTATCCATTTATATGTCCTGATATTAGACATAACATTTTTGTTTTCAAAATTAACATTCTGTGATTTAACATATATATAATTTAATTATTCTTAATCATAATTTTTTTTTTGGGTCGTCAATAATAATTTAGTGTTTCAAGATTAAAAAGTATTTCCTATTGAATTGACCAGCATAATTATAAAATAAAAATTAAAAGAAAAAGGACAATTTATCTTTTTCATTATGCTGTCCTACCTGTAGTCCAAAATAGAAAAATTATTTTCTCCAAGCTTAATTTTCCGGGCGAAGAAAGTCAGACCACCCATTTTCACTTAATTCGTTGCTCACCTTTTTCCTTTGAGAAACAACAGGTGCATGCACTTTGAATTAAATGTTATTTTGTTAATATTATTAATTTTATTTTTTTTTGTTGCTAAAATTGTTTATAGTTAATTATAAATAATCCTCTTTTCCCCTATATTTCATCAAAACGACCCAACATGTTGACCACAAGTTCACAAGAAAACAAGTGTTTATGGACTATGATACTTATTCAAAGATAATTACTTAAACCTACCCAGACCAGATTTATATGTTTTGTCTTTTTGCTTTTGTTTTTGGCATCAAACCCATTTATGTGTCTGTATGTATGTATTTATTTATTTATTTGTGTTAAAAAGATTATGAAACAGGGGGAAAAGAATTCTTATATAAAGATCTAATTATATTTTTGGGCTTTCTCTTTGTCCTAATTACTTTTGATTAAATGGTTCTGTATTTGCAATATTTTTTAATTGAGATTCTCAATTTTATTTTTTTAATTTACACTATGTATTTTTAAGTGTCTCTGTTCGAGTATGTGTGTGTGTGTGTGTGTGTGTGTGTGTGAGAAAGAGAGAGAGAGAGACTTATGGTCCACTAACGATTTTTATTTAATCTTTTGTTACACACTCAAAAAGGTTTTTTTTCTTTCTATTTTCTTCCTTTTCTATGTGAAATTTTAAGATGCTACATTAAGGCCAAGCTAATAAAGCATATATAGTTTATTCATTCATGTTCTATCGAAAGAACAACTCAAGACAGCTTATATTCTCTTCCAGGGAAAAAAAAAAAAAAAAAAAAAAAAAACAGAAAGAAGAAGAAGAAGAAGAAGAAGAAAGCTTATATTCTCAAGGTTAAGATTCTATTCAAGATTCTTTCACTTTTTCCAGTATGAATAATATTTTTTTTAATCCTTTTTAAGTATTAGAATGGTACAATTCCTATTTTTTGAGTGGATAATTACTCAATCCAAATGGAATCATTTATAGACATTGATATATATATATATATATATATATATTTCCATCATAAAGTGTACGTCTCACAGTAAAATGTTAAGAAATAAAAAATATCATGCATCATACTTATGATGTACCCATTATAGATAAAAAATTTAAAGTTTTTGGCTAAAGGAAGCATATTTATGTTATGGTCGTAGAGACCGATTGACCACCCAAATCTTAAAAAGGCAGAAACTACGGGTATAATTTTTTAAGATTAAAATTATATAATCATTTGGATCCCTTGACTGGTTTATATAATATTAGTGAGCATGATTTAGTAATTTACACCCAACCAATAACCACCAGAAGCCTATAATAGGCAGCCCTTGTTAAGTCACATAGAAAAAAAGTCGGTTAAAATTATCAAATGCTAATTTTCAAAATGGAAAAAAAAAAAAATCAAATGCTCAAATAATAATTAAAAAAAAAAAAATTCCAAGTCATGGTTTCCATATTCTCTTTTTATGGCAAGATAAAAAAAAAAAAAAAATTCTTTAAGCAATAAATAAAATAGAATATTCTCTTTCTATCTCTTTTGGAAGAGTCATGACTTGTGGGAATCAAAGGAAAAGGGTTAGGGGTTTGGTGATGAGGATCTAAACACAAAAAATTATACTTTTTTTTCTTCTCTGGTGGTAGACAAAAATATATACTTTGTTTGCTTACTCATTATACCAGTACTGTTTTCTTTTTTCTTTGCATATTTTTAAAAACAAGTACTTATTATAAGTATACTTTTTCATTTGTTTGCTAACTTACATTTTTTTTTTTGTTTGAACCAAATTTTTCTTCTTCTTCTTCTTCTTCTTTTTTTTATTTTTTATTTTTGACTTCAAAATGCAACAAGAAGAAAAAAGAAAGAATCCACCGTCTTCCACTCATTCCAACATTCATTTCACCAAATATTTTCCTCTGTTATCTCTTCATTATTTAAACATATAATGGAAGGTTCAGCTTTAGCAATTAAAATAATGATATGAGTGGGAGAATTGTTATCTCTGCTGCCATATCCAAAACCCCATATAAAAATATTACAATTTCTTTCCCCTTTAGCAAAATGGTCACAGGAGAACGATCTGACATAAAAATTGAAAGGTATTAAAAAATGATAAAAACGAGAGGAGAAGAAATGTTTCAGTGGAGAAAAGGATGCCAAACCGAGAATAAAAAAAAAGCTACATTATGTATATATTGGGAGCTATGGCAGAGAAGCCAAATTGTAACGCACAACTTTAGCTGATTCTAAGCTAATCAAGTAAGCGATGGCGCAGCCAAGTTGGCTCCTCTTTTGCCAGTATGGGGTGATAGGGATAGCAAATTATTTTTTTTATTTTTTATTTTACATGAATTCGGAGTATAGAAAAGATAGAAACAACAATTGACGAAACTAATTGATTTAATATATTAATGGACTACTATTAGGATTATTAACTTTTTTATTTTAGGATTATTAGCTTTTTATTTTACCAACATTTTAGACATCAACTAATGTGATAATACATCATTGGTTGATATATTTTAATGTAATCTAAATAAGTAAATAAATGGAGATCCATGAAGATAATAGTATGTATATATATGTTATCAAAAAATTAGTGAACAAATTGATGCCCCTACAGCTTATTGTATATTAAGTTGGTAGTCAAAATAAGGACTTCCTGTATATGAAAATAGCTTGCATATATAGGTCACAACCACCATAAAAAACAAAACCAAAAAAAAAAAAAAAAAAAAAAGAGGGGAAAAAAAAAGGGAAACCACCACACCAAACCAAAGCTTAGCTAGCTAAGCATGTGATACTCCACTTTGAGTGTCTTGGCACATAAAGTGCAGGAAATAATAATATTTGAGTTGATCTCTATATACATACGCTAATATATGTTTAGTTAAATAGTGGTGTTAGCATCTATCAAAGATGCCCACCTATTTTTCAAATTTTGCATTTTCAGTATTCTGCTTGGATTTCTTTTTTTCTCCTTTTTTGAAGAATCAGTATACTTATTGGACTTGTATCATCAGGGTAAAGCTGATGGAAATAAGATCAAACGGAACCCCAAATCAAACACCTTCTAAAGCACCATTGCCATTACCTCATATTACCATATGAATTATATATAACCTTCCCCAGTTAATCCATATCCCTCCATATCTCTCTTTGTTTAGACCCTTCCACTCATTATTAATTAACAATTCCACCAAAAAGTACACTAAAAAAAAAAAAAAATTCAATTGAGTCCAAAAAATTGGCCGGATTTATATGTGAAGTAGTGTTAAGATAATATAAATATAATGACAGTTTACTTGTTAATTAATAGCTTAAAACTTTTGGAGAAGAGCGCAACCAGTGGTAATTTGGTTTTTTTATGATCCTTAGGAAGAAGAAGTATGAGAGTGCATGCAAACACAAGCAGGGGTCCTCTGCTGAAGCTGTGAAACACAAACAGTGAATATCAAGAAAAATAAGACTAAACCTCATAGAGACTTTTTATGTGCATATATATTCCAAATGCATTTTTTAATTTTACATATCTATGCCATAGAAAACTAATGGTACTTTGGCAAATAAAGATTAAAAAAAAATTTATATATATATATACAAAATTGACTACTAGTGTAAGGATTTTTTTTTTTTTTCTTTATCATATTAATTGAAGTTGTTAATTAGCCCATGATTATGGCAGCTTTTATATTGCAAAGTCCACAGAACTAGAGATCAAGGGCAGGTCTAAACGTGATGATCTCCAATATCAGATAAGGATAACTTAAACTGGGCCTATATGTGTCAATGTCATATTACGTAAAAGGGAGAAGAGAAATTAGGAAACAATCTATTTTTTTTTTTTGAAAAAAACATTAATTAGAGGTCGAATAATGGAAACTAATTAGTAGTTACCCTTTACCAATCAATGGTTGTCCATTTAGAATAAAATAATTAAAAGCAACGATAGCAATTATCAGAAAAGTGGCCCCTTCTTTGACAAAGTATAATAAAGTTGAAATTCTCTCTCTCTCTCTAAGTATATGAATTGATAACTAGCACAGGAATAAAATGATGGAAATGTATGAATATTTTTTTGGGTTAATAATTGGGGATAATTACGTTTTAATAGCTGTATGATTGTTATATTGCACATTGATAGCATTGAATTCAAAATGTTCCACATTTCAATTCCCGAATTCATTAACAGAAAGTATTAAAAATTTTTTAAAAAAAATTGACTAGTTTTTTGTTAATTAATTTGGTTACCAATTTGAAAATTAGACTAATATGAAAAATTGGAATTGAAATTCAAGGGCCAAATGTGAAATTTAACCAAAGTTAGATATAAAAGTGCAATAAATCCTAACAATTTTTTCCCCTTATCCATTAAGTTTCATGCCTACTCGCATAATTAAGAAGCTGAGCTAAATCTTTGATTGGAACGACCGTAATATATAGTAATTATATCTTTAAGTTCTATTACTTTGCTAGACGTCTAAAGGACATAAAATAACAAATAGAATCCATTTATGAAGCGGTTATATATAATATATATTAGTGAGATTGAAAATTGAAAAGTTTCTAGTCTATCTTATAGTGTTTTGGTCCTATTTTTAGAGATCTTAATTAGGTAAATAAGAATATAATCTATGATAAATTACAAGTCATAGAAAAAAAAAAAAAAAGGTTAGACCATATGTGATAAGATCATGCAGATGAAGTAACTACGAATCAATTTTGTAAATTAGTCCTAGCTAGTAACCAGGTCACCATATAATCATACGGATAGCAGATCTTACCCCAGCTGTTATACTATCATATATAATTAGAATAAATAGGGAAGAACAATTGACACTTCTTGATGCTTTTGGAATTTAAGATATCTATAAGAAAATCTTAATATTTTACTCAAAATATTTATAAAGATGGGCTATTTAAGCTCAATTATACAGACTAAACAGAACAAATTAACTGGCTCTCTACAATTAATACAACCAGTACGTTGACTAGGAAATTATCAACTACAATGATAATAAGCCTAATTAAAGTTAATATGTATTGTAAACTTACTTTCAAATTAATAATTAACACATATGTATAATTTTGTTATGAAAATTAAATTGTCTCATTTATGTTAAAAAACTAATTAATGAATGAAATTATATATAATTGAAGTTTATGAACAACAAGATATATATATCGTGTATGGTAGGGGAAGAAGTCTACCACTTGGTGAGCATCTTCCCTCACCATAGCAATTTCATACATATATAATATAGGTTGCAGCTCAACCACTGCACCAACCAGTGCTTAAACATGTGGTATTCCAGTTTGATGTATAAAGTAAAGCAGGAAATTAAGAAAAATATTAAGGAGGAAGTAACTCACATTTTATTTTCTTAAAAAACAAAAGTTGTAGGACCTGGCTAAAGGGAAAAGACAAATGTCTCCCATTTACATTTCATTCATTCACTAGTAGAGGAAATAGCAGCCAGAATTAGCTAGCTAGTACTCCAGTACTTGAATTTCCATAATTTTCAGCTACATTGTTATTCTTCTTTGCCTTATAATCATCAATGTAATGCTGGTAGATATAGGAGCCCGAGCCCCAAATGGCCAAAACCATTGCCATAGCCTTAACGCCATCCATCTTATCATGGAAAACAATCACAGCCAAAACTTGAGTAAGAGGCAAAGCCAAAGCAGAAATCACATTGCAGAACAAAGAAGAAATTTCAAATATCAATCCCACCGCACCAATTTGAAAAAGCATCCAAGTTATAGCAGTCCAAACAAGAGTCATAACATAAGAAGCTTTTCCCAACCCAAACCCCACCATTTCTCCACCTAAACCATTCCATTCACTGCTAGCAAAAAGACCAACCACTATAGCAAAGCTTGCTACTATCGACTCAAACAAAATCAAGTTCAAAACAGCTTTGAAGGTTTCTTTTTTTATAACCTTTCGGAAGAAGAACTGCGAGAGAGCGAGGATGAGCGCGTTGAGTGCTGAAGAAGCAAGAGTGCATATGAACCCTATTGCCTGCTTTGCTTTAGAGACACCGTTGAGGTTCGAAGAATTAGGTTGAAAGGCGATGAGGACGGAGGAGATAGTGAGAAGGAAAATGGAGTTCACGATGAAAGGAGTGAACTTTTGGGAATTGAGGAAGAAAGAGAAGAAAGCAGTGAAACCTAGTTGGGATGCTAAAATGATTGACAAAGTAGAAACTTGAAGGTACATAAGCCCATATGAGATTAAGAAACAGCTTGTTGCTATGAGCAAGCCTAGGGTAACATAAACCATTGATAGGGATACTAAGATAGACTTTGGTTTTGCTTGGTTGTTATTATTGCTTCCATTAATGGTGGTAGGGTTTGATGAAGAAGAAGAAGAAGATATGAAATAGAAAGGAAGGAGAATTGGAAAACCCACAGTTTGAACAAGAGTAGCTATCCATTTGCTATGTCCACCTTGATCATAATATAATCTTCCCAAAAGGGTTGCTGTTGATTGTCCACACAAAACAAAAAGTATATACATGGATATTCGAATCCACCACTTGTAGTTTCTTGCTTGAAAGTTCGTGGAATTTTCAGTTGAGGATGAGCTTGCTTTGCTATTGTCTTCCAGATCTTGTAAAACAAAAGAATTAATGTTGAAGAATACGTTAAGATCAATCTTTGACTGGTATTATATATCAAAATAAGAGCTTTCCTTTTTTTTTTTTTTTTTTTTTTAACTCAAAGATTGCTTAAAAATTGCCTTACTTACCCAATACATTAATATGGTGATCTTGGGGTTCTTGAATATCTGCCATGTCCAAAAAGCTTAGCGCACTGAGAGCCAACTGTGTTCTTGATCTAAAGCTGGATCTCATACAAAGATACCAAGTAGTGATGCTCTTTAATTTATATTAGTATGGCTGCTCTGTGAAAAGGTGCCCTGTCCACTTGCAATGATATGTAGAAGACAAATTAAACGAATAGTTTTGTTGTTTTTAAATGGTATTGTTACTTCATTCCTCACGTGAAATTTTGTTTACTAAAAGTATAATGAAAAAAAAAGAAAAGAAAAAGGTTTCGTATTTTATAAAAGTTTTAAACTAATATTTTTGAAGCAATTGCTTGGAAGAGCCATCAATCAAATTTTACGCTGAGACTGAGGTGAAAGGAGGAGTAATAATTAATTAATGAACCTACTACGCACTGTGTGGCACTAATTAACATTATTGGTCTCGAATATATGGGCAAAGCAATAGTACAAAAAATAATGCTTTTTTTATTTTTATTTTTTTTTTAAAATAATATTAATGTTTACTTAGTTGCTCGCTATAAGTTTTTGTGAAGATAGCCAAGTGGTAAAAATCTTCTTCTTTTTTTATTTTTTTAAAATAATAATTCAACTTAGAATTATTTCACTTTCAACATATGCTTACCATAATGTCAAAATATTCAATATCCATATTCAATTGAATGTGACATTTTTGGTGCTATTAACGTGCATATATTTGCTTTAACGAAAATGGAGTGGTCTGGTGATTTTATGAATTATCTTCTAGTTCATCTCATATTCAACTTGCACTCGGTGGTTAACTTGAAGTCTTTGATTGTCAACGACACTCAACAACGGGCTAACTAATATTTGGGCTTGAATGTAAGTGGGTGCAACTAATTTTTGGGCTTTAATTCAAGTTACTTTATGGACCAAGACCACATAGCATCAGCAAGAAGGGGAGTTTATCCAATAGCCACATTTTGGACCCTGACCTAGTCAACCTTTTTAATTGTTGTTTTGGCCCTTTGGGTTCTTCCTTATTTATCTAGTATAACATAGATACGCTCTGTACTGTTTTATTTTATTTTATTGGATTAAACTATATTGAAATGTGTAGTATTGTACTATATTAATATTATATAATGTTTGATGCATGATTGTATTATATTATAATTATTTTTTTAATTTTAACTAAAAAAAAAAATTTTAATTTTCAGTATTATTCATATGTTTTTCTTGAATAATTACATTATTCAAAATAGATTATTAATTTTTTATTATTATTCATATATTATTTTTATAAATAATAACATTTTTTAAAATAGTTAAATTGACTTTTCATTATTGCTCACATAATTCTTTAAAAAAAAAAATTACATTACTCATAACATATTTAATAGAGTTTTTATTATTAGTCATGATACTAGTACAGTATCAAAAGTTATATAATATTAAAAGAATTAACAAAAATTTTTAACATTAAAAAATCAGAAAATTAATACTATTTTATTTTCTAATATAATTAATAAAAATTAAATTTATTATTTAATATTATAATATAATTTTTTAAAATTATTACATTATCTTTAATATATTAAATAAAATTTTGATTACTATTCATACTAATAATTACATTAACCAAAAGAATTAAGAAAAAAAGTCAAACATTTTTCCCCAAAGAAAAAAAAAAGAAAAGAAAAAGAACATTGAAAACTATAAATTAATATTATTTGAATGATTTTTTTAAATAAAAATTATGAAAAAGTTTATGGCCAAGCAAAAGTTATTAAACAAATTTTTTTTTAAAAAAATCAATGTATTTAAAAAAAAAGGGGAAAAAAAAAAGGGCCTCATCTATGAGTCCATGATCCTACCTCCATAAGTCGGAGTAGGTTGTGTCGACAACATTAAAAAAGGTAGGCCCACACGTTAATTGTTAGGGTATGCAAACGTACCGAGACTGTCAAATGCTGGGTAGTATTAATTGGTGCTATGCGTATTGCACAATGTGGTGCTACAAATATTTGTTCATCTAGAGCTGTAGTACTGGACTAGAATGAATTATATTTGAAGTTTGATTTTATAAAAATTTAAAACATTTTAGTTCGATCAAATCTAATGGAATGAATATCCACGTTATAAATTAATGTTTATATCCATATTACGTTTTATTAATAGTTTTATATCTTTGTCTTATAATAATAATAATAAAAAAAAAGGTACTTGGTGATTTATCAACAATGGAGAAGTGTATAAAGAGAAGAATTAATTTAGTCGGTCCAACCCTGTGATTTTATGACAAACGCTTCAATTGTAGCCATAAGGTTGTATACTGTTTTAATATCTTTTTCCTAAGAAAAGCGAAATATGGTACAAGGTATTAATCAAGAATGGAAAGTGGCGACGAAGAAGAATAAATATAGTGGGTTCCAACCCTGCCGATTAAAAAAAAATAATAATAAAAAATTAAAAAAAAACCTTAAATCAATTATGTGGTCAATGTATCAAAAACACGACAACAAATCTTGCATGCATGTGCTTACAAGTGGTATATATAAAAAAAGTACGGATACTTCCTGTTCACACAATGCATAGATAAAGCAGCTTCATTTGAAAACTCAATTGGCATTTTGCGATGTGGAAGATTTTGCAAATTTTCAGTTTTCATGGACTTGTCGTACATCATCATCATCATTATTAAAAAAGTAGTGTTGAATGGTAGATACAAATAAATGTAACCCCCGAATGGCCTGAGTCATTTATATGCAACTAGCTGTACCTGCACAACTTTGAGACTGACAAAGCTCAATTAGGAACGGTATCCAAATTTCAACTGGAAGTTGCATTAATGGCTGCAGATACAGCATGACTCGATTGGTGATAAGTTGGCCAAGATATGTTTC
Organism: Ziziphus jujuba; assembly: GCF_031755915.1. Classification (NCBI taxonomy): domain Eukaryota; kingdom Viridiplantae; phylum Streptophyta; class Magnoliopsida; order Rosales; family Rhamnaceae; genus Ziziphus; species Ziziphus jujuba. The sequence continues at coordinate 6,678,987 of NC_083384.1, read as the reverse complement.
ACCTAAAAAAGTAAAAGTTGGTCGACTGTTTGTCCTTACTTAATGTTATTTTATCAGATTATGATCTTATATAATGCTGTGCTGTGAGTATGCAAGCGAGTTAGCTAAGACGCTTACACTTAGACAGATTAGGAATCTTACTTTCTTATATTGTATCTTGTAATAAATTATTGGCGTATATAAGTTCAATAATTGTAACTTTTTGATCATTCAATTATTGCAAACAATGCGGTTCTTATTCATTATCTTAACCGTAAGTCAAACAGGAGGGACCAAAAAAAAAAAAAAAAAAAAAAGAAAAGAAGAAAAAAACTTTTAATTTACCTAGAAAAGAGTTAAGAATCAAAGAATAAAACTAAAAGGTTAATAGCATTTTAGTATTTTGAATTTTCAAAGAATGTGGTGCGATTTCCTTCTTCAAAAGATTCTTTTTCTTCCCTTCCATGGCGTAAATGAACGGTCCTTTTCTTTGTCTGCAATTTTAGATCCTCAAAGCTATAATTTTTTTTTTCTTTAAATTGATCCATCCATAGGATTCCTTCATTTTCAAATTGTTTTTTATTTATATTAGATGGATAGACAATGCATTCGAGCACTGTAACACATGAGATCTTGCATAAGTGGGTCTATTAGAATAATATACCTCTGTATCTCTATTCGTCAGTGCTCATTTGATTTGGATCTAAGATTTCCATGATGATTTTAACACACATATAAAAAACAAAAAAGGAAAAAAAACAAGAAAGAGCTTTGGAGCTCCCTTTGAAGGCTAGCTTTCTCTCTCTAATGCTTCCGAATAAAGATTTTGGAGAGTTCTAATGCTTCTGGAATGTAGGTTTTGGAGAGTTATGTAGCTTTATATGGAGGATGCTTTTATTATCTTTGTTTTAATTATTACGTTTTCATTCAAACCCTTAATCACAATGGTGTTGGCAAAGGAATAAGCCATAAACCCATCGATAAGTGGCCTGGCCTCCACGCTTTTCTCCTGTAAAAGATTTTAAAACTTTAAAAAATAATAATAATAATAATGAATATAATAAATTGGGAAGATAAACTGACATTAAATTTTAACAGGTGTCATGTACTGACTTGAAGTGGTACCAGTACCGTTGCACTGAAAATTTTCTCATCTGCGGGGCATGCTGCTCAATCTCTTTCCATACCTGGTCCTTGATTGCTCAATCTCTTTTCCATACCTGGTCCTTGTATTGTGAGTCACCTTAATTGCTTCATTTCCCAATTAAACGTGGCTCTGAGTACTTTCACAACTATCCCTCAACTGCCACCACTCAATTCTGACAATAAACTCTCCTTCACCAAAAAAAAAAAAAAAAAAAAAAAAAAAAAAAAAAAACTTAGTTTATTATAAAAATAAATAAAAAAGGGATCTGTAAATTATTATTATTATTATTTTGCAAATGCTTAATAGCTTATAAAAATAAATTTTAATTAATAAAATAAGAATTTAAGGACTTTTTAAAAGGATTTTTAAAAAAAGGATTTAAGCATATAATAAGAAAAATATATTTAAAATCCAAAACAGCTTAAAAATTTCGAATATACTAATATTTACAAGTTAGTTTGAGTAAAACAATTGGTATATAAATAATAAAACAGTTTTTTTTTTTTTAAAGTTAATCATGAATAGAATAATAGAAGAGTTTTTTTTTTTTTTTTTTTAAGCTTTAATTGTGTATTATTTATGGTGAGTATGCTATTTATGATCCCAATTGGAGTGTATTCCATATTCCCAACATTAATTTAATTAGGTGAAGATTCTAAACCTATCAATCTATTTTCACATTCAATAAATTCATTGATGCAATAATTCAAAATATAATATATATATATATATATATATTTTTTTTTTTTTACAATATTAACTTTATTTATGTCAAAAAATGTTGACTTAGTTGATGTATTTATCATTCACTCCCAACACTAGGATGGGAGAGAGGGGAAAATTGTTATGAATAATAAAGGAAAAAAAATCTATCTATAAACATGACAAAATTAGAAAAAAAATCTATCTGTAAACATGACAAAATTTTCATAAAGGGGCAAACGAGTAAATATATAGATTTTTTCCTCATATAATATTGAATATATTTTTCGCTCTCCCCAGGATACGTATCCTTTGGACCCTTTGCCTGGCCCGCCACCAATGGAAGCAAGCTAATCTCTATGGGGTTGTCCTTTTACCCTTTTCACAATCATAAGAGCAGTATTTATCCAAAAAAATAATAATAAAAAATAAACAGTCAAGACGAGAAAGAAAAGGCCAGCGCCTTATATTATGTGCATGTCAAAAAAAAAAAAAAAAAAAAAAGGTAATTTGAATTAACATGGGGCAGCTGTTTCCATGCCTCATGCTGTGGCCGCCTCTGGTTATAACATAGAATGTTCTTGGACTTTGGACCTAATAATTAGCATAATCATACACATTATTATTATTGTAATATTAGCGTTTTGTTAGGAATTCAATTGTTTACTGGAAGGATCAAAGTTTTTTCAATTGCTTAGATTGTATGTGTGTGTGTGTATATATACTCTTTGTTAGAACCAACAAACAAGTGAACAAATTTAAATATCTGTGGCTAAACTAATTATTGCATATGCAATACTATCTATTTATGATGATCTCTTGCGTCCAGAAGTTAAATAATTAAGCAGCACTGTAGGATACATCACACTTGATCTTATCCCCCTGCTATTATGAATATTAATATTGAATAAAAAAGACTTGATAAACAAAATTTATCTTCACTTAAACTATTAGATCAGCCACCATTTCATGCATATGGAATGATTATAAGCCTTTATGATACACAATACCATATTCAATATCGTTGGAAAGGTAAATGAATATTATAATTAAGCCTTTATTATGCAGCTTTTATTTGTTTTTGAAATGATTATTTTCGAATTTCCAACCAGCATCACTATGTTACATCTTATCACATGAATAATCACTGGATAATACATTTTGCTTGTACATGTACACATACAAATACATAGATGTAGATATAAGCTAGGGACAAGACGACGAAAAATACTTGAGTCTTACATAAGAGTACTATTACTACATATAGATCCTTGACTCCACTGGAAGAGGAAACCGAAACAAAATTTTGGGGAAGTAGAGCAGTAGAGTACTCCATGATTATTTGACATTACATAGTATTATATGCCTTGTTGATGAAGATCATTTGCTAACCTCTCTCCGTTGGAAGATGAAGCATTTAACTGAGCTGTTTTGGACTTGATGTCATCGAGATAGAGCTGATAGACATAAGAAACAAAGCCCCAAAATGACAAAATCATAGCAATCACTTTTACACCATCCACTTCATCATGGAAAATAATCACTGCTAGAATTTGAACAGCAGGAACAGTCGAAAAACCCATTACATTGCAGAACAGAGAAGACACTTCAAATATAAGTCCCAATGCACCAATTTGGCCAAGCTGGTAACTGGTGGCTTGCCATACAACAGTCAATACGTAGGAAGCCTTTCCCAATCCAAACACTTCCATTTCTTTGCTCAAGCTCTTCCACTCTTTGCTAACAAAGAAACCAATCAGTATCAAACAGCTCGCTACCAACGACTCGTAGATTATCACGTCGAGCATGGCGTTGAAAGTTTGCTTCCTTATAACTTTCCTGAAGAAGAACTGTGTTAGGGTAAGCATAAGGGATGCACAAACCGAAGCACCTAAAGCGCAAATGAATCCTATCGCTTGCTTCGCTTTTGAAACTCCGGTGAGCTTCGAAGACCCGGGTTGAAAGGCAACGAGAGTGGAGGAGATGGTGAGAAGCACTACTGAATTGATAATGAAAGCGTTGAACTTTTGGGAATTGAGAAAGTAGGAGAACAAAGAAGTGAAAACCAGCTGCGACGACATGATGACCAAAAAGGTAGACACCGGGAGGTAAGAAAGTCCATACGCAGTCAAGAAGCAACCTACTGCTGTGAGCAAACCAAGTATTGTGTAAACCATTGCTAAGGCTAAGACAGAAGGTGGTTTTGTCTGGTTTCCACCATTTGTGGTAGGGTTTGAGGATGGTGATGATGGAGAAATGAAGTACAATGGAAGAAGAAGAGGAAAGCCTATAGCTTGAAGCAGAGCTGATAACCATTTGCTCTGTCCACCTTGAGCGTAATACAATCTTCCTAACATCGTTCCTGTTGCTTGCCCTGCGAAGAAGAAGATCATATACATGCCCATTTTGATCCATTTTTTGAAGTTTATGTTTCTTGATCCAGCTGATGATGAGTTTGTGTTCTGGTTCTCATTATGTTCTTGGTCTGGTTGGGGGGGGGAGGGGAGGAAAGAATGAAAAAAAGAAACAGAACAAAAACACAAAAGAATTAAGCAAAAAAAAAATATATATACATATATATATATATATATATATAAATTAAAAGCAATATTTGGGAACTGCTTGGTTGATGAAGTTGTTAGTTAGTTACTCCCATTACAATATAAGCTAAGAGCATATACTAATTACCTCTTATGCTAAGCTGCAGTTCTGGAGTCTCTGCCATTTCAAAAGGTGAAGAGTTCTCTCTGTATCACACAGTGAGCTGAGCTATCTTGTACAAAGAGACTTGGTAACTGGTTTATTATCTTGTTGCACAATTTTATAATAGCAATCAGTGTGAGTTGTATATTAATGTTGAAGAGATATCGGTATGGGGACACCCATGTGAGTCAGTGCTCAGTGCTCACAATGTTGGATAAGACAAAAATAATGAAAGAGGAGAGAGGGAGGAGGGGGGGGGGGGGGGGGGGGGGTGTGGAACATTCATATTATTGCTCACGATAAAGTAATGATTTAATCAGATTAATTGATATTTTGCACTTATACTAATTGATAATTAATTAAATAAAAGTATCAAGTACTGCCACGATGAATAAACAAAATTATTTGTGATTATGATATTCATTTTTTGCAACACGTGCATTTTGGTTTACTTCACGTTCAAAACAACAAAAATTGTGGTTGTGCACTAGTTGCTGATCATTCCCACCCAAAAAAAACAATAATAATAAAAAAAGGAAAAAAAAATAAAAAAAAGAAGGAAAGGAAAATAAAAAAAATCCTGTATAAGGATACAGCATGATAGCAACCAGTCAAAGATGAATATTAAACGTACCAGTTGTACAAGTTCCGTTTAATTATATACAGATTTGCTCACTCATATATGCCTCTTCAAGTCAACGTTACTTTTTTTGTCCATAATCAATTTCTATACTCATATATATATATATATAGAGAGAGAGAGAGAGAGGGAGAAAACATTAAAGAGCAAAAGCTCCTTTTAATTATTTATTGGAGTTAGTAAGTTGATTTGTAGCAAGTTGATCTGTAGCTTATAGAATTCTAATTTTTTTTTTTTTGATAAACTTATAGAATTCTAAATAATTAGTTAAGAATTAGTCCATTTTCATTATATAATGAATTGATTATAACCAATATATCCGTTACTCTCTGAAAATTATTAATAATGGTATAATATATATTATCAAAGTCTGACTGGTAGTTTGAAGACAACCAGTAGTTGGAAATCGAACTGATAATCATTTTTTGTTTTTGTTTTTTTTGTTTTCCTTTAACTTTAATTTTTTGTTTTTGTTTTTTTAATTCTCCAAATCTGATACTCTATAGCTTTTAAAAGTTGTAACAGGGAATGCTTTTGAACCTGTGGCCTCGGACCTTATAATTGGCGTACACATTATTATTATTATTATTCTTATTATATGCTCCTTTTAATTTCATTGTTCACGCACACCAAGTGTTTCTTACATATTTTGTGGGAAAAATTTCTAGTACAACCGGAGTGTATACACTTCGGTTGTACCATTGACTTGCATTCTAAGGCTGCAATTGAAGCTTCACAGAAAACTGGATGCATATTCTTCCTAACTTTTGTCTTTCAGCTCAAGTGGATGATTTGGCCTGGGATAGATATCATTTCGGTTTCGTAATGAATTGTATTTGTTTTTGGTCTGTATATACTTTGTCAGTACTCTTTTAACTTTTCTAATTGTGAGTTAGGTTTTGCGGAGGTGGTGGTGGTTATTAGTTGGTTGAGCCCTTTATTGTTTTTGATTTTCCTATATCTTGTGAATCTATTTACTTTCCTTATTAGGCTGAGTCGTTTTAGTTTTGATTTTACTCTTGTGACACTATTTCTTTCTCATTTAATCTATTTGTTTGGTTTGGGTGGCTTGTTCTTTGGCGTTTAATTCCTTGTCCGGGTGTCCTTAATCATGTCTCTATCCAGTCCTCATTTCTGATTATCATTATTATTTTGTTATTGGAATCCAATTGTTTAGATCGCATATATATAAGCTTTTTTATTTTTTATTTTTTATTTTTAGAACAGTTCTACAAGATACATCAAACTTGGTCTTACCCTTCCCTGGTATTGTGAATTATATGAACTTAATTAATTTTCTTCCTTATTATCTGGTGATCCACATATAGGTGCCATATAAACTATATATTTCAGTTAAACCCATTTGGCTTACCATTACATGCATATGGAATTTATTTTTCAATTTTGGTCAACTGTGAAAACAGACCATAAATTAAGAAAAATTAGAATCCTGAGGCATAGCATTCAACTCCCCAGTAAAAGAATGAGAGACTAGTCCGTGGCTAATAACCTTGTTCGACCTTGCTTGCTTTGCTATCTAATCCAATATTTCGTTAGCTTCCGTTTGAATCAATGAAAAGCTAACTTGGCCAAGATTTGTGCATATGGAATTCTATATATATATATAAAATAAATTTTCACATCCGAGTGCCATGCATGTAGCAAATCTCTCTTCATAGATCAGGTAGCTAATTTTTCTCCATTCAAAAATTGTATGTAATTAGTGCATCCTAATTTCGTTAAAATCGTAATATCCACATGTGAAATCCATTATATATATATATATATATATATATGGTAAGGACTTATGGAGAGCAATTGTGTTAGATCATGAAAATCATCATAATTTTATGATTTGATGATTATAAATGACTATCCCTCACAGTTGATTTTTCTAAATTCTTTATCATATCAAACATATATATATATATATATATATATTTAACTTGCCAAATGTGAAAAGTTATCTAAAATACATTGAAAATTAAGGAAGAAATCAATATCTATAACTAAATAAAACCATATTCAATACTTATGGGAGGTAAATGATTATAAGCGCACTTCTGATTTGTCTTTGAAATCATTTTCAAAACTTCCAACCAGAATCACCATATCACATTCATATCATAATCATTGGACAACACATCCTTGCTTCTACATGTGTACATGCATATGTACATATAAATTACATATATAGATATAGACAAAGCAGGTCTCCATATTATTTAACATTATGAATATTATATTCCTTGTTGATCATTTCTTGACATCTCTCCACTAGAAAGGAAAGCATTTTCTTGAGCATTCTTGGACTTATATAAGAGCCCAGTCCACCCGCATGAAAGGGTTTTCTTGAGCATTCTTAGACTTATATAACAGCCCGGTCCATCTGCATGAGAACACGGTTTTAAAAGGCTTTTCCCGGGAAAGGTATCCATACCCTCTTATAAGACATGCTTCGTTTCCCTTTCCAACTGATGTGGGATCTCACAATCCACCCCCTTTGGGGCCAGCGTCCTCGTTGGCATACCGATCCGAGTCTGGCTCTGATACCAACTGTAACAGCCCAGTCTATCTGCATGAGATATTGTCCGCTTTGGACCTAGCCTGCACGGTTTTAAAAGGCCTCTAAAGGAAAATGTATCCATATCCTCTTATAAGGCATGCTTCGTTCTCATTTCCAACCAATATGGGATCTCACACTTAATGTCATTAAGATAGAGCTGATAGGTATAAGAAACAAAGCCCCAGATGGCCAAAATCATTGCCATCACTTTTACACCATCCATTTTGTCATGGAAAACAATCACAGCTAGAACTTGAATAGCAGGAAGACTCGAAAAACCCATTACATTGCAACACAGAGAAGACACTTCAAATATAAGTCCCACTGCACCAATTTGCGCAAGCTGGTAAGTAGCGGCCATCCATACAACAGTCATTACATAGGAAACCTTTCCCAATCCAAACTCCTCCATTTCTTTGCTCAAGCTCTTCCATTCATTGCTAATAAGGAAACTAATCAGTATCAAACAACTCACTACCAATGACTCGACGATTATCAAGTTGAGCATGGTGTTGAAAGTTTGCTTCCTTATAACTCTCTTGAAGAAGAACTGTGTTAGGGTAAGCAAAATCGATGCACAAACCGAAGCACCTAAAGTGCAAATGAATCCTATCGCTTGCTTCGCTTTTGAAACTCCAGTGAGCTTCGAAGATCCGGGTTGAAAGGCAATGAGAGTGGAGGAGATGGTGAGAAGCACTACCGAATTGATAATGAAAGCATTGAACTTTTGGGAATTGAGAAAGTTGGAGAACAAAGAAGTGAAAGCCAGTTGCGACGACATGACGATTATAAGTGTAGAAACCGGGAGGTAAGAAAGTCCATACGCAGTCAAGAAGCACCCTGCTGCTGTGAGCAAACCAAGGGTTAAATAAACCATTGCTAAGGCTAAGGTAGAAGATGGTTTTGTCTGGTTTCCAACATTAATGGTGGTGGGGTTTGGTGATGAAGAAATGAAGTAGAATGGAAGAAGAACAGGAAAGCCTACAGCTAGAAGCAAAGCTGACAACCATTTGCTCTGTCCGCCCTGAGCATAATACAATCTTCCTAACATAGTTCCTGTTGCTTGCCCTGCAATGAAGAAGATCATATACATGCCTCTTCTAATCCACCCTTTGTAGTTCAATTTTCTTGATCCAGCTGATGAGTCTGAATTTGTGATATGCTTGTCATCTTCCTCATCTGGCGGAAAAACAGTACACAGAAGAATTTATTAAGCAAAATAATCTCAGAACAAAAGAGGAGGCACTGACGAACTTCTTAGTTAGCCATTACAGTAATTTACAAAAGCTCATAACTTAGTTTAATTACCTCTTACATTAAGCTGCAGTTCTGGAGTGTTTGCCATATCAAAGGGGTGAACACTGAGGTTACAATAAAAAATACACAAAAACAAAGACTCTGAGTAACTCAATGGGGTAACCTTTATACGCAGAGACTTGGGAAACTGATTATATGTTGCACATTTTTATGATAACATTGGCATATATTTATATAATGTTTTTCTCCCGATCATGGAACCTAGGACATTGTCCACGGCACATATAATAGGATACGAACTAAAATGATTTCGATGATGCAAAACTTTAACAAAGTATAAGTGTTGCCATCCAACATGTCTTGAGCTTCATTGCCTAGGAGAAAATTACTACATATATATATATATATATATATATATATAAAGTTGTTAGTTGTATATATTAATATTGCAGATGAAATGATATTTGAGTTTTCATGGGACTCCACTCACATTTTTGGATAAGACAAAATAACAAAAAAAGGATATCATTATAATGAGAAAAGCATTAATTTCATCAGTTTAATTAGCAATTGAAAATTAATCAAAAAATTATTACCTATACCACTACAAACAACAAATATTTATTATCTGTGAACATCACTTAGTCCAACACGAGCATTTTGTTAACTTGATGTTTTTCCATTTTTAATATTTAAAGAATAAAAGCTCCTGTAATTCTATATTGGAACTAATGTAGTTCAATTGTAGCTTATAGAATTTTAAATAATAAGTTGAGGTTGAGAATTAGTCTACTTTCATCATAGAATAAGTTGATTATAAGCAATATATCAAATTATTCTATGAAAATCATTAATAATAGTAATACACATTATCAAAAGTCGACTGATAGTTTGCAAGACAATCTGTTGGTGGAAATCGATTTGATAACCATTAATTTTTGTTTTTACTTTGTTTTATTTTATTTATCTAACTTTCAAGTTCTCTGTTTTTGTTTTTATTTTATTATTAGAATTTTGGCTATAGAAGGTGTGGAATGGGTGTTGTAATGGGCCTGAAATGACGAAAATGTAAAATTAGTAATAATGTACTCTTTGCCAAAGGAAAAATAAAATAAAATAACTCCACTCGCTCTTTATTTAATTTAATCTTCTTTCTCTTTTCAGTACTGAAAGGTTTCGTCTTTTTCTCTGACATTTTATTTAAATACCATAGACAAAGCATTTATTTTATTCAAGCATCTAATAAAAATTGCAGGCTGTGAGACTCTGATGTACATACTCTGATGTACAAATTTGCTAATTTTCATTGATAAAATAATGAAAAAATCTATTTGTCATTATTAGCTGCCAGTGGAATTTATATGGGATTTGACAATTTAATTAATTGTTTTAAAAAAATATAAAATAATTATATAATTAAATATATTTAATTAATATTTATTATTTCAGTATGAATTTCATTAATACTACTTAATTAAAAATAATATTAATTATTACTGTTATAAACTTATTAGTCAACAGTTTTAATTACCACAACAATGATTGCTCTGTATTAAAAAAAAAAAAGAAAAAAGAAAAAAAGAAAAACATATTTCCTATAATTGAATATTTTTTCCAAATAATTGTACGCACCTTTTAGTTAAAAATTGGGTTGATAGTTAGATACCGATGCTTTGGCTCTTTTCCTCCATTATCGTCCACCTTGTTATCTTGGACCATTCCACAACTCGCAAGGCATTTCAAAATGTTGATTAATTATTATTATTACTGTTGTTGCTCTTTTCATTTTTAAAAGAAATAATCAATTAAAGATCACCACTATAACTGAAAAAAAAAAAAAAGAAAAAAAAGAAAAAAAGAGCACCATTGATGCTTTTTATGTTTTTGGTGAATATGCTAGAAATGTTATGCTTCCTGTCTTTTGATTATTTTATATATATATATATATATATATATAATGGATGGTGCAGTTTCAATGGTAACGCAATATACACCACGCCATCACTAATGAGCAAAAAGGAGGAAATAAAATATTCAAATTCTATGGACTAAAAAATTAAAACTTCAAATCCAAAAACAATAGCAAGTGATTGAAGCTCGGCTACATGTGACATGAAATACAAGAGCAAATTCTTGTTGCTCTCGCAATAATGCTCCCTCCTCTCATAAATTGATGGGCCTCATACCCCTCAAGCTTAAAATTTTTTTAGACAAACATAATTTAATATCTACTTTGTTATCATCAATGATCATACAATTAAACTTTTTTTTTTATACAAATCCAAAATTATACCATTAAAGTGATATTTTTAGAAAATGGTATATGTAGTTATGCACTTTCTTTAACAAAACTAATACATCTATAAATTATATATATAACTCGTATTGGCTTAAATATTAATTGTTTACTAAAGATAAATAGTGAATACAATTTAGTTTTTCAATTCGCAATCGTTTTTTATATTTTAAGAAATCATCCAGCAGTATTATATCAATTCTCCATTGCCTCTGAAAATGCACACATTCTAAATTCAGTTTAACAGCTTTCATTTTTTATTTTATTTTTTATTTTCTCCTTTTTCTTAGTTTTAATACATTCTATCTCACTTATCTTTTTTTTTTTTTTTTTTTGGGTTGATCATCTCTTATTTATTTACAGTCATACTTATTGAATATAGTTATAATATTTATCTATTATATAATACTTTTTTTTTTGAAATACAATATAATAACTTATTAATTACAAATTTTAAAAATAATGATCATTTACATTTACAATGAATTCTGTAAGTTAATAACAAAATAATTACATAATTTAAAATAATTATTTATAAATAATATTTATTTAATTACTATTTTATGATCTTTTAATTATGAAGACGTCAATTCTTCATTTTAATGATTAACTTTATTGTTCTATGTCTAGTGCTCGATTTATTTTGGTTGACTAATTCTAACAAAATTTAAAATAATTTTTTTCTCTTTTTGCTTTAAACTACGATTTTTTAATATAAAATTTTAACGTATTTATTATAAATGTCAAATAATTGTTAAAATATTGAAATTACATTGCTCTAACAAAATAAAATTAATGGAAAATAATAAAAAACGAAACAGATCCAATTTATTAAAAATTCCAAAAAAAAAAAAGTGTTATTATATCACACAACGCACTCCCGAAAAATATTCCTGAGCCCATCATTGGAAGGAAAAAAGTTCATTAAGAGTTGAATTCGCTCCTAAGTGAACGACTGAAGATTAGTGTCAGGAACCGTCCAAAATTTCTCACTGGAATCCTAGACAAACTCTGATCCCAGGGAAACCATACCGGACTCTCCAATTGAAAATTCGGCAGAACCTCCCCTAAGGGATGGACTTACCACAAATTTCCTGCACTGAAAACACACTCCTATATTCATCCCCTTATTCCTCCCACAATACTACAAGTTGATTCCACAAATTTACAGCACTTCAAAAGAACAACAGTAATCCAGTGCATAATTAATACATAAGTGTCCAATACAGTATACAGAGCTTCATGAATTACTATTAAACATAGAATACAACAAGAGTGAAAGAAGTATTACAACTGCAATAAAAGAAGGCAAAGGTTCTTCTCGAACTAAGATAGCGAAGAAGATCAAGTCTGCTCCGGATGAATACCGACAAACCTAGTACCTAGAGGAACGGAATTTAAAAATATGAGATGCTAATCATCTCAGTGAGTAACCCTATCTACTATACAATTATAATACCACGGTAATAAAGTAGATAAATAATAATTAATTGGAAATAATAATTTCTCTCAAAACCCTTACGATTCTCTAGGTTGGAAAAGTTCCCCTTTTAAAACCTTTTCACAAACCCTTTATTCGTATTCCCCGAAAACCAAGACATCAATTTATTCAACTAAATATCAAATAAAATATAATAAGTCAAGCATCCAAAATTTATAATTAAAAGAAATTAATTTATTGAATAATTAAGTAAAGGGAAAATTAAACCAATTTAAAATCCCCATTCGAATAAATACCAAAAGCAGTATTAATTATATTTTTAATTCCAATACAATTTCAAAATATTTATTTTAAAATTCCAGTTCTGAAAATCACTTGATGCACCCACTATATACCAGTGGCGCCAACAGTACCCAGCGTCCCAAGGTACCGCCAGACAGGAGGTTATAGAGAGAAACCGGCATATGGTCACGTGGCGTCCCACCGCGCCGCTACAACCAGATGTCCCGGCCATGGAGGGGCGGCCTACCCTCATCCGATGGCAAACACAGGACAACCCCATAAAATCACCTGCGTGCTACTCACACCCATCTGCGCGTTAATCACATCCGTGTGCACACTAACCATATCACATATAAACAGAACACTAGTACGTGTATGGTGCATCTAAAAATCATAAATCAATACATCGCAAAATTTCAAATTTTCCATAAACATACCGGGTTTATTCCATCCAATTAAACCCGGAAATTCTCCACAATTTCTTTATAATCAACGTCATAAATTCCATGAATTTCAAATCCACCAACTCCCAAATCCACCAATTTAAATATTCCAATTTTTCCAATGGCATAAATATTTTTGAAATATAATAAATTAAATCACATAACATTCTATGGGCATACTTATAAGAATTGAAGTCACCAACATAAACAAATATTTTCTTTGAAATATTTGAAAATCAAATCATGCCTAAAATAATGTTAAAACCACAAGAATTTTATATATAATTGAATTCCAAAATTCTCAATACCATAAAATAATTTTCACACGGCATAAATTTATATAATGCGTATTTTCTTTAATCAAAATAAATCCACCAATAATTTCCAAAATAAATCAATTAAAATTTGACACATGGAATATAAATTTCAAATATTCAAATTACACATAATATTCACAAATTTAATTCCCGAAATTAATTTGAAGGTGGGTCACTCACCTTAAGCACGTATCTCAATCAAGATCCTCTACAGGATCGACTCCACTACTCGCACGTACACCTAAAACATCCACAATACACCAAACAAAAAATATTAATATTTTAATCGGGTAACTCCCAAATGGGTACCCGGGGAGCGAACACAAACGACAACCAAAGTTGACGAGTAATATACCGAATCGAAGCTTGAGCGATGAGGATTACAAATTCGGTCTTACTTCCCGGAGATCGGACCAGTGGTGGCCGGAATCTCGCCGGAAAACTTTCGGGATTCAACTCTTCGATCCTCTCAATCCTTCGTGAATTGGCGGAAAAGGACCCCGGATTTGGATTTAGGGGGTCGGAATCAGTGGAGATGAACCGGCGGTGCAACTGGGTACTCGCCAGAATAATGACTTCCGGCGAGCCGTTGCGGTCACCTGCAACCGTCGTTGGCGGCGGCGCGTGCGGTGGCCGTTGGCTGAGATTTTTGGGGGTTTTGTAGATCAAGGGGAGAGGGTTCCAACGGGACCGGCGGTGAGGCAAACGGAGGCCGGACGACGAAGAAATCGAGGTTTGAAGGTTTTCGGCGTCTCGCCGGAAAATGCTTCGATCCCGACTCGTGGGAGGTCCGGTGGTCGTGAAATTTGGTGGGCTGGCCGGAAATGAGGAGGTGGTGAGGGGTGGCTGGTACGTGTGGCCTAAAAATGGCCGGAAAGGGGTCAAACGGCGGTGGAGGGGAAAATCGCCGCCGAGCTTCGCCGGCTCGATCTGGGTGCGTCCGGCGACCGGCGGTCGTGAAATTTTGGGGTTTGGCCGGAAATGGGGAGGGGCTCCCGTTTGGCCGGCGCGTGTAGCAAGAATCGGCCGGAAAATTTGTCGATTCCGGCGGCCGGTCGTTTCTCTCTCTCTCTCTCTTTCTCTCTCCTCCCCGATATTTTTGCCAAATAAAAGCCATCGTGGGTGACACTGTTCACCCACGTGGACCAATCAGGTGACGACACGTGGCATTACTGTACACTTAAGCCAGATATAATAAAATATTACGGTATCCGGCAAACTTTACACGTCTATAACTTTTTAACCAGATATCCGATTTAAGCGTGCCGCTAGTCTATGGACTCGTATCGATGAGTACTTTACAACCATACAAAAGTCAAAGCAAAATTATACAATGATAAAAAGTCAACTCCCGGCACCTTTTGGACAGTTTGCACCTCGACTTGTTTTGCCCATAACTTTCAAACCGTAGCTCCGTTTTCGACGTGCTACTAGTCTACGAACTCAGGGCATCATGCACTTCGCCACGGTACCCTGGTCAACTCAAAATTTCAACTGGAACAAAAAGTCAACTTTTGACCCACTCAGTCAACGATCAACCTCGATCAACGTGCACGAATTCCGATGTGGTTTGGGACGGGGTATTACATTAGTGTTGTCAAAATACTATTTATAGAAAATAAATTCAATAACATTTTATATGTGAATATATATGTGAATATATATGAAGAGCCCTATGTTCAAAGCCAAGAAAAAAACAAAGGAAAATAAGTGGGAGTAGTGCCCAAGTTGGCTGCTACATTTTATATATGCTATTAGCGGCAGATAAAGCCTACTCTGTTTAGGCTACAATGACTATCTAGTTACTTGGTCCAAAAAAACAAAAAATGACCATCTAGTTACAAACAACATGACTCTGTCAAAAACTCAATTTTGCAAGGGTTGAGAAAATTATATTTAGTTAAAGAGAGATTTTATTGTGCAGATATGAGAGAACAAAGAAATTTCATTAAGTAACAGTTCCAAACCAAATCTTATATGGCTGCATGTCATGACATGACCACACTCAAGACAGCATATATATGTTACAAATGTGACATTCCACTTTCATGCATAACAGTTCCGAACGAATACTATTCTCGTTAAAACTATGCTAATGCATTCATATCCACTTATTCATCTTTCTTTGATCGATCTTTGGAATAACTTAGTGGTAAAACTATAGTTTCCCCATGTAATGATTTTAAATTGGAATCTTCTAACCCCAGATTAAAAAAAAAAAATTAAAAAAAAATTGAAAAAGAGAAATCCTTCCTTGACGCTCTTTCACATAGAGGAAGCTGCTTCTGAAACTCCAATATGGGCATTTGAATTTGCACTTTCAACGGTAGTACTACTCTTGGACTTCTGATCGTCAAGGTAGTTCTGATAGATATAAGAAACAGAGCCCCCAATAGCCAAAACTATTGAAATCACTTTCAAACCGTCCATATTGTCATGGAAAATGATAGCAGCCAAGACTTGAACAATAGGCAATGCCAAAGCACTTATGATATTGCAGAAAAGAGAAGAAACCTCAAAAATAAGAGCCACTATACCAATTTGGAAAACTTGCAAAACTATAGTACTCCAAAGAAGAGTCATGACATAGGAAATTTTACCCAATCCAAATCCATCCATCTCTTTGCTTAAATCCTTCCACTCACCGCTAGCAAAAACACCAACCAAGATCATGCAACTTGCTACTAGCAACTCAAAGATTACCATATCCAACACAACTCTAAAAGATTCCTTCTTTATAACTCTGCGGAAGAAGAACTGTGAGAGCGAAAGCCCAAGTGCAGCTAAAGCTGATGAGCAAACAGTGCATATGAAACCTATTGCTTGCTTTGCTTTAGAGACTCCCGAGAGGGACGAAGAATTGGGTTGAAAAGCAAGTAGGGTGGAGGAGATAGTGAGAAGGACAATGGAATTGATAATGAAAGGTGTGAACTTTTGGGAATTGAGGAAGAAGGAGAAGAGAGCTGTGAAGCCCAACTGGGATGCAAAAATGATTGTAAAAGTGGAAGCTGGGAGGTACAAAAACCCGTAGGAGGTTAAGAACGAGCCTAATGCGATAATTAGGCCTAAAACACCATAAACCATTGATAGGGCTAAAAGAGAAGGTGATGAAGGTTTCGCTTGCTGTTTTCCAAATTTGGATGATGAAGAAGAAGAAGAAGAAATGAAATACAAAGGAAGTAGAATTGGAAAACCAACAACTTGGACAAGAGCTGCTATCCATTTCCTTTGTCCACCTTGATCATAATACAATCTCCCCAAAAGGGTTGCTGATGATTGGCCACACAACAGAAATAGTATATAAATTGCTATTCTTATCCACCACTGGTAATTTCTTGCTGCTTCAAGTTTTGTTTCCTTGTTTTCCTGATCATCTTGTACTGAAAAAAAAAAAAAAAAAAACACAAAAAGTGTTTTGAAAGACTTAACCCACTTGTGCAGGTAATGAATTGATAAATTAAAATAGTTTTATACATTACTGGAAATAAAGAGGATTGCTTACCCATTACGTGAAGATTAATTTCTTGAGTTTCTGCCATATGTTGTTTCCGATCCAAAGGTGAAGAGGTTCTATAAAATGCAAACAGTAGCAACGGCTCTCTTTTTTTTTGTTTTTTTTTTTCCTTTATTTCTTTATTTCTTTTCAAGTTCTCATGCATAGAGACTATCTTGATGACCAACAAATTCAATTTTATTATATGACTGTAGATTATGCTCTGGATGTGTGGATGGGAATTAACTCCACTCAATTTTGGATAGACATAACTAAGTTGTAGGGAACTTTTTCTTTTTCTTTTTTGTTTTTAAATTCACTAATTTAACTATTAAATATGAGAAATAATGTTAGAAAATGAAGAAGTAATATTACAAAAATTTATATTTATAAATGAGAAACCTATATATGGAGCTCTACTACTAGCTAGTCAAGGGTCGTGGATAGCCAAACACACTTTAATGCTTTTTTTGTTTTTTTTTTTGGTTTGGTAAACCAATGTCTTAATAATGGGGATGTAACTTTGACTAGTAATTAATATATTTTCTCTGTTGTAGTAAAAAAGAAGAAGAAGAAGAGAGAAAAAAGCCAAAAAAAAAAAAAAAAAAAAAGTAAACCTACTATTTAAGTTCTGTATATATATATAATATATAGTATTTGACCAAGTTCTGTGTGTATATATATATATATATATATAATATAGTATTTGACCAGTACGCTGGCTTTTTTTTTTTTTTTTTTGTTCTTCAATAATAAGAAGAAGAAGGAGAAGAAGAATAGTAAACCTACTATATCTTTGTTCAATCTCTTTCAGTCGCATAAACTTTTTCCTTTTTAATTTCTATTGGAAATTAAATTTTAATAGACAAAACATTTATTCTAGTTCTTAGCAACCATGGAAAAAAAAAAAAAAAAAAGAGCATCTATTCTTGTGGAAGCATTTCACCACAATAGAAATTAAATATTAATTCTTTGGAATCATTGTCTCAGTCCCCCAAAAAAAAAAAAAAAAAAATCTTGGGAATCATTTATTGATAAGAAGTTAGAAGCTTTTTGCTTTTTTTTTTTTTTTCTTTAATCAAGCAATAATAGGTAGACAATCAATAAAATTAGAGTTAAATTAGTTTATCAAATGATATGGTTTTTTCATTCACTGTTCCTTTATTTATCTTTCTTGACAATCTCATTTTGTAAATATTTTTGGTGAACAATGTAACACCCCGTCCTGAATCGCACCGGAATCCGTGCACGTTAATCAAGGTTGACCGTTGACCGAAGGGGTCAAAAGTTGACTTTTTGACTCGGTGGAAATTTCGAGTTGACCAGGGTACCGTGGCGAAGTGCATGACGCCTTGAGTTCGTAGACTAGTAGCACGTCAAAAACGGAGCTACGGTTTGAAAGTTGTGGGCAAAACAAGTTGAAGTTCAAACTGTCCAAAAGGTGCCAGAAGTTGACTTTTTCTTGTGATGTAATTTTGAGTTGACTCTTGTATGGTTGTAAAGTACTCGTCAATACGAGTTCATAGACTAGCGGCACGCTTAAATCGGACATTTGGTTAAAAAGTTACGGACGTTTGAAATTCGCCGGGTACCGTATTATTTTAATATATTTGGCTTAAGTGCACAGTAACACCACGTGTCAGCTTCTGATTGGTCCACGTGGCATGAACAGTGTCACGCAGGGTTTTTATTTGTTAAAACTCTCGGGGAAGAGAGAGAAAGAGAGAGAGGAGAGAGAAAGAGAGAGAGAGGACCCGCCGGACTTTTTCAAGTTTTCCGGCCGAGATACTGTACACGCACCGGCCAGCCAGATTGCCCACCTCATTTCCGGCAAAACCTCCAAATTTCACGGCGAACGACCGCCGGACGCGCCCGGATCGGAGCTCCGAAGTTTGGCGGCGACTTTTACCCCTCCACCGCCGGCCACCGCGAAACGACCCTGTTCCGACCTATCTACAGTACACGCGCCAGCTAGCCTTGATCCTCTCCTCAAGTCCGGCCTACCCACCAAAAATCACGGCCATCGGACCACCGACGCGCCGGGATCGGAGCGTTTTCCGGCGAGGGGCCGGAAATCTTCAAACGGTGATTTCTCCGCCGTCTGACCTCCGTTTTGCTCACTGCCGGTCCCGTTGGATTGCTCTCCTCACGATCTACAAGTCTGCAAAATTTCACAGCCAACCGCCACCGCACGCGCCGCCGCCGGCGACGGTTGCCGGTGACCGTGGCGGCCCGCCGGAAAATACTGTTCCGGCGAGTACCCGAAATTTCGGCCAGCTCCAGTCCGCAGTGTTCGACCTCCTGAACCCAAATCCGACTTCCGTTTCTGCCAATTCGCGACGGTTTGGGAGAATTGCGGAGCCGAAACTCGAAAAGCTTCCAGATAAAATTCCGACCCCGTCGGGTACGATCATCGGAAATTAAGACCGGATCTGTGATTAGCATCACTCGAGCTTCGATTCGGTGCACGTGCGAGTAGCGGAGTCGATCCTGCGGAGGATCTTGATTGAGATACGTGCACAAGGTGAGTGACCCACCTTCAAATTAATTTTGGGAATTTATTTGGTGAATATATTATGTGCGATTTAAATATTTGGAATTTAATTTCTATGTGCCAAATATTTATTGGATTTATTGTGGAATTATTTATGAATTTATTGGATTTAAGAAAATGTGCATTCTACAAATTTATGCCATGTGAAATTATTTTATGGTTTTGAGGATTTTGAAATTGGTGTGGTTTTAATGGTAAATTGGGCACGATTTGACTTTCGAATATTTCAAGGAAAATATTTGGTTATGTTGGTGATTTCAATTTTTATAAAATATGCCCATGCAATATTATGAGATTTGATTATTATATTTCGAGAATTATTTATGCTATTGAGAAAATGTGGATATTTGAATTGGTGGATTTGAAAATCATGGAATTTATGGTGTTGATTATAAAGAAATTACGGAGAATTTCCGGGTTCAAGCGGATGGACTATGCCCGCTATGTTTATGAAAAATGTGAAATTTGTTATATAATTTAAACATGTGGATTTATGATTTTTGGATGCACCGTGCACGTACTGGTGTTCTGTTTATATGTGATATGGTTAGTGTGCACACGGTTGTGATTAGCGCGCAGGTGGGTGTGATTAGCGCGCAGGTGATGTGATTAGCGCGCAGGTGGGTGTGAGTAGCGCGCGGTTGATATTATAAGGTTGTCCTGTGGTTGCCATCGGATGAGGGTAGGCCACCCCCCTTGGCCGGGACACCTGGTTAGCAGCGGCGCAGTGGGACGCCATGCGACCGTATGCCGGTTTCTCTCTATAACCTCCTGTCTGGCGGTACCTTGGGACGCTGGGTACTATTGGCGCCACTGGTATATAGTGGGTGCATCAAATGATTTTTAGAACTGTGTTTTAAAAATAAAATGTTTGGAAACTGTATTGGAATTAAAAATATAATTATTACTGTTTCTGGTATTTATTTGATGTCATGGTTTTCGGGGAATATGAATAAAGGGTTTTGTGAAAAGATTTTAAAAGGGGAACTTTTCCAACTGAGAGAATTGTAAGGGTTTTGAGAGAAATTATTATTTCCAATTAATTATTATCTATCTACTTATTACTATGATATTATATTGTATAGTAGATAGGGTCACTCACTGAGATGATTAGCATCTCACACTCTTAAATTCCGTTCCTCTAGGTTCCAGGTTGTCGGTGTTCATCCGGAGCGGACTTGATCTTCATCGCTGTTTTACTTCGTGAAGTACCCTGTTCTTCCTTTATTGCAGTTGTACTATTTCTTTCACTCTTGTTGTATTTATTATGCACTGGATTACTGTATTTATTTTGAAGTGCTGAAATTTGTGGAACCAACTTGTAGTACTGTGGGAGGGATAAGGGGATGTTGTTAGAAGTGTGTTTTCGGTGCAGGTAATTTGTGGTAAGTAAATCCCTTAGGGGAGGCTCTGCCGGATTTTCCGTTGGAGGGTTCGGTAGGGTTTCCCTGGGATCAGGGCTGTCTAGGGTTCCGGGGAAGGAATTCTGAACGGGTCCTGACAAACAATTTGATGCAATAAGCATAGGAAAAATCCATGTCAAACTCATCATTGGTCGAGCAATAGGTAGACAATGGGCATAAGAGAAATCCGAGTCCAACTTATTATTGTTCTAAAAGAACGTTTTGGTATTCATAAAAAATAAATAAATAAATAAAAGAATGTTGATTGAAGCTGTATTTAAGTCGTAAAGTATATAACCTTTTTGGAAATGTATTCTAAATAATAAATAAAAGAACAATGGTATTCCACTTTCATATATACAAGTGCTAGAAGAATAATATTTTGGTTAAAAAAATGCAACTACATACATATATATATATATATATATATATTTATTTATTTATTATACACCCACTACTGCATAACCACTTTTCCATTGCAAACGAGGATCATTATTCATTACATTTGTATTTTTTTTTTTCTTTTGACACTCACTTATTCAAATTTAATCTTTCTCTTGTTGATACTAGAGAATAATTTAGTGTCAAAGTTACTATTTTTTAATATAATAATTCTGAATTTTATTCCCTAACTCCAATTACGGAAAAAAAAAAAAAAAATCCTTCTTGATCCTCTTTCAAATAGAGGAAGCTTCTTTTGAAACTCCACTATTAGCATTTGAATATGAATCTTCAGTAGTACTCTTGGATTCCTGATCATCAAGGTAATTCTGGTAGATGTAAGAAACAGAGCCCCAAATGGCCAAAACCATTGAAATCACCTTCAAACCATTCATATGGTCATGGAAAACGATGGCAGCCATAACTTGAATAATAGGCAATGACAAAGAACTAATGACATTGCAGAAAAGTGAAGAAACCTCAAAAATAAGACCCACAAAACCAATTTGGAAAACTTGCCAAGCTATAGCAGTCCAAACAAGAGTCATAACATAGGAAACTTTACCCAATCCAAATCCCTCCATCTCTTTGCTTAAATCTTTCCACTCCCCACTAGCAAAAACTCCAGCCAAGATCATACAACTTGCCACTAACAACTCAAAGATTATCATATCCACCACGGCTCGAAACGATTCCTTCTTAATAACTCTCCGGAAGAAGAATTGCGAGAGAGAAAGCCCGAGTGCAGCCGAAGCTGCGGTACCTAGAGTGCATATAAACCCTATTGCATGATTTGCTTTGGAGACTCCGGACAGGGAGGAAGAACTAGGTTGACAAGCAAGAAGGGTGGAGGAGATTGTCAGGAGGACAATGGAATTGATAATGAAAGGTGTGAACTTTTGGGAATTGAGGAAGAAGGAGAAGAAAGCTGTAAATCCCAATTGGGATGCTAAAATGATTGAAAAAGTAGAAGCTGAGAGGTATGAAAGCCCATAGGAAGCCAAGACAGAGCCTGATGCTATGAGTAAGCCAAGGATACCATAAACCATAGATAGAGCTACAAGAGAAGGTGATGAACATTTTGTTTGTTTTCCCAATTTGGATGATGATGATGATGAAGAAGAAGAAATGAAATACAGTGGAAGTAGAATTGGAAAACCAACAACTTGGACAAGAGCTGCAATCCATTTCTTTTGTCCACCTTTATCATAGTACAATCTTCCCAAAAGGGTTGCTGATGATTGGCCACACAGCAGAAATAGTATATACATGGCTATTCTTATCCACCACTTGTAATTCCTTGCTGCTCCATTTTTTGTTTCCTTGTTTTCCTCATCTTGTGCTATGAAAAAACCAAAAACACAAAAAGCGTTTTTGAAAAACTTGATTAGATGCTTAATATATGCCAAAACAAACAAACAAACAAATATGAAGATAGAGAAACTCACCCCTTGCATGAAGTCTTATTTCTTGAGTTTCTTTCATAGACATCAAAAATCCGAGTCCTAATGACTTTCCAAGTTCTCATGCATAGAAATGATGACCAATACATGCAAATTATATAACATGACTAAAATGACTACTGTTCCAAGATGTGAATGAGAGTTGAAATGACTCCACCCTATTAACAATTTTGGATAAGACAAATAAATAATAATTTCTTTTGAAAAATAAGTTATTTACTATTTAGAAACGAGAAATTTCGTTTAGTAGAAAGTGTATTACAAAATTTAGAAATTTGGAAACGAGAAACACCTCTGCCACCAATCCAAAGGGTCGTGGATTGCGTTATTAGGAAACACTTAATTAACTTAAGCAATCTTCTTTATTAATATTGATTCTCTGAGAAACTTAATTATTATATGCATAAAGCATCTATTCTAGTCAGGCATCTAATCTAGCGTGTAGAAGTACCAAAAGCGTTTATTCTAGTGGAAGTTTTTCACTAAAATAGTAATAAATATTCTTGGAATCATTGTCTTGGCCAAACAAGAAATAGAATAAAATAAGAAACAGACTTTGGAATCATTTATGGATTGGAATTTAATGGCTTCACATGGGAATAGATATAGCGAGCTTTTTTTTAATATATATATATATATATATATATCAAGCAATTATTAGGGTAGACAATGGGCATAAAAGAAATCCAAGCGGCACTTAAAATCTTTGTTCTAAAGAACTTTGGTGAAGCTGTAATTAAGTTGTAAAGAACTAAAATTTGCGTAAATTTATTTTCAAAATAGGGAGAGTTGTCAGATTGACCTTGTTGTGGCACTTAAAATCTTTTTTATAAAGTTGGTGAAGCGGTATTATTATTATTATTATTATTATTATTATGATCATCATCATCATCATTATTATTATTCTCATTATTGAAAAGGAAGAGGAGAAGCTAGATTGGAAAGAATAAATTTTTGGACATTTATTTTAAAATAGGGAGAGTTGTTGGATTGACCTTGTCTTCAAAAGTTGTTGTAATTGTTTTCATGTATATTTCAAAAATTAAATTGACACAAAGGATAAAAATTAGAAAATGAAAAACCGGCCAATTAACCCACCATAGATTCATGGGCCATTGACCCGTTGGATTAACAGAAATGCGTGATGGCACATTTACCCAGCATGGAACCCAATTAATTGGGAGGGTTAGCTTTGTTGAAATAAAGAAGATTAGTTTTTGAACTTTGGACCTCAAAATCCACTAATGTGGAGTCTCTCTGTTTTAATATTTGATTTGAGATATTATTCTAGAGATTAGATAAAATGCCAATTATCCTATATGGTTCAAAGGAAAAAAAAAAAAAAAAAGAAAAGAAAAGAAAAGAAAAGTGAGTTATAAAGCTGCTTTTGCAAAACACAACATATCTCCTGAATTACCAAAACAAAAAATAAAAGAGATTAAAAAAAAAAAAGAAAAAAAGACAACCATCTCCCATGCTCAAGCTTAGACCTTTTGTCTCTAGTTAAGTACCCTGATCTTCAAGACATAACCGATTATTAAGCTTGTTTTGTGGCTAAGAAATTCTTTCACTACGCGAAAAATAAGCTCTAGCGACACATTATTAGCGACGCTACGAGATAAATGCGTCTAAAAAAATAAAACCGCGACTCTGAGGTTAATACGTCAGTAAAAATTCGACCAATCGACGACGCATAAAAAAAAAGTTGTCGTCGAGAAGTCGCGAGAAACAAAAACACACGACGCATAAGACTTAGAGTCGCTGAATAAACACAATTATGCGTCGCCTATTAGTGTAACAACTTTTTTTTTTTTTTTTACGTTTTTTTAAGTATGTAACAGTTGATTTTCTTTCAAATTTAAATAATAAGTGAAAATGTTTAAATAATTCGGAAAATATTTTATTGATATAAGGCGACGTATACACTATTATGGGTCGCCCATTAGGGAATAAATTTATATTTTTGGGTGTTTTTTCTAAGTATTAAATAGTTGATATTCTTTCAACTTTAAATAACAAGTGAAACTGTTTAAGCAGCATGACATTTTTTTTTTTTCAAAAAAAATTTTTAAAAGATTTATTAATGATATCAGGCGACAAGAAGAATTGTGCGTCGCCTATTAGTCTATTATCATATATTTTTTTTGAAATTTTTAGTAAGTATTAAACAGTTGATTTCTTTCAACTTTAAATAACAAGTGAAAATGTTATAGCTGCTTCACAGTGCTTTTTTTTTTTTTATTCAAATAAATTTTTAGAAAATATGTTATTGATATATGGCGACGCATAAATACCATTATGCGTCGCCTATTATTGTGAAATTTTTTTTTTTGTTTTTTTCTAAGTATTAAACAGTTGATTTCTTTCAACTTTAAATAACAAGTGAAAATGTTATAGCTGCTTCACAGTGCTTTTTTTTTTTGTTTTTTCAAATAAATTTTTAGAAAATATGTTATTGATATATGGCGACGCATAAATACTATTATGCGTCGCCTATTATTGTGAAATTTTTTTTTTGTTTTTTTCTAAGTATTAAACAGTTGATTTCTTTCAACTTTAAATAACAAGTGAAAATGTTATAGCTGCTTCACAGTGCTGTTTTTTTTTTTGTTTTTTCAAATAAATTTTTAGAAAATATGTTATTGATGTATGGCGACGCATAAATACCATTATGTGTCACCTATTATTGTGAAAATTTTGTTTTTTTGTTTTTTTCTAAGTATTAAACAGTTGATTTCTTTCAACTTTAAATAACAAGTGAAAATGTTATAGCTGCTTCACAGTGCTTTTTTTTTTTTGTTTTTTCAAATAAATTTTTAGAAAATATGTTATTGATATATGGCGATGCATAAATACCATTATGCGTCGCCTATTATTGTGAAATTTTTTTTTTGTTTTTTTCTAAGTATTAAACAGTTGATTTCTTTCAACTTTAAATAACAAGTGAAAATGTTATAGCTGCTTCACAGTGCTTTTTTTTTTCGTTTTTTCAAATAAATTTTTAGAAAATATGTTATTGATATATGGCGACGCCTATTATTGTGAAAATTTTTTTTTTGTTTTTTTTCTAAATATTAAACAGTTGATTTCTTTCAACTTTAAATAACAAATGAAAATGTTATAGCTGCTTCACAGTGCTTTTTTTTTTTTTTTTTCAAATAAATTTTTAGAAAATATGTTATTGATGTATGGCGACGCATAAATACCATTATGTGTCACCTATTATTGTGAAAATTTTGTTTTTTTGTTTTTTTCTAAGTATTAAACAGTTGATTTCTTTCAACTTTAAATAACAAGTGAAAATGTTATAGCTGCTTCACAGTGCTTTTTTTTTTTTGTTTTTTCAAATAAATTTTTAGAAAATATGTTATTGATATATGGCGATGCATAAATACCATTATGCGTCGCCTATTATTGTGAAATTGTTTTTTTGTTTTTTTCTAAGTATTAAACAGTTGATTTCTTTCAACTTTAAATAACAAGTGAAAATGTTATAGCTGCTTCACAGTGCTTTTTTTTTTCGTTTTTTCAAATAAATTTTTAGAAAATATGTTATTGATATATGGCGACGCCTATTATTGTGAAAATTTTTTTTTTGTTTTTTTTCTAAATATTAAACAGTTGATTTCTTTCAACTTTAAATAACAAATGAAAATGTTATAGCTGCTTCACAGTGCTTTTTTTTTTTTTTTTCAAATAAATTTTTAGAAAATATGTTATTGATATATGGCGACGCATAAATACTATTATGCGTCGCCTATTATTGTGAAATTATTTTTTTTTGTTTTTTTTTAAGTATTAAACAGTTGATTTCTTTCAACTTTAAATAACAAGTGAAAATGTTATAGCTGCTTCACAGTGCTTTTTTTTTTGTTTTTTCAAATAAATTTTTAGAAAATATGTTATTGATATATGGCGACGCATAAATACCATTATGCGTCGCCTATTATTGTGAAATTTTTTTTTTGTTTTTTTCTAAGTATTAAACAGTTGATTTCTTTCAACTTTAAATAACAAGTGAAAATGTTTAAACTGCTTCACAGTGATTTTGTTTTTTTGTTTTTTCAAATAAATTTTTTGGAAAACATTTATTTATATAAGGCGACTCAGAAACTCTATTATGCGTCGCCTATTAGTTTAAGGATATTTTTTTTTTATTTTTTTCTAAGTATTAAACAGGTGATTTTCTTTCAACTTTAAATAACAAGTGAAAATGTTTAAACAGCATCACAGAGCTTTTTTTTTGTTTTTTTTTTCTTATTTCCCTCAGGCGACCCTCAAGCTTTTTGTGCGTCGCCTATTGACTTTTTATTGAAATATTTTTTTTCCTTTGGTTTTGTGAAAATATTTATCAATCTGTTTTACTTTTGGCATCAAATAATCTGTTAAAATATTGAAGCACATAACTGTGATGGTTTTTTTTTTTTTTTTTGCATTATTTGTATCAGGCGACTCTGAAGCATATTGTGCATCGCCTGTTCATCGTTTATTTTAATTATTTTTAATATTGTTTGAAATTTTGTAAAATTTGTATGTTTGAAACCAAAGTTCATGCAAAACAAATACTACCTTATGAGCGATTTTCACAAATTTGTCTACGATATTTTATATGTACAAACAAAAGCTATTAACAAAAGCTAGCTATTTCACTACCATGCATATGTATTCATTGGTTTGAGATACTTGTGATCATCGCTATTGCCCATTCATCTCTAAATTCGTTGACATTTTCAGCTTGTAACCAAGTGACACCTTCATACTGAACATGAGAAACTTATGTTAATACATATAAAAATAATCATAAATATTAATTATTATATAATAGAAATATGATGAAATCATTAAATTAATAATAATTTACCATTCCTCTTAAGTCCCGGGGAGGAACTTTGCACCTAATGATATCTCGCATTATCATCATCATATAGTAACCGCATTCCGTATTCCCGGGCTGCATCGATGTCTAAATTTGCAAACAGTAAATTATGTGTAATATTAGATACGAATATATACAAGTATTTAAATTAACTAACAACTAATAATGCTAAGTTTTTATATATAATAATTACCTTAGTATTTTGCCACCGAAGTTTCTTTTCAAATGTCATTCCTTGGTTCCATGCAACGAAGGAACTATATAGAAATATAAATATTGTATAAGATTATACAATAGCTTCAAAAGTACAAATCCAATATATATAAGAACAATTAAGTAAAAATATTAGAGTTATTAATTAACTTACTCGTCGATCAAAGATTTTAGATCCTTATCAATTATATTCTTATGAGTCTTCAAAGAATCAAAAAACCATGCTACTGCTTTATATAAATCAACAACACATAGCATCCAATGATTCCTAAAAACACCAATAAATATTTTAGTTAATATGATGTTTCTCGAAATGAATATTTTCATAACATAATTCAATAAAACTAACACAATATTACCTTGCACAGTAGGGAAATAACCATAGTTGATTATTTCTTGCATCTTGCAATCTACTCAATATATTTAATATCCGTTCATGAGGGTTTTGATGACCAACCAAAGCAATAATATCTGGATGAACAAAGCAATATTTCCCTTGAAAGGAGCCCGTCAATCCCTCACATAAATGCCTACATAATCCGATTACAAATAATTATAGTGTTTAATTAATTAAATTAAAGAATTAGTTATAAAGACATCCAAATTTAGTTTACCTTATGTAGAATGAGATGCATTCGGAAGATAATTCTTGCATGTAACAAAAATCGTTTATATCGCTACTCGCTATGGCCAACTGTTGTTCTTCCCCAAAGATCTCTTTTTTCATATTAAAAAACCATAAATGATCGCTATCGAAGTCTTTGATCCGACGTAGCAACTCTCGGATCGTTGGGGTAACGATTAAGGGATCAACATTATCATCTTCATCATTCTCAACATTTGACCTGTTCGAGCTTCCCTACAAAATATCAACAAACAACATTTAAAATAGAACAAAAATGAAATTATTTTAAACTTCATTAATATATATAGCTGCATCGAACAATACCTCCTCAGATGGCAAGATAACAAGATCTCTTGGCCATGCAACAAATGCACCTTCAGCATCACCGACACGTATGATGTCAAATGACGGAATAGGCAAAGGTGCAAATCCATCAATAACGTCATCAACAGTTACCTTATAATTTGCTGCACCTAGCTTCACACCATGGCACATATTCATTGGCAGCGAAGGTACCAAAGTGCCATGTGCTACTATATGGCCAACATTGCCTTGTGCAAGATTGCATTTTACACCCTGCAAAGTTTAAAAAAAAAAAAAAAGATTAATATATGTTCACATGACAATATTCCTTCAACTTAAAGACTCGATCCCATGACCTCATGGCGGTAGGTAAGACCCTTCAACCATGGGAGCTATATAGATAGTAATAACCCACTTAAACATACATACATACATATATATATATATATAAATAAATAAATAAATAAATAAAATATGAAATAATCACCTCAGGATAGATCCGAGGAGCATCAATCCAAGATGTAGATTGGGTCCCATGAGCAGCAACATCATCGAATTGGGTGCCCAGAGCATCAACATCATCGGCTGGGGGGGTCCCATGAGCAGCAACATCATCGACTTGGGTCCCACGAGCATTAACATCATCGGCTGGAGGGGTCCCTAGACCAGCAACATCATCGACTTGGGTCCCAGGAGCAGCAACAGTATCGGCTAGATGAGCGAGTGACGGAATCTGAATACCACATGCCGATATGAGCGCATCAACTTGGGCAGCGCTGCTGCTGCTTGAATTTCTGACAATCGCCATCAGACCTTTGAGCAGCGTCTCATAGATTGAATTGTTTCCACTTCCCTCCGACTTGGTCTTTTTTTGTGAACTCGGCTTAGGAGTATGGAAAAAGTTATTCACCGTGTATCCTTTGCCTCGACCCCTAAGCCTACCTCCATACTCCTCTTTTCCCAAAGCTTGTGTTATGATATCCACAGGAGGTGAAGGCCGAATTTCTCCTTCTGTTGCCTTCTTCTTTAAGTCATTCTACAATATATTGTTTAAATGATTGAATATATCAGTTTATATAATAATGAAGTGAATAATAATATATGCAACAAATATTCATATAAAATACAATACTCACAATTTTTTCCGCTACATGTTCAGTTTCTTCATTTGCGTATTTTCCATCCTTCCCCATACGTGCCCGTATCCACAGGTCATCTCGGTCTACATAATCTTCAGTGCCTCTTTCAAGTTGCTTCAAAATTACAAATAAATTAATTTTAATAATGCATGCAACTGATCAAGTAACAATGACAAAATTATTATGGTTAAATGTAAATAAAAATAAATTGCATACAATGGCTCTTTCTAATCTCGCGTAGCCCATTGCACCTATCCTATGCGGATACTTGTTTAATTGCCGTTTTTCCGAATATTTTTGACTTAATGCCTACAAAAGTTATAAATAAACATATTAGAAAACCCAAATAACATAAGTCACCATAACAAATTTTAATTTTTATATAAATAATGCCAGCGCAATTTAATACAACAGTACCGTGCGTTAAATAAAACTATACCTGGAATTTATCCGACAACCTTTGTTGTACAAAATCATCCCACACCTCTTGGCTTATGAATTCATAAATTGAGGGTCGATGCTTCAACTTTTCGGGTGTGTCAATATATGGTCGAACAAAAGATCTATACAAGTAATTCTTGAATTTTCTCCATTTGTCACAACAATCTTTTAAAGTTGCCTTCCTAAAACTATCATCCTTACCCGTATATTGCTGTAAAATTAAAATATATATATATATATATATATATTTAGTAACATTGATTGACAAGTAAATGCGGTAAGTTAGAAATGCAAGTAAAATGCATATATACAAGCTGCAAATGCAAAAAAAGAATTATAAAATCTCCATCTATTAAATATT
This sequence comes from Ziziphus jujuba, assembly GCF_031755915.1. Taxonomy (NCBI): domain Eukaryota; kingdom Viridiplantae; phylum Streptophyta; class Magnoliopsida; order Rosales; family Rhamnaceae; genus Ziziphus; species Ziziphus jujuba. The sequence goes on along the minus strand of NC_083384.1, from coordinate 6,647,902 downwards.
ATTTATAATAAACAATATCTAACAATAATGCACTCCGTACCTTTATTGATGCCCATAGGTTATCTTTTAACCTATCGGACACATCTCTCCAATTAGGTATATTAATTGGTATTGTGCTCCTAGCCAACGAGCCCTCCAAATTGTTTAGTCGAACGGCCTCAGAGTTAATAGCAACTCCAACCTCATTATATTGAGGTTCCAAGCTTTTGTTTCCCGCCAAATGCTTCCTAAGGCCTTTCATTGTTGTGGCCCCTCGTTTTCTACGCCTTGGGGATGATGTATTCGGCCTTTCCATATCACTGGATGGTGATCCAGCGCCATCCCCATCCGAGAGGACATGTTCATTAAAAGAATCCATAATTCTACATACAAAAAACATAAACACAAATTAATATTACTAACAATATGAACATAGGGTGTAGTATAATGAATAAACCATTAATAACAATAATAAACGATAAATTCATGTAATTTATTTACCAAGTGATGCAGTAATAGTATCTACTCTTAACATCTATCCTTTTTAACAGTCATTAACATTTTCAAACTTTGCATCCGGCGACTAAATCACTAATGGATTTTGAGTCGCACAAACGACGTCGTTTTAAGACCCAAAACATAGCACCACCTCTGACATTTCCCACGCAAATTTAACCATATAAACACATAATACAAATAATAGCATATAATTTTGCTTTACATACAATCGAACCCCACTTAATAAATATAGCTATTTTTCCAAACAAAATTTAGCTAACCCATTGTCGACAACAAGCCATGATTTTGACAACATAAAACCCCACCAAAATTACAGTAACGAACAAATATTTAAAAAAAAAACAAAAACACCAGCAAACAGAATTTTTTTTCCAGCAAACACATACACCACCGAACCCCAAAAGGGATGAAAAACAGCACACAAAAACAGCACACATATACACCACCGAACCCCAAAAGGGATGAAAAACAGCACACCTTTACAAATCCAGCAATCAAGAGGAACTTCAAGCCACCACAGCAGTGACGGCGACGGCACGGCAGAAACCCAGCAACCAAATCCCGGCGACGAGACGGCAAAAACCCCAGCCACCCAATGCGACGGCGACGGAGAGAAGGTGAAGTTCTTCCAACCCAACCACCGGCAAGAAGGAAGAAGCAGAGGAAGAAGGAACTTTGGGTATTTAGGAAAGAAACCCACAAAATCCTTCAAACCCTTGAAAGAAACAAGAATGCATAATGAGAGTGATCCTTCAAAATCTTCTCATACCCCCTATATTGCTTCCAACTTTCTAGTTTCCGTACTAATGGTTAATGGTTGAAAAGAAAGCCCATAGATTAACGTGCCATTTTATTTATAATATTTCATGAATATTGGGGAATAAAAAAATGTTATTAAAAACATTTTAGGGGCAAATAAAAATATTTAAAGACACTTACAAACGAAAAAATGGAAATACAAAAAAAAATAAAAATAAAAAGAAATCAGAAACAGCGACGTATAAAGAATAAAATACGTCGTCTATAAAAATTAAAAAGCATATAAATTTTAAGTGTTTTGAAATGTTAAATAAAAAATAAATATACTTGAAAGAAAATCAGACTGATTAAAAAATATAAAAAAAAACTCATTCACGTTGTTAAAATATTTTAACTAGTTATTTGATGCTGAGATAAAATCAGATTGATTAAAAAAATAAAAAAACAAAACTCATTTATGTTGTTTAAATATTTTCACTGGTTATTTGATGCTGGAAGAAAATCAAATTATTAAAAAGCATGGTTTTTTTGAAAAAAAAAAATTGGGTATTAGGCGATGCATAATACTGCTTATGCGTCGCCTATTACTATAATTAAAAAAAAAAAAACTCTCTTTATATTGTATAAATATTTTCACTGGTTATTTGACGCTCAACTAAAATCAAATTGTTAAAAATGAAGTTTAAAAAAAAAATATAGGGTATTAGGCAATGCAAAAGCATCCTTATGCGTCGCCTATTACTAAAATTCAAAAAAAAAAAAAAAAACTCTCCTTATCTTGTTTAAATATCTTCACTGGTTATTTGATGCTCCTAGAAAATCAAATTGTTAAAAAAGATAGTTTTTTTGGGGAAAAATAAAAAAAAAACATGGGTATTAGGCGACCAATAATGATGTTTATGCGTCGCCTATTACTATAATTTACAAAAAAAAAAAAAAAAAAAAAAACTCTCTTTATCTTGTTTAAATATTTTCACTGGTTATTTGATGCTGGAAGAAAATCAATTGTTAAAAATGAAGCTTTAAAAAAAAAAAAAACTTTGGGTTATAGGCGACGCATAAGACTTCATATGCGTCGCCTATTACTACAATTTAAAAACAAAAAAAAAAAAAACCTTCTTAACTTGTTTAAATATTTTTACTGGTTATTTGATGCTCCAACAAAATCAAATTGTTAAAAATGAAGGTTTTAAAAAAACATATAAAAAATAAATGTGTATTAGGCAACGCATAAAATAGATTATGAGTCGCCTATTACTGTAATTTAAAAAAAAAAAAATCCTGTTTATCATCTTTAAATATTTTCACTAGTCATTTGATGCTGGAAGAAAATCAAATTGTTAAACAGGAAGATTTGAAAAAAAAAAAAAAAAACCTTCTCTAACTAGTTTAAATATTTTAACTGGTTATTTGATGCTCCAAGAAAATCAAATTGTTAAAAAAGATGGTTTTTTTTGGAAAAAAAAAAAAGGGTATTAGGCGATGCATAAGGATGCTTATGCGTCGCCTATTACTATAATTTAAAAAAAAAAAAAACTCTCTTTATCTTGTTTAAATATCTTCACTGGTTATTTGATGCTCCTAGAAAATCAAATTGTTAAAAAAGATGGTTTTTTTTGGGGAAAAAAAAAAAGGGTATTAGGCGACGCATAAGGATGTTTATGCGTCGCCTATTACTATAATTAAAAAAAAAAAAAACTCTCTTTATCTTGTTTAAATATTTTCACTGGTTATTTGATGCTCCAACAAAATCAAATTGTTAAAAAGGAAGGTTTTAAAAAAATATATGAAAAATAAATGGGTATTAGGCGACGCATAAAATAGATTATGCGTCGCCTATTACTGTAATTTTTTTAAAAAAAAAACTCTGTTTGTCATCTTTAAATATTTTCACTGGTCATTTGATGCTGGAAGAAAATCAAATTGTTAAATAGGAAGATTTAAAAAAAAAAAAAAAAAACCTTCTCTAACTAGTTTAAATATTTTAACTGGTTATTTGATGCTCCAAGAAAATCAAATTGTTAAAAAAGATGGTTTTTTTTGGAAAAAAAAAAAAGGGTATTAGGCGACGCATAAGGATGCTTATGCGTCGCCTATTACTATAATTTAAAAAAAAACAAACTCTCTTTATCTTGTTTAAATATCTTCACTGGTTATTTGATGCTCATAGAAAATCAAATTGTTAAAAAAGATGGTTTTTTTTTGGGAAAAAAAAAATGGGTATTAGGCGACGCATAAGGATGTTTATGCGTCGCCTATTACTATAATTAAAAAAAAAAAAACTCTCTTTATCTTGTTTAAATATTTTCACTGGTTATTTGATGCTCCAACAAAATCAAATTGTTAAAAATGAAGGTTTTAAAAAAATATATGAAAAATAAATGGGTATTAGGCGATGCATAAAATAAATTATGCGTCGCCTATTACTGTAATTTTTTTAAAAAAAAAAACTCTGTTTATCATCTTTAAATATTTTCACTGGTTATTTGATGCTGAAATAATATCAGATTGATTAAACAGAAAGATCATAAACCCAAAAAAACAAATTATTTGTTCATAAGCGACTCATAAATATTTTAATGAGTCGCTTTTTATTTGAAATGTCCTTCCCAAATGTAATCTATTAGTTTATTTGGGTTCATATAAACTATCACTGATAGCCGAAAACATGAAAGTGCAACTCGTTGAACATACTTACTTCGAGCAATTGGACTATGGGTCCTTGCTTTAGACCAATTTACAATTGTTATATCCTATCTCAAATTATGTCGTGAGATGTGTTTTTGTGTTTGTGTATACTCATAATATATGAGAATAATTGAAAAGAGCATTGATAGAACTGTTTTATATTTTTAGATTAATTGACTTGGTGTTCATTGGAATGCTATGTGAAAATTTTTTTTGAATGTAATTTTAAAAAAAGTGACACAAATTAAAAAATAAATTTTAATTACTATTGGATAAGGCGACCCTTATATACGTAAATGTGTCGCCTGTTTCTATCAATGAGTCGTTAGATCATCTACCTTTTTAAATGTAAAATTACCATTTTAGAATTATTGCCAAAAGTTTAAGAAAGAAATAAACAGTACTTGGAGAAACTTATTTGTTTTAAACAAATTAAAAAAAGAGCATCTATGAAACTGTTTATCCTTTAGTGACACAATTTATCTGAATACGTCGCCTGTTTATCCAATTTCTTAAACTTTTTGGCGCGTTATCAAAATTTATGCAGGATTTTGAATACCATTTCTTTTCACAAAATATGTGTTAGTACACTTCATAATAGGTGTTAGAATTGGAAGCAATCTAAAAGAGACTTGAAGAGTGGGATATTTCGTGTTTAATTTTCCATTTGCTTGCATTGCTATCTGGAAGTTGGATTTCTTTCTTCATGGATTCTTCTTTCTTCGTCTCCCTCGTGGTTAGCTTGGATTCTTCTTTCTTCGTCTCCATGGTTTCGGTGAGTTTCTTTTCGCTTTATGATTGGCGGTGACATGTGGTGGATTGGGTTATTTTTTATTTATTTATTCATTATACCCGAAGGTTAGGTTCGCTGGGTTTTCTTAATCTTGTTCTTGTGGATAATTTGTTTTCGATGGGTTTTCTTAATCTTGCTTTTGTCAATAATTTGTTTGCGATGGGTTTTCTTAATCTCGCTTTTGTGGGTAATTTGTTTGCGATGGGTTTTTTTAATCTTGCTTCGATGGGTTTCTTAATCTTGCTTTTGTCGATAATTTGTTTGAGATGGGTTTTCTTAATCTTGCTTTTGTTGATAATTTGTTTGCAATGGGTTTTCTTAATCTTGCTTCGATGGGTTTCTTAATCTTGCTTTTGTCGATAATTTGTTTGCGATGGTTTTCTTAATCTTGCTTTTGTCTCAAATTTTTTTTATGATATTGTTTGATATTGTTCTGTTTAGATTGGTAGGGAAATGGATAAATCATGGATAACGAAGGATAGAACCTCAAGCGATTTTGCTAAGGGGGTGAGTGAATTTTTGAAATTTAGCATGGAGAATGCCAATGATTGTAATGCCATACGGTGTACTTGCATGCAATGCGGGAATATGAAAATCCATACTATTAGGGATATTAAAGGCCATATATATTGGAATGGGTTTGATGTCAACTATCGGTGATGGATTTGGCATGGTGAGTCATGTGCTGATGGTATTAGACCATCTTCTCATTTTGGGAATATTAATGTAGAATATAATGAAAATGATAGTAGTAGTAAGGAAGACGTGGCTTTCAATAGCTTAGACATGACCCGTGCTGCATTAGAAACTTTTGATAATGATCCTAATGAATTTGCTACCTTATTGGAGGATGCGGAGAAACCTTTGTACCTAGGTTGTACCAAATTTACCAAGTTGTCGGCTTTGGTTAAATTATACAAATTAAAGGTAAGATATGGATATTCTAATAAGAGCTTTGATGTACTGTTGCAATTGTTATCCCAGATGTTGCCAAATGACAATGTGTTGCCAACCTCCATGTACAATGTTAAGAAGACTTTGAGTGCTTTGGGAATGGAGTACATCAAGATTCATGCATGTCCTAAAAGTTGTATTCTGTTTAGGAAGGAATATGTGGACCTTAATGAATGTCCTAAATGTGGATCTGCTAGATGGAAAATTGATAAGAATGGAGTTGCTAGCAATATTCCAAATAAAGTTTTATGGTACTTTCATATTATTCCGCGTTTTAAACGAATGTTTTGTAGTGTTGAAACAGCTAAGAATTTGACATGGCATGCCAATGGGAGAAAGGTTAAGACAGGGGAAATGCAACACCCTGCAGATTCTCCATCTTGGAAGTTGGTTGATCGTTTATGGCCAAACTTTGCATCCGAAGATAGGAATTTGAGACTTGGGATCGCGGCCGATGGAGTTAATCCACATAATATGTTGAGTAGTAGGTATAGTTGTTGGCCTGTGATGACGGTTGTGTATAATCTTCATCCTTGGTTGTGTATGAAGCGGAAATTTATGATGTTAAGTCTTCTAATTTCTGGACCGAAGCAACCAGGAAATCAAATTGATGTATACATGGAGCCGTTAGTTGAAGACCTGCAGCGGTTGTGGAATGAGGGTGTTACGGTCTTCGATGCTTACCGTCAGGAGAAATTCACATTGAAGGCAGTGTTGCTATGGACAATAAATGATTTCCCAGCTTATGGTAACTTGTCCGGTCATGCGGTGAAGGGATATTATGCTTGTCCAATTTGCAGTGAAAATACTTTTGCTACAAGGCTAAAGCATGGAAAAAAAATGAGTTTTACCGGGCATAGAAGATTTCTTCCTCCAAATCATCAATATAGAAGGCAAAAGAAGGCTTTCAATGGATTTCAAGAATTTGGAGTGCCTCCAAAACCGTTGACTGGAGAAGAAATCTTAGATAAGCTTAATGCAATGAGATTTGATAACTCACACAAGAGGAAAAGGACTGTTGATTCTGAAGAATGTTGGAAGAGGAAGTCCATTTTTTTTGAATTGGAATATTGGAAATTTCTCCATGTGCGACATAATTTAGATGTCATGCATATTGAGAAAAATGTTTGTGAGAGCATATATGGTACATTGCTCAATATTCCTGGTAAGACGAAGGACGAAGTTAATGCTCGGTTAGATTTACAAGAAATGGGTTTGCGGAAAGACTTGGCCCCTAAGCCTCAAGGTAATCGAACTTTCCTACCACCGGCCTACTATACATTATCAAAGCATGAGAAGAAATTGTTTTGTAAGTGTTTAGCGGACTTAAAGGTTCCAGATGGTTATTCTTCAAACTTTAGGAATCTTGTTTCAATGGAGGACTTAAAGATGGTAGGATTGAAATCTCATGATTGTCATACATTGATGCAACAACTCTTGCCTCTTGCAATTCGTGCAATCCTTCCTAAACATGTGAGACATGCAATTGGAAGACTTTGTTTTTTCTTCAATGCAATTTGCAAGAAGTCTATCATTGTTGCTGAATTGGAAAATATTCAAAATGATCTTGTCACAACTTTGTGCCTTTTAGAGAAATTCTTTCCACCATCATTTTTTGATGTAATGGTTCATCTAACTGTACATTTGGTTCGAGAGGTAAGATTGTGTGGACCAGTACATTTCAGGTGGATGTACCCGTTTGAGAGGTACATGAAAGTATTGAAAAGTTATGTTCGAAACAAAAATCGGCCAGAAGGTTGTATTGCCGAGGGTTACATATGTGAAGAAGTGATTGAGTTTTGTAGTGAATTTCAGAGAGGATTAGATGCAGTTGGAAACCCAATTGGTAGATATCAAAAGTTAAATGATATGGATGATGTTGGTGCCCCATTTAAAGGTGGAAAAAATCAATCAATTGATCAACAACTTTGGGAGCAAGTTCATAGATATATACTTTTGAATACACCAGAAGTGGAACTGTATGTCAGGTGCGTATATACATGTTAATGTATAAAATAGTTGATATTTTTAATACATATATATATATATATATATATATATATAGATCAACATGTATAATTTAGTTGATATTTTGTATATATTAATAGGCATCGATAAGTTGATATGTTGGATATTTTTATTAATTACAACAACTTTTATTTGTTTTAGTATTCATTTTGAAGTCTTGAAGTCAAGCAAAAAAAATCGAGGAAAAAAAGCAAAATGGTTTCAAGACGAACACAAACGTACATTTACGTACTGGTTACGTGATAAGGTATGGGAAAGTTAAATATTCAATATATAATATCATTGTTTTAGCTTTAATTTTTCATATTTTTCTATTGACTAGATTGCACAAGAGCGAAGTCAACCTAATCACACAGTGTCTGAAACATTACGATGGTTAGCCTATGGTCCGCAATGGGTGGTAACGAAACATGAAGGATATGTCATTAGAGGGGTTAGATTCAACACTATAAATATGGATAATAAGAGGGTCACCCAGAATAGTGGTGTCAAAGTTATTGCCAAAAGTGAGCATTTTGCTAGTGCTAAGGATAATAACCTAATTTTAGCCGAGATGACATACTATGGGATCATAAGAGAGATTTGGGACGTCGATTACACTATGTTTCGAATTCCAGTGTTCAAGTGTGATTGGGTTGACAGCAGTGGTGAGAAAGTTGATGAGATGGGGTTTACATGTGTTAACTTTAGTAAAATTGGATATAAATCTGACCCATTCAACATGGCTTCACAAGTTCAACAAATATTTTATGTTGAAGATCAACTTGACTCGAGATGGTCTGTTGTTTTAACTCCACCACGACATTGTACTTTGGTTGAAGAAGAATTGGTTGAAGAAGATGTTCTTGGCGATACTACAATGGCTCACAATCCATTTGCCATACAATTGCCAAGTGTTGATGAAAATGATAATGAGGATGAATGTGAGAGTGGCTATGTTCGTAATGACTGTGAGGGGATATGGATAAACAATATCTTCTAAATAAATTGGTACGTATATTTATTAACTTATAATTATATTTTAAGTAATATTTATTTATTCATTGTGTGTTTTTTTCTTATGTGTTTTCCACTTTAATTAGGAGAATATGTGCCACGCCAAACCTTAAGAAGGTAAATATTCATTAAATTTTCATTTGCCAAATTACAATTTAATTTATTAATTATGATTAAGTTTTTATTAATTTATTTTGCGTCAGTGCTAACAAATTTTTTTATTTTTCCATATGCAGTATGAGGGCGTAATATCGTCAACACGAGTACATCAACTTCCATCTCAATAAGTATGCATATGTAAAAATATGTCAATGAGATGATATTTAATTATATTGATTATTGTTTTGTTATGAACAAGTATTTATTTTAAATTTTTATATTCTAATTATTTTGGACGAAGTTAGTTTGGGTTTTTTGCTCTTATAACTAATTTTATATTTTAATAAATTTTTATGAAGATAAATCTAAAAAAATATAAAAGAAATGGCGGTTTATGAAGATAACTAAAAGTCGCCTAAAATATATAACGACATATAATAAGATAAATTTGGCGACTCATATAATTTTTAGCGACATAAATATATTGTTGTATATGTCGCTAAATAGGTAAAAGAGTCGCTAAAAATTCATAAATATGCGACTCTTATAATTTGTCGCTAAAACATGAACGGTCGCTAATATGGCGACACTAAAAACTCCTCGCTAATTGTTACGGGTCGTTAAAAAACCGATCCACACAATTTGTCGCTAAAAATAATACGTCACTAAATAGGCGACAAAAAAGCGTCGTTAAAAATTCATGAGACGCTAATTTAGAGACACTAAAAAATAGTCGCTAAAAATATATGGTCGTTAAAAGAGAGACTCACATAATTCGTCGCAAAAAATAACACGTCGCTAAATAGGCGACAAAAAAATGTGTCGCTATTCAGGAAGCATTTTTAGCGACATAATTATTTGGCGACGAATCACGTAAGTGTCGCTAAAAATTTATTAGTGACTTTATTATAAAGAGTCGCTATTTTATTAGTCGCTATAAGTACATCACTGTATGAGTCGCTAAAAATTAAATGTGCGTCGCTAAAAATTCTTATTAGGCGACTGTTATTATATGTCGCCTGTTATCTTATATATTTCGCGACAAGACATTTGGCGACTCCGTCAAATGCGTCGCTGTTTATTTAGTACGACGCAGTACTTGCGTCGTGTATCAGCTCGATTCTAGTAGTGCTTCAAATCCATGATTTTGGATTTCTTTAAAACTTTTAGGATGAAATTGGCCACAATTCTGATTGAGTTAAACTATGGCAGTTTTGGCCTAGTAAATTGATATGGAGACGTCAAAACTGTCTCAAAAATTTAAATTTATACTTATTCAATATTAAAAAGGAAAACTAGAAGCTTTTTCTACATAAACGAAAACAACGAAATAATCGAACAAATATGAAGATATTACAATTTATGGCTTTGTATATATATACATTATTATGCAATGCAGGCCGGCTTAAGGCATAGGCTACTTAAGGCACACGCCTAGGGCTCCTATTTTCTTGGGCCCCTTTAAAAGAAAAAAAAAATCATATATATAATATATAATATAATATATATATATATATATATATTAAATAGAATATAATTATTAATTTATTTTAAAAATATAAAAATTTTGACTTAATTTTTTTTTTAAATTATCTAATTGATTATTTGTTTTTAGGTGAGTTCTAATTGATTATTTATCAATAATCATTTTTAACTATTTTTATTTTTGAAAAATAACATTAATTAAGTTTAATTAAACATTTTATATTTTATAATTGATTATATTTTAATAATAAAAAAGAGAGAAAAACATGTTTAATATTCCTCTCATTTATGCACTTTTTCTCATTTGTTTATGCTTTTTTTTTCATCTTACTCACTTATTTTCATTCCTTATCATTCACTCATCTTTTATATTTGTTTAATCTTGATATTCAACCGATATAATTTGCAATTTTAATGCAAATGACTTTAAAATAAAAAAGGCAATCTTGTAAGTGATAATTTATTTTAATAAATTTGTATTGTTCATTCTCATATTAGTTTTAATTTTTGTTTTTTGTTTTTTTTATGAATTCATGATTTTAGTTATTTACTAATTGTTTTTACTGTTTGTAAAAAATTAAACTTTGTATTCCTCTAGTTTTTACTTTTTTTTTTCTTTATATTTTAATTCAAATAAATTGATTAGATTTATTTTGAGAACTAAAACTTCAAAAAAAAATTAAATTATTTCTCCTATGCATAAATTTATTATTTTTTATTAGTGGAGCTTCAGTGGAAAGAAGTTTTGTGACACTAAAATTAATGAAAGCTTATTTATGTTTAATTGTATCTCAAAAAGATTAAACAATTAGCAATTTTATCAGTTGAAAAATATTTATTACCGAATCTTAAATATAAAAATTTAATTAGTAATTTTCCATCTAAAAAGGCCAAAAAAAATATAGATTTTATATCAAAAAATCTATTTTATAAAAATAATATTTAATTATGACCCTAAATATTTTTTTCTGTCCTAGGGCCTCAAAAATTGTTGAGACGGCCTTGATGCAATGCTGTGATATGATATGATACATATGATATGTCTAGCAATAATTTTTAACATGAGACCAAATTAACAATAATTGCTGCATTACAATCAAACAAACATAAACAACATATTACAATTTATGACCTTGTATATAATATGCATTATTATACAGTGCTATCATATGATATGTCTAGCAATAACTTTTAACATCCGACCAAATTAAAAATAATTGTTGCATCACTATCACCAGACAGCATATATCATGCAACATATAATGGCCATAAATCGACATATTATGCCAATTTTATCAATTCTTTGGCCTCTTTCACAAACAGGAAAAGCAATGAAAACTCCATTAATTGGCATCTACATCGGCAATATCTTCAACAACATCAGCATCTGCATTTGCATTTATTTTTATGTTTTTGGACTTCTGATCATCAAGGTAATGCTGGTATATGTAAGAAACAAAACCCCAAATGGCTAGAACCATTGATATAGCCTTTAAACCATTGAATTTGTCATGGAAAATGATCACAGCCAATACTTGAATAAGAGGCAAAGCCAGAGCACTCATCACATTGCAGAACAGAGAAGACACTTCAAATATCAATCCCACTGCTCCAATTTGGAAAAGTTGCCAAGATATAGCTGACCATACCAGAGTCATCGCATAGGAAACTTTCCCCAATCCAAACCCCTCCATTTCACTCCTCAAACCCTTCCACTCATTGCTAGCAAAAAGCCCAACAAGTATCACCCAGCTTGCTACCAGTGACTGAAAGATAATCATTTCCACAACAGCTCTAAAGGATATCTTCTTTATAACCTTCCTGAAGAAAAACTGTGAGAGGGAAAGAACTAGTGCAGTCACGACTGCAGCACAAACTGTGCAGATAAACCCAATTGCATATTTTCCTTTTGAGACACCATTGACATTTGAAGGATTGGGTTGGAAAGCAAGGAGTGTGGGAGAGATAGTGAGAAGGACAATGGAATTGGTGATGAAAGGAGTGAACTTTTGGGAATTGAGGAAGAAGGAGAAAAGAGCAGTGAAACCCAACTGTGATGCAGAAATGATTGACAAAGTAGAAACCGGGAGGTACAAAAACCCATATGAAGATGATAAGCAGCCTCCTGCTGTGAGTAGACCAAGTGTAAGATAAACCAACGCCAAGGTTATTATAGATGGTGGACCTGATATTCCATTACTGGTGGTAGGAATTGAGGATGGTGATGATGATGACGATGATGATGATGATGATGATGATGATGATGATGATGAAGTGGGAAGGAAATAGAAGGGAAAGAGAATTGGGAAACCGACAGTTTGAACCAAAGCAGCTATCCATTTTCTTTGTCCACCTTGATCATAATACAATCTTCCCAAAAGGATTGCTGTTGATTGTCCACACAAGAGAAAGATCATGTACATTGCCATTCGAATCCACCATTTATAATCTTTTCCTCGTAAATTTGTTGTTGAATCTTGTCGCGTTGCTCTGCTTGATTCTTTGTGGGCTTCCTGATCTGGTTAAGAACAAAAAGAGCAAAAAATTAGAGTAACCAAAAATAGAATGCATATAAGGAAAGGATTAATAAGTTTCACTTACCAATTGCATGAAGCTGAAGTAGTTGATTTTCTGCCATAATCAAAATGTGAAGGAGTTAAAAGAGAATAAACACATAAAACTCAGCTTCCTATAGCTAGCTCTGACAGTACCCCTTACAGAATGTCCAATTGATATACATATTTAAACTGAATTTGAAAAACCAAAAAAAATAATAATAATAAATAAATAAAATAAAATAAAAATAAAAATAAAAATACATATATTTAATTTATCTGACTGAATGTATTGTATTGGGTACGATGTGAGTTACAGTGTTGTGGTGGATATGATGTAAGTGACATGAGACTCAAAATTCTGCATAAGACAGAGTGAGATTAGAAATAAAATGACCAGCAACGTAATTGACTAATTTTGTTTTTATTTTTTATTTTTTAAAAAAACCGACAATAACAACAACCACAACAACATATATATTTATTGAAACCATACAAATTGTAGCTATAAACTTTCTAATCAGTTGAATTTCTAACAAAACAAATAAAGCTCAATTACTAGTCAACGATGGGTCACATCTACAATACCTTCACAGCATATCATCCATACCTTTAGGAGTCTCTGTGATAAAATACTTTTTAAAAATACCTGAATTAATTCAATAGGAAATTGATTAGGATAATATTTGAGCAAATTTGGCAGTACGATTTCATGGAATCCACTCAAATTTTTTGATTTATTTTTGCTGAATTAAAGGAAGCCACTCAAATTTTGTAGCTGAGATTAGAAACATTTGTACATAAAAGACAGAGAGCTGAGGGTGATTGAATACCCTTCTTTCAATACTGTGAATGATCATTTTAATATATATGTTCAAGATCAATTTGAAGAGACTTCTAGAGGAGGTTAGCAGTATTAATGTTTTATTTTGTATTAATAATTAGTGATTAGTTACTAATTATTCCTGATGATGACCAGAAATTGTTAATATATAGATTGTCAGACACAGATAACTAAATAGACTAGGCTTTCATTTTGCTGATTAATCCTTCGTGATCCTTGATCTCATCACCTGCCGGCTGGTTACTTAAACGTTCAAATAGTGATTGAATTAAAAGTGAAAAAAAGGTTCTGATATTCAACCAAAAATAAATAAATAAAATATAAAAAAGGGAGTGCATAGAGATATTAGGCGGGTACAAGTAGAATATGACCTTGCAGATTGGCCCAAATTATCTAGATACTTCGAGGCAATATAAAGGCCCAAAATAAGAGAGACACAACATGAAGGCTTTTTATAATTATCCCTTTTCTATAATTTTTTATTCTATTATTATATGCATTTTTCTTTATTTTTTTTTTTTTTAAATAAGTTGAGAAAATTGGTTTTAGGCCAATTTCGGTATTGCCGTAACTTATATAAAAATAAATTACTACAATCGGTGGTGCTAAAGTAAAAATCGGTATTGCCGTATCTTATATCAACTGTCAGTATCCCAAGATAAAAAAAATAAATAAATAAAAGAAAAAAGAACTAGACATGTAAAAGAGAACGAATACTTTGATATATTTTATTTTAAATATACTCCATTATTTCTATTTTTGTTATTGCTGTATATAATATTTCAATTATAATTAATTTAACTTAGATAAAGAACATAATTATATGAAAAATACATATTTTAGAGCTGTGGTTTTATAAAAGTTTTTTTTTAGTGGAGATTTTAACAGTTAATAAGGGTGAATTTTGCTATTAAAATTACATGTTTACAAAGGATAGGGTATTTGGAAATTTATCTCTTTTTATGCCTTTAATCAGTATCCTTTTTTTTTTTTTTTTTTTTTTTTTTTGGAACTGAAATCAATATCAAGTTCTCTAAATCACCAAAACTGATTAATTTAGTTGTAATTATATGCTATAATTAAGACATTGGAAAACAGATAATGAAGCATTAAGAAAAATAAATACAAGTGGTATGGAATGTCACTACAACCCTTCAAGAACTTGGACAAACAGGATATGTAAAAAGTCAATCATTAATATGAATAGAAAAAAAAAAATGTTTATCATTCCATTTCACATGGAGACTCTTAACTACTTGACTATGACTGATCGAAACATTTTTTTTGTTTTTTTTGGATGAATAATGACTGATCAAACATTTGAAATTAATATAATTGTTAAAATTTAATAAAAATATGCTAAAGAAAGAAAAAAGGAAAATTCACCGAATGAGTCCTTTTCAGCATTATAATTCTTGAGATATGTAGTAACTAACTGATTTTCTATTTTATTTGTCAAAAAACTGATTTTCTATTTTAATATTTGAAGCATGTACTCACAGAGAGGTTAACAAGTTTTGGGGATTTGATTAGGTCTGCTTAATACGTAGATCTGAGGCCAATAAATTAACCAAATTGGTTAATTAACAAATCTTTACTCTTCATCTTTAGTTATAGTCAATTTTAAAAGTGTTTTTTTATTTTTTATTTTTTATTAGTGTCCATTATGTTTTACTTCAAGTTATCATTAATTAGCATCAAATTGTTTAAGCTATGAACCAGCACTGATTTTTTTTTTTTTTTTAAAGTCATTAATCGACTAAGTTGTTAGGTGAAATTTTACTTTTGTAACATTATTGAAAAAAATATATAATTAAGATCATTTGATTATACTCAAATCTTGATCAACCCCAGTTTTGTCCTGTGTGTTAGATAAACAGATTTCTGATTATATGTATATATAATATTTACTCCAGATTTTATAGTTGAATTTAACAATAAAATATATGTTATGCAATGGAAAAACGTAGATAATATGTAGGGGGTTGAGACTTAAATTGGGCATATATGGTTTACCTAATTGATTAACAGTCAAATTTGAAAATCCTTTATATGATATAATATTTATTAGAAAATTCAGAATTTCACTTTTTTAATTGTAAAGACCTCAAAATATCTTTTTATTCAGTGTACGATACCCAATTTCAGAACAAGATCATATTTATATATACGAGTGAGACAAAACAGTTTTGAAATTTCGAGTAGACATATATGAGTCTGGTTAATATCCTGGTATGTGTACGTGGAAAAATGGACAGTTTATTTCTTTGGTTTTCAGACTATTATAATTTCACATCTCATAACATCCACTTGGTCATTGCAGATGTAATGCAGAAAAGAAAAAAATAATAATAAATAATAAAATAATAAAATGAAAAAACAAAAATAAAAGCCCCTACCTAATAATAGTAAACCCGAAACACAAAAGAGAGAGAGAGAGAGAGCCCATCAGAGCATTAAATTAGCACAGCTTCTTGTTGATGAGCCTCAGCTTTTAAAGCATCCCAACTACTTCTATCGATCTCTTTGCCCTACTGTCCAACTCCCAACAGCTCATTCCTCTCTTCAATTATTATTCTTATACATTTTTTATTATTATTATTCTTACACATTTATAATATATATATATATATATATATATATGTTTGCTATACCATAACGTGAGCATGAGCATTCAATTAGATATAATTTTCCGGTAATATAATCAGAAATTACATATAATTAGATAATATATCTCATAAATTATATATAATTAAACATTAATATATGTTCATAACTGTATATTATCTAATAGAGCTCATTCGACATGCAGTTTATATTACACTCTACGCGGTGTATTTCCATATTTTGGTAAAATGTTGTCATTTACCATAAATAGACGATTAAGATTTAAGTAATCATATCTATAAACTATTCAATGGCGTTCAGGTTTTTTCAGCTTCTTATTTTCTGAAAAAACAATTAATTGCAAAAGAGCTACTCTTTTTTCCCAATTAATAGTAATTTAAGCCAAGCAATATTTTGCTGTTTCCGGCGCTTATTCATTAATTTTCTTGATTTTTGTAAGTTAACTATTCTTTTATTTTATTTTATTTTATTTTTCCTGATCATCATTTTGTAGTTTTAATTGGATTCTTATGTTTGGGCACAATTGCAGAGGAGATTTTTATTTATTTATTTATTTTTTTCTGCTGACCATATAAAAAATTACGCATAGTATCGTATCTTTTCCTAAACATTAAAAAACCAGAAACAACAAAAACAAAAGTTCTTCTAACAGTTTTTTTTTTGGGTACTTGATTTGAGTTTAAGTAGATAATGAAATGTTCTCTTTTTTTTTTTTTGTCATTTATAATAATATCCTTTTAAAATTATAATAATTTTTCCTTCCCACCTCGATATTTCAAATCCAAATGGGCTTATTAACTAAGCTAATTCATTTGATAGATAATGAAATGTTTGATAACTGTTTTTTTTTTTTTTTAATTATGAAAAATATGTTAGGTTTTCAAAAACATCTAAGCTAGCTAATACTTTTCTTTTGTTCTTTTAACCATTTTCAACTGTGAAAGATATATCATCTTTGTTATTTGGTTATTAAATATGAAACATTTTTATGCTTTTTAAACTATAGAAAAAATGTTAGAATAAAATAATAAAAAAATGATAGTCCATTTCTTGTTAGTTGAAATTTTTCAAAAAAAATAGTAATTAAATTTAATATCAAAGCCAATAATTTAAAAAGTATTTAAAAAATCAAAATACATATAAAGACTCAAGAATAAATTCAAAAGAAACCAAATCTACATATAAAAAAATGTAAGATTAAAATAAAGAAATGATAGATTTTCCATTATATGAAAAAGTGATGATTTAATTAAAAAAAGAAAAGAAAAGATTCAAAATCTATGTACATATTTATTATTATTTGGCTATGAACCCAGGGAATATATATATATATATATGTATGACACCTCTAATATATATGCTTGAAATTGAATTGATCGCCATGAGCAGTGCTTCTTATGAAACGTCAGCATCTTCGTCTTTTATATAGACTGTTTTGTCTTCGTATGGATCATTAATATTGTTTGGCAAGCAGTTGAAATATATACGTAAGCTTTCCAAACCACACCCTCCTCAACATTCTATCAAAATTTTACTACATTCACCAAAAAATGAAATAAAATAAAATAAATTTTTTTATCACACCCACATGCATAGCTATATATACATGGAGTTAATCCACATATGTATCATTACTGTTTTGATATTATACATGTTCGATCAATTTTTTAACCGACTCAAAAAAAAATGATAATTATTATTGATCAATCTATAATTTGTTGTTATGTTATCAAGATTGATTAAAATGTTAGTATTCACAAAACAGTGAAAAGAACCCATGGTAATTTATTGGGAAAAAAGAAGAAGAAGCAAATAATCAATCATAAGTCTACGGGCAATTAATTTAGAAGGTACTTGGGCAATAGCCATAACCCTACATATAAAGTGAATTTATATGCACAATTATACGCAATTGGTGGATGCCAAATGGGTTCTGATGAGTATGAGAGGTACGCACGAGGGGGACCAAAAGGTAACAAAATTTTTCTACACTGTGTGAGAATGTGATCACAATTTATATATATATTAAGGAAACATTGCTTGATTGGCATACTATTATACATGGTTGTTTAAAATCTTGTAAGGACAATATCAAAAATTCACATGCATACACTTATTATTATTAATTGTCCAAAATATAATGCTCCTGCAAATCTGTAAAAGTTCTTCCTCAGTGCTTTGTTTCAATATATTTGACTTCGATCCAATCGAATTCGACTTTGCAAATTTACATCGTTTTTTTACTTTTCAGAAAACGAAATTATTGTTTTCAAATTTTCAATATATCCTAAAAAACAATCTTTTCGAGTTGTCTTTTCTGGCATATTTGTTTTTAGACGCTTTAATGACATGTAAAAACACCGAAACAATAACATATACATTATGTTCAAATATGGTAAAGAAAGTACATAGTAATTTGTTTACCTGTAAAAGTATCTAGTAACTAATTAAGACTTTGTTTTTCTGAACTATTATATTTTGCAATTTTTCGTACAACTATATATTTCAATTTGAGGAGCTAAAATGTTATTAATTATCCCTTTTGGAAATTAGATATTATTTTTCCTATATAGTCAAAACATAAATAGAATTCACATAAAAGAGAATACTATATAAAGAAATTTAACCAAAAGGTTGTCAACTTATTTGTAATAATACAAACACCAAAATACATAAACACGTAGATGCATTATCTAATTCATAATTATATGGCTAACATGAAAGAATTAACGGGCCAATTAATATTTTCTTCGAGAAATTAAACTATTTAATTAGGTGCCAACTATTTCACTAACAAAGTTGATCAACTAGCAAATGCATTATTTTTATTTAATACTGTTGTCTATTTCACTAACAAAGTTGATCAACTAGCAAATGCATTATTTTTATTTAATACTATTGTTACTAAAAAGATATTTAATGGATTTATTAAATTTTCAAGAATTATGGGGACCACGATCTATTGGCACATATGTACTGTATCTCCAACTCTACTTGTCAACAAAATGCTTATTAATATTTATCAAACAAAAAAAAAAAAATGCTTATTAGTAATAACGACTTGACCCGCTAATAAAAATGTCTAGAACTTACAATTAATTACGAACAAAATGGGTGGTGGGTGGACAATACATCAAGAAAACTGGAAGAAATTGAATACATTTTTCTTTCATCATTAATTTGACACAATTTATTCATTAATTAGTGTCTGAAATTACGATATTTAATATCTACTGAAACCTGGTTAATTATTATTGGTGGAGTAAATTTGGTGTCAGCCCAAATAGTTTAAAAAATTAGATCATTGTGGGGCCAATGAAAATTATCTTTGACAATGTCAAAGCAATATGCGGCCAAGAAAGAACACTTTACAAGTAAGAATGTTGCAACAATTCACCAAAACAAAAAAAAAAAGAAAAAAAGAAAAAAAAAGTAAGAATGTTGCAACAAGTTCTAAACATCCATCGGCTCCTACTTTTTTCTTCAACAGCATTTAAAATGCTTTAATTATATATGCAAAATATTGCCAGAGAGATACATCAATCATTTTGGTAAATGGGCTGTCTCTTTGCTCATTTCAATCAATATAATGACTCATATTGCATGAGTTTTTTTGTGTTTAGTACTCTCTCAATTTATTTATGTGTACTTCTTCTTTTTTTTCCTTTTCCTTTTCCTTTTTTCTTCTTCTTCTTTTTATTTTTTATTTTTTTATTTTTATTTTTTTAACAATTAGCAATTAGGAAATGTGACAACACAAAAGGCTATTGCTTGCTTGAACAATACCATATGGAGCCACCTATCTCACTTCAATTTAATGCATACAGAGAGACAGAAAAAAAAGAAGTCAAAATCTCATCCCAAAAACATGAAAAATCTTGAAAATTTCTTGTGGAGACAATGCATTAGCTCTGCTATAAATAATCATGATAAAAGTTTTTGAATCAAAGCTAGCTACAACTGTTACTCACAAGATAGTCAACCTGCTTAAGCAGCTCTTAATTACACGTCCAACTTTTTTTTATTTTTTTTTTATAAATTTTGGGTGGTTTTCATTTTTGGCATTTTAAAGGTCCATCCAACTCCAACCGCATCTCTATCCTTCTCCATATTAATATTTCTTTTCCTATAACACTTTCACAACCTCCTCTAACTTGTTCTCATATATCATTTTAAAAAACCTGTGACTTCTTTTAAACTTACCCTTTCAACACCTCCATACATATATATATATATATATATATCCTTCTTTTCTCTGTTTTCTTCATCTCTTAACTTAAAACTTAATTTTTTATTGTGGTGTGGGGCCAAAAATGGCACCATCGGATTCATTTTCCGGCAACGGCGAAGCCGGAGACAATAGTACTACGACGAAGAAGCAGCAGCGAGTAGAAGAAGAAAAGAAGAAGAAGCAACAAAAAGTTTCGTTGCTAAAACTATTTAGTTTTGCTGATTTTCAAGACTATGTGCTAATGGGAATCGGATCCATAGGAGCTTGTGTCCATGGAGTTTCGGTTCCTGTGTTCTTTATTTTCTTTGGCAAGTTGATAAACATTATAGGGATGGCTTATCTCTTTCCCAAAGAAGCTTCTCATAAAGTTGGAAAGGTATATATTTATATATATATATATACACATATATATGCAGACAAATAGGTGTTTGAGCATGCAACAACATTACCATTGTTTGTATCTTCTATCTTTTTTTTCTTTTTTTTAACAGAAACAGATATAATCCTACGAGTGAAAAGACAATTTTGTTCACCCCACATATATATATATTTTTAAATTATTGTGAAATTTAGTTTCTTTTCATATATTTTTTTTTTTGGATTTTTTTTATCTAATAGAAAATATAAAAGCAATACTATATATTTTTTTAATTTTTTAATTTTATTTTTCTGGTTGTCTAGAGCCTTTAGTTTAGAGGGTTTGTCGTACGGTCTGTAAGATCATTTTCATTAATAAATTTTATTTTATAAGCTTTAATTGTTTTTTTGTACGTTTATGACTTATTTTGTATCGTATTGTTTTTTTGCAGTATTCATTGGACTTTCTATATCTGAGCATAGCTATACTGTTCTCATCATGGACAGGTTTTTACTTAATTCTCTCAATATTTTCTTAATCAGTCCTTATATTGAACCCAAAAAAAAAAAAAAAATCAGTTCTTATATTATGTTAATTTTAATATTAGTTGATATTGTTTTGCTTAATTGAATATATATATATATATATATCCAAGTTCAGATTATTATATTATATATTGATATGGTAAAATAAAATAAAAAATAAAATAAAATGAAACATGCAGAGGTGGCTTGTTGGATGTATACTGGAGAAAGACAAGCAGCGAAAATGAGGATGGCATATTTGAGAGCAATGTTGACTCAAGATATTAGTCTTTTTGACACTGAAGCTTCCACTGGAGAGGTTATCTCTGCTATTACTAGTGACATCATTGTTGTTCAAGATGCCCTTTCTGAAAAGGTATTTTTTTTTTAATTATTTTTATTTTAATTATAATTATTAATCTAGTTTATCCAAAAAATATATTAATCTATTTAATAATCTTTTGTTCTCCTTTATAATATGGGGATATTATTAATATTGAGCAAATTAGTCATAAAAGTCTCATTCAACTCTATCTTAAAATTATGGGTCCCAACCAAACAGGAAAAAAAATGAAAAAAGGAAGCAAGTATTTACAGCCCTTAAAAACATATGAGAGTCTGTCCTTATCATGAAGTTGTCAAAAGTGATTTTTCTTTCTTTTTTCTTTTTTTTTTTCTCTAAAAACTTTAAGAGAGAAATTAGTTTTGAAATTTCAGTATAGGAAAAAGTAAA
Source organism: Ziziphus jujuba (assembly GCF_031755915.1). NCBI lineage: Eukaryota > Viridiplantae > Streptophyta > Magnoliopsida > Rosales > Rhamnaceae > Ziziphus > Ziziphus jujuba. The sequence continues at coordinate 6,625,729 of NC_083384.1, read as the reverse complement.
TACTTGTTGATTAATCAAGACAGTCGCCAAAATTTAAATTTTCAAGAAAATAATTAGAGCACCAAAAAAAACAAAAAATTGCAATTCCCATTTTTATTTTTTTCACCGTCTTACTGTTGATGGAGATTCAAAGGTTTTACTGCAGGGGTGTAATTAATTTGCTAGGCAGGGGTTGAAAAAAATTCATGAATGCCAAAGGTAATTTATAGGTCTAGACTGTAAACGTGTAGGGAGAGATGATATTGGAGTTAATGCAAAGGCTGGTGGCATTTATAAGTTGGTTAGGGCATAGGGGGTTGGGTGCACTGGGTTTAAAATTCTTACCTGCTTTTTACGGCTGGGAATTTATTTCAACTCTAATAATTTAAACTATTTATTTATAGGAAAAAAGTTATTGAAGAGACAATTGTATAATTGATTTTTATAGTAAACTTCAATTTTTTAAATTGATATCACTTTCATATTTCAGGCTTATGGAGACCAAAAAAAAATAAAAAAAAAATGCCTACCTACCTTTAATATTCATAACAATGCAGGAAATGAATTCCCATACAACTTGCATTTCAATGGTTTATAGTGTGGACCAATTTCAGTTGATCAATTTCAATTTATTGTTTGCCACCTGTATTTAAATTCTTGGTCATCCCCATCATTATATTTCCATCCAAAAAAAGTAAATTTTTGTTTTTGGTACAGTAATTTTTCAACATTTTTTTTTTTTGCAACATTAATCTGTAAAAAAAAATAAAAATGTTGGTGGTGTGGTTGCAGGTGGGGAATTTCATGCACTACATGAGCAGATTTCTAGGAGGATTCATAATTGGATTTGTGAGGGTTTGGCAAATTAGTTTGGTAACACTTTCAATTGTCCCGTTGATTGCCTTGGCTGGTGGTGTTTATGCATATATTGCTACTGGTCTAATTGCCAGGGTAAGAAAATCCTATGTCAAGGCTGGTGAGATTGCTGAAGAGGTCAGTTTCTATCTATAGCTCCTAAATAAAAAATAAAAAAAAAAGTTAAACTTTATAGTTCTTAAAAAGTAAAACTGGTTTTCTACCCCTCATTTGGTAACTTTTATGCAGAATAATGTAACATATGCATAGTTGACAATATTTTAATATATATGATACTACTTCTGTTGTTAAAAAATGAAAATAATAATAATCTCAGGTGATTGGAAATGTTAGAACGGTCCAAGCATTTGCAGGGGAAGAAATGGCAGTGAAACAATACACGTCAGCTCTGACTAATACATACAAGTATGGAAGAAAAGCAGGACTAGCTAAGGGTCTGGGCCTGGGTTTCATGCATTGTACCCTTTTCCTTTCTTGGGCATTGCTTGTCTGGTTCACTAGTGTTGTTGTTCACAAGAGCATTGCCAATGGCGGGGACTCTTTCACAACCATGCTCAATGTTGTTATTGCTGGCCTGTGAGTATATACTTCCTTTTTTCTTTCTTTACTTTCTAATGGAACTGACAACCATTTCTAAATTGATTGGTTTTAACTTTGCATTTTATGTAGTAAATTGTGATAATCATGGGGTTTTATTTGTGATTTAAGTCTGTTTATATGAACTTATTCTGCATGTAGAAATTCTTGTACTTTACATCTTGAGGTAGTAAATTGTGTTGATCATGTGGTTTATTTGTGATTTAAGTCTGTTTATATGATCTTGTTCTGTACGTAGAAATTCTTGTGTGAGATTCTACAAATAATCAGGTTCCCAATTTGCTTCTGAATTCTGCGCTTGGTCCATATATGGGATGATGGTGATCTCATTCTCTTTGGTTGCATAGAAAAGTAGCTGTCAATATGATTATGGCTTTTTATTTCTGAATTCAATAAACAACATGAAACCAACATCTGCTATGCATTTGCTTGTCAGGTCATTAGGACAGGCAGCATTAGACATTTCTGCTTTCGTTCGAGCTATGGCAGCTGCTTATCCCATATTTGAGATGATTGAGAGGAACACAACGAACAAAAGCAACAGTAAATGTGGCCGGAAGTTGAACAAATTGGAGGGGCATATCCAATTCAAGAACGTGTCTTTCAGTTACCCGTCTCGTCCTGATGTAACAATTTTCGACAATCTCTTTCTTGAAATCCCTCCTGGGAAGATTGTAGCACTTGTAGGAGGAAGTGGATCTGGAAAGAGCACAGTTATATCTTTGATCGAACGCTTCTATGAGCCACTCTCTGGACAGATACTTATAGATGGGAATGATATTAGGGAGCTTGACCTCAAGTGGCTTAGGCAGCAAATTGGGTTGGTTAATCAAGAGCCTGCACTTTTTGCAACAAGCATCAGAGAAAACATACTATATGGGAAAGACGATGCCACTCTTGACGAGATCACTCGTGCAGCTAAACTTTCAGAAGCTGTCACTTTCATAAACAATCTGCCTGATAGGTTTGAAACTCAGGTATGTCAAAGATATGATTTCTTCTCTTATGGAATAATGTTGTACACCATTGTGCATTTATGTGTTCATATTGTTAGTTTCTAAGTTGAGAAACTAACATTAAGATGTAATTTTTCCAGGTTGGAGAGAGAGGGATACAACTATCAGGTGGACAAAAGCAAAGGATAGCAATATCACGCGCGATAGTGAAAAATCCATCAATTCTGTTACTGGATGAAGCTACAAGTGCATTGGATGCAGAGTCTGAGAAGAGTGTGCAAGAGGCCCTCGATCTTGCCATGGTGGGAAGAACAACTGTAGTGGTTGCTCATCGACTTTCCACCATTAGAAATGCAGATATCATTGCTGTGGTTCAAGAGGGGAAGATAGTGGAAACAGGAAGCCATGAGGAACTCATTTCGAATCCAAACAGTGTCTATGCATCACTTGTTCACCTTCAAGAGACGGCATCTTTGCAACACCACAACTCGTTTGGTCCTAACTTGGGACGCCCACCAAGGTACTTAACAGAGAACTTTGAAATGCAGAAAGCAATTTCTTTTTGAGCTTGATGCTGCATATTACACGCATACAATATTGAAGAATCTGATAACCTGTCTGTCTTGGTATTTATATCTTTGTACTTTTGTGTTGCAGCATAAAGTATTCACGAGAATTATCCCGAACTACAACAAGTTTTGGTGCTAGTTTTCGTTCTGATAAGGAATCACTAAGCCGTGTTGGTGCTGATGGGACAGAGACTGTCAAGCCCAGGTATGTTCCAGCAGGAAGAATGTACTCCATGGTAAAGCCAGACTGGATTTATGGGGTGGTGGGTACGATAGGTGCCTTCATTGCTGGAGCACAGATGCCCCTTTTTGCTCTGGGAGTCTCTCAGGCTCTTGTAGCCTATTACATGGACTGGGACACAACACGCCACGAGATCAAAAAGATTTCTTTACTCTTCTGCGGTGGTGCGGTAGTAACTGTCATTGTCCATGCCATAGAGCATCTTTGTTTTGGAACCATGGGAGAGCGACTCACTCTTCGTGTGAGAGAGATGATGTTTTCTGGTATGTTGCAATCAAATTTATTATTTTCGACCAGTTTTGGTTACTTATGCTATGTTTAAAATTGAATGTATTTTATTAGTCCTAATTACTTCCATACCAGATTTGATTGTATCTGTTCTGTTCTGTTCTGTTGCTACTTTGTTAGAGTAAGGAATGAATCCAAGTACATTATTTTGTTAAATAGGCATATTAAAACACTTAAATTTATAGTTTGATGGTTATTTTGCTCTTTACTGAACTCTACCATGTGTATTGCAGCCATATTGAGGAATGAGATCGGATGGTTTGATGACACTAACAACACTAGTTCTATGCTTTCGTCTCGTTTAGAAAGCGATGCAACACTGTTACGAACAATAGTCGTCGATAGGTCTACGATTCTGTTACAGAATGTGGGATTGCTTGTTGCCTCATTAATTATAGCCTTCATCTTGAACTGGAGGATCACACTTGTAGTCTTGGCTGCATATCCATTGATTATCAGTGGTCATATCAGTGAGGTAATAAATGATTTGCACTCTGCAGATTTGAAGAAAAATTACATTTCAACATAGCATGTCAATGAAATCAATTTTTACTTTTTCTGTGTTTCAGAAACTTTTCATGCAAGGCTATGGTGGAAACTTGAGCAAAGCATATCTAAAAGCTAACATGCTAGCTGGTGAGGCAGTGAGTAATATTCGTACTGTTGCTGCATTTTGTGCCGAGGACAAGATCGTTGACCTCTATTCCCGTGAGCTTGTTGAGCCTTCTAGGCGTTCGTTTACTCGTGGACAAATTGCTGGAGTATTCTATGGCATCTCCCAGTTCTTCATCTTTTCATCCTACGGCCTGGCCTTATGGTATGTGGCTTTAGCTTCTTCTTCTAACAGCTCTTAGGGTGCAGAACAATGTGCCTAATTTCTAAATTAGAGAATGTTGCTTTAGCTATGATTTGTTCTCTTGACTGATCTTTATATTCAGGTATGGTTCTGTTTTGATGGGAAAGGAGCTTGCTAGCTTCAAGTCTGTCATGAAATCATTTATGGTTTTAATAGTGACAGCACTGGCCATGGGAGAGACTTTGGCATTGGCACCGGATCTCTTAAAAGGGAACCAAATGGTGGCATCGGTGTTCGAGGTGCTTGACAGAAAAACTGAGGTAGTTGGGGATGTAGGAGAAGAGTTAACAACAGTTGAGGGTACAATTGAGCTAAGGGGTATCCAATTTATCTACCCTTCAAGGCCTGACATAGTGATTTTCAAGGACTTCAATTTAAAAGTTCGATCAGGCAAGAGTATGGCATTGGTTGGGCAAAGTGGTTCCGGTAAAAGCTCTGTGATATCTCTAATTCTCAGGTTTTATGATCCTAATGCTGGCAAAGTGATGATTGATGGTAAGCTTTTTCAACAATCTGTATTATATATGTTTGTATTCAGAATATATTTGCACGTTGAGGAAAAATAAACTTCAAATTTAAAAGGCATGTTAGTACTTCAAAAACGTGTTTTTCTTAGTGAAATTTCATTATATGTTACTCATAATCAATTCTTCTTAACTAGTGAAAGTATGCAAATCTAAAAACTATATATGCATCAAATTTTTGTTACAGGGAAAGACATCAAGAAGCTGAAGATCAAGTCTCTCAGAAAACATATTGGCCTGGTTCAACAAGAACCAGCCCTCTTCGCAACATCAATTTACGAAAACATCCTCTATGGAAAAGAAGGAGCATCTGAAGCAGAAGTGATTGAAGCTGCTAAACTTGCCAATGCACATAGTTTCATCAGTGCTCTTCCTGAGGGCTACCAAACCAAAGTAGGTGAGCGAGGAGTGCAACTGTCTGGAGGCCAACGACAACGCGTAGCTATAGCCCGAGCAGTTCTAAAGAACCCTGAAATCCTGCTATTGGATGAAGCAACAAGTGCTCTTGATGTCGAATCAGAGCGCATTGTGCAACAAGCTCTCGACAGCTTGATGAAGAACCGGACGACTGTCATGGTTGCTCATAGGCTTTCAACCATAAAGAATGCAGACCAAATATCAGTTTTACAGGATGGTAAGATTATAGAGCAAGGGACTCATTCAAATCTGATAGAAAATAAAAATGGAGCATACTTCAAGTTAATAAACATTCAGCAACAGCAACAGAGACAATAACAAATTTGGAAAAACATATTATCCAAAGTATGATGATCAAAGAAGAAATGGGGGGAGAGCTTTCTTTACTAATGTACCTTTTGTAATTTATTTTCATTTATTTTTCTTTTTCACTATAATTTCAATTTGATAGATTGTTTTTTTCCTTTTTTTTTTTTTCCTCAACCTAAAAATAATGATCATATACATGCTCAAGAATGCTGCAAAATATTGCTCACATTTCCTCTGTAGTTAATTTTGTATGTATCTGTATGAAAATATAGAGCCGAAATATATATATATATATATATATACATAGTTAAGAAACAGACTATGCAATGTATTGGTGATAACAATTTTATATTTAATTGGATATTGCTTTTGAAATTTGTAATCAGGTACAGAGTTTGCATATTGATTGTCTACTGCCCTTTGGAAGGACAAAAACAATTGAAACTGAGCAGAAAATGCCTTATTGGAAGGCTTAATTTGGTTAGTACGTAGTACACCATATTGATGGAATTAGTTTCTCATGAATTGTTTCATTGAGAAAAATTTTCACATTTGCTTATAAAATATTTAAAAAATTATCTAAATAGTTGAAAAGTTTTCTTTGCAAGACGCAAAAGAAAGCTACCAACAAATAAAGGAAAAGGAATTCAAACAACATAAATAAAAGTAATAGTTATTGCAAATTTGAAACTTGTGCCCACAGAAATCACTGCAAATTTCAAGGAAAAGGAATTCAACCCTTTTTTTTTTTTTTTTGTCTTTTTTGTTTTTTGCCTCCCTTGATAAATCAAAAGTAATAGCTACTTATCAATGTGGAAACCATATAAAAAATTAAAATTGAAATGAAAAAGCCGCCTTCCTAAGACACATACTCACTTTATAAGAAAACTTTTTCAATTAGGAAGTTTCAAGGATGCACAAAGCAGGGTGACAATCTAAGTTGTTTGGCTTCTGTCTTCGTGTTTTCTACTTCTTGTCATGTTCTCGAAAGAAAAACAAAGTTGACAATATATTAATTATTATTATTTTTTTATTAATATTGTTCTTCATCTAAGGAAACCATGTTTGATAAGCAAGTAATCCATCTAATAAGTTAGAGTTTTGTGTATATATATAATGCCTATATTCAAAGATCAGAATAGCTACTTTTTTATTTTTTTCCCATTCTATTTTCCTTTTGAATAATTAATATTTAAATCCAAATAGACGTGTTGTAAAATGAAACCCAATGAGAGAGAAGAAAGGTTGAAAAACATATCTTACTGGCATTTTATCGTCCCCTTGACCAGCGAGTCTAAAATGATATCAGCTTGTTTGGAGTGTGGAAAGAAAATACCTTGAGATATAATTAACCTTCTCAATTTGTTGAGGTCCAAACCAACCTTGCATAAATATATCAAAATGTCAAAGTGTTTATTAAGAAATGTCAAACATTAATCCCCTCTCCCAGCAAATCCCAAATTAAAAAATAAAAAAAATAAAAAAGGTCAAAAGCATGTGTATTCCTTTTTCAATATGAAGAAAATGCTCAAAAACACTGTCAATTATATATCATAAGTCCCTAATATAATAGTTTATACATATTCTTCTATTTGACATTTCCTTTGCTGTATAATATTAGTGTCCTTTTACGTGGCTCTTGCTCTGCAATTTCATTGCAAGCTGTTTATTCAAATACTGTGCACGAAATTTAACTAATTCTGATATAGTGAGATTTTTGTGAGATTAACTTTAATTAAAAGTCAAATATCTCAAACCAAATGTCAACCCAATTAAAGTAAAAAAAAAAAAAAATGACAAAACATTTCATCTTTAGCATTTTCCTAATTTGAAAGTATAAGTGCCAAATGATGTACATTATTTTTGGGCAAGATTTTTTTTTTTTTTTGGGGGGGGGGGGGGGGGGGAGTTATTGTAAATTCCAAATGCACTTTTTTTCTAATAATTCTATGGCAAATCGAAAAAAATTTCTCAGTCATAGCCACAAACATGATATCTCCAAATTAAATTATCCAAATCTTAGAAAAGAGATTGACAATTAATTAAAAAATATATTTTTCAAGTTAATATTAATTATATATGTTACTGGTGGCTATAATATATGTATATATATATAATGTATATTAATGTAGTCATAGCTGACGTTCGCTTGCTTATCTCATATACTGGGGTGTGTTTCCTCGAGCCGATCAAAAGTACTAATTAAAACTAGTTTTTTTACCGTAAATTTTTTCATAAAACCATTATTTTTGTTAAAGTTAAGCGTTGAGTTTGAATGAAATTCAAACTTAGTAGTCGAAATTAAGGAGGCACAAATTTGGAGTCCAAAAAGACTGAAGAGAATGTTTGGTAAATGGGTGATCAACCTTTTAATGGCAAAGAGATTGAATGAGCAGGTAGAGACTGCCATAGCTGCAAAATAATCTATATATATATATATATATAAATCAAATTAATCGTAGTTAATATTGAATTAAATTAGTAAGAAAATGACAAATTGATGACCACTCTGATGAGGCATTATAGGATCATATAGGATATTTGGATCATAACAGGAAGCAACGTCTTAATAACATATAAATATCAAGTATTATATGTATTGGCTTGTCGATGATGCAAGAACCCATTTATGTTTCGTTTCAGAAGAAGTATATAGATTGGGGAATAATATTAAAATTGTATAAAGATAAAAAAAAAAATGGTAATGAAAAAAAAAATTAGGATTATCATCTTCTGCAGTCAAGCAATAAATGTATAAGATCATAAAACAATAAGATCACCTAGTGCTTATACGAAAATATGGATGCCCACGTTGTAGTAGACTCGGCGCAAAATTATATTTAATTTATAGAATGTTATATGTGTTTTACTATAAAATTACATATAATTTTCTCTCAAATCTATCATAACGTGGACGTCAACTTTATGATGGTAAAATTATATATATAGTTAAATTTTAGTGTGTAATGTCAAATTTACTTATGTTCCTTGACAGTTTGTTAATGATACTAAAATTGTATGAGATTTATTGTGCAATGTTAAATTCATTGTATTGCTCGACGTTTATTAATTACGTACAATTTATAATTGGATTATATATAAATAATAGGCTGTAAGGTAACATGATTTGTCTAACATCGCCTAGTAAACTATTTCTCTCTGTATATATATATCTCCAAATTAATTAAAAACCAAGCATAAGAAAACAAAAACATATATATTTCTATTTTCTTCATTTTGTGTAGTATAGAAATGAAGAAGGAAAAGGAAAATGTGATATCCCACATCGGTTGAAGAGGAAAATGAAGTATGCCTTATAAGGATGTGGATACTTTTTACTTGTAATGCGTTACCGTCTCCTAGAGACGCATAGAAAACTGTAAAGGGTAGAATTGGGCTCACCACCTAGCTTCCAAAGCGGACAGTATCATGGTTGGGCCTGGGAGGCCAGTCCCACTAGGACTGGCAGGTGAAGGGGTGTGACCCCTAACCAACCTGTACAGGTGAGGCCCAAAGCGGACAATATTACATGCAGATGGATTTTATAAGGGTGTGGATACCTTTCCCTCGGTGCGGACGGGTCCCAAAGTGGACAATATTATATGCAGGTCCAGGTGCGGACGGGTCCCAAAGTGGACAATATTATATGCAGGTGGACCTTATAAGGGTGTGGATACCTTTCTCTTATGATGCGTTACTCTCTTCTAGAGACGCGTAGAAAACCGTGAAGGGTAGGATTTAGCTCATCACCTAACTTCCAAAGCAAACAGTATCATGGTTGGGCCTAGGAGGCCCGGATCAGTAGGACTGGCAGGTGAAGGGATGGGACCCCTAACCACTATGACGTGTTTTAAACCCGTGTGAGCGGAACCCAAAGCGGACAATATCACATGCGGATGGACTGGGCTGTTACAAAAAAAATGATTGGGCCTTGGAGGCCCAAGCTAGTGGGATTGGCAGGTGAAAGGGTGAGACTCCTAACCACTATGACGTGTTTTAAACCTGTGCAAACGGGACCCAAAGCAAACAAACAATATCACATGTGGGTAGACTTGACTGTTACAAAAAAAATAATAGAAGCCTGAAGTAATTTCATTTTCTAAAATTTTACAAAACCAAAATAATTCGTGGTTCTACTAATACGGATCTATCTCATTTAGTTTGATCAATTCCTTACTTGCGTGTGAAAACTAAATTTTTAATTATTTTTATTATTTTGAAGAATATAATTCTTATATTGTCTTTTTTTTTTTTTTTTTTTGGGAGGAAATCCTTATATTGTTATCAGTAGAACACAATATGAAGACAAAGAAGACAACATTAGTTGATACCCCAAACATATACCTTAAGTTAATCTAGCTTAAAACAATTTGGTACAACAATAATAATAATAATTGGAATAATTATTTTTTCTCATGGTATTAATTTGAAAGGATAATGTTAGTGATGTAATATTACATTTACAATCATACTGCAGCTTTAATTAATTGACAAAACCTTAAATTTTAGCAATTGTACGTATTCTCTCCAGATTGGCCTACACAACAGTGAATGGCAGCGCATGTGCTCTGTACTTGCACAATCTATGTTATACAAATATTTAAAAATATGCAACGTTTCCTCATATCACGTACCTAAGGGTTTTTTTTTGTTTTTGTTTTTGTTGTTGTTGTTGTTGTTGTTTTTTTTTTTTTTTTAAATTCTTTTTGGACCAAAAGATTAACAGAATCCTAAACTAACCACTATATTAATCCCATGCAATCATGTTCGTCATGGAACTGGTTATACAAAATTAATTGAGAAAAAAAATTTATATATGCAATATAAAATCAAACTGATGGCTTTAATTTAAACCATATACGTGCATTTTAAGGAAAACTAGACCAAATTAATTTTACCAATCTTCATATATGACACCACCTTTACTACCTAACCCTCATTTTTGGTACCATTTGATTTGCTGGCATGCTCATAGAATAGGCCAAGCAAGAATATTGTTTTCCCTTGTGGACTTCCTTCCCATTTCGTTCCTTTTATGGATGCTAAGAATTTATTAAATTATAAAGAATGGATAATGACATAATCATTTGAATTTCATCTTCTATATATATGCACCTATAGAACCCACCCCATTTCACCAAAACATTTCCAAACCAAAAATCCTTGAACAATAATTTTTACATTTTCATATATCTCCATTTTGATACAACAAGTAATTCTTTGTCTTAGCTAGAGCCATAGCAACAATGGGCAGACCACCATGTTGTGATGAGAATGGTTTGAAGAAAGGGCCATGGACACCAGAAGAAGATGAGAAGCTTGTTGATTATATTAATAGGCATGGCCATGGAAGTTGGAGAGCTTTACCTAAGCTAGCAGGATTGAATAGGTGTGGTAAGAGCTGCAGATTAAGGTGGACTAACTACCTAAGGCCTGATATCAAAAGAGGCAAATTCTCCGAAGAAGAAGAGAGAATCATCATCAACCTCCATTCTGTTCTTGGAAACAAGTAATAATTATTTCATGATCGTCTTCTTCTTTTTCTTTTCTTTTTTTTTTTTTTTTCCAACTTTTTTGTAGTAATGGTCTAATTAGCTATATCCTTATAAATATTTGTTGTTCTTGAATTAGGTGGTCAAGGATTGCAACCCATTTACCGGGAAGAACTGATAACGAAATCAAGAACTTCTGGAATACATACCTGAGGAAAAAGCTTCTGAAACTTGGTATTGATCCAGAAACTCATAAACCAAGAACAGATCTGAATCACCTCCTGAACCTTTCCCAGTTGCTAACCGCTACGCAATTCGGAAACACCATTAACACTACTAGTCCTTGGGACAATGCCCTGAAGTTGCAAGCAGATGCTGCTCAACTGGCCAAGCTCCAGTTGTTGCAAAATCTATTGCAAGTGATAAACACAGCAACCAGTAGCACTAGTGCTACTGTCACTAATCCACAGTTTCCATTTATGGATCAAAATAGCGGTACTAGTATTTCTAATCTATTGGGTTCTCAAAATTTTAACCCAATCCTAGGGCTTTTGAATGGAACAAGCAATAATATGATGAATACAGGTGCTGCTGATTTTGTTCCTCAATATTATGAATATTCCAATAATAATGGGTCATCTCAAGGTGTTATAGATACATGGGGTTCTCCTGAATTAGGTGGTGGGTTAGAGTACTTGGATGGTAGTGTTAAAGCCATGGCCGATAGCAACAACAACAACGACAACAATGGAAGCTATGAGATTAAGCCTCTTCCTGAATTGACTTCATCACCATCTGATCATTCTCATGGAACTTCTGCCGGAACCAATCAAATGGAAGAAAGCAAGAGCGATATTGATCATACTCATGAGTCATCCACTTCCACAATCTTTGAAGCCTGGGAAAAACTCATGGATGATGAAGATAGCGAAACTTACTGGAAAGATATTTTAGAGTAAGTTCTATATTTCAATAAATTTCTATGTTTATCCGCGTATATATATATATATATATATATGTGATATTGGGTGTTAATTTCTATAAAAACATATATAACATTTGCTGTTGCTACTTGTTTTGCAGATTGATGTCATAATTGCTGAGGCTGCTGGTAGAATGATATTATTATAGCTCCCTCACTTCCACATATAATCAACTTTCTTGATCAACTCCATATATATGGAAACTAAAAGAATTTCTTGATTCGTTATTCCTTTGTTTTATTTTTTTCGTTTTTGGGTATGAGGAGAACTAGCTTCTGAAATTGAAATTAAAGCTATACATACTTATATATATGAAAAAACCTATATATATATACTTCCAAGTTCTTTGTAGCGAACCTTTGTTTTGCAAGGAATTAATTGTTCAATTTTTTTTTTCTCTTTTTTAAGTCTTTCGTTTTTCTTCGATATTCGCACTTGAATCTTAGAAATAAAAATCTGAATAAGATTGCAACGAAGCACCCAATTGCATGCCCCTGAAAATATTCCAAAAAAGAAAAAAAAATTAATTGACGGAGCTAGTTTTAGTGTTTTTAGAAGCACATGTATTATATGTTGCATGATTGTGATAACGACCTCCACTATTATAAAAGTAAATTAAATTTTCGCTGGGATACGATCCAATAGTCGAGTGTTTGACCATTTTACATAGAACATGTGTCAAAGTCAACCATGTCACCGGCATATGATACTATAATTTAGATCTCGTTCTCGATGGGCCACCAAGTGTAACGCCAGATCATTATATAATATAATTTTTTTCTTTTGAAAAATATTTTTTTAAAAAAAAAAATGAAGGAAAGGCGATCCTGTTGATAATATTAATGATTGATTATTTGAGAGCATATTTTGAGTAACTAAAAGTCAGATTAGTTGTTGCCATTGTTAACTATTAGGTAAAGATTGTTTACGTTGAATGCAAGCCATTGACTGTCGCAAAAACAATTTTACCAACCAAACCACCCTAGCCAAGTTTACTTCCATCTTTAAAATCAGTCTTTGTAATTTAGTCAGACAAACAAATAAGTAATTATCATATATGATTTTTTTCCTTTATACGGTTTGTTCGATTTGGATACGAGTGTAACCTTTTAACATGTGTTGTCCGCATAAAATTTTTGTGCAAATATTCGAAATTTTTTATTTTTTATTTTTTTTTTTGGGGGATAACATAATAATTTTTTAAATTGCTTTGTATTTTTAGTGAATATTTTGTATATGTTACTTCATTTTATGTTTATAATTAATTATATAAATATGAATTTTAGAATTTTCAAAATTGGTAGATTTGTAATTTTTACGTAAAGCACGTTATATTATAATTTGTAACACATAATATTAAAAAGATAAACTATTAAATTAATATTTATTTTTATCCATATGATGGTCGAAATGGATTTTTTACAATTCAAACCCGATAAAAAAGATGACATTTCTAACTGATTTTAACATTTGGGTAAGTGACGAATTTGAAAACTCAAAGAGGTGGGTGATGTTTTATCATACATGAAGGGGACCTATGAAATTTTGCCATAAACATATACAGGCATATAGGTACATGTATGCAGGGGTAATTTTATCAACTTCTATTATATCCACTAGATGGAAGAGTTTCTTTTTTTTTTTTTTTTTTTTTTTTTTTGGTGAATTGATAGATGGAAGAGGTCCATATGCAATTTTAGTATGCCTGATGAATCAGAATTCTGTTTTTTATGACTCGTCATGCAAGTCGAAGGCAGAATTTTGTTCTTTATCCAGAATGAAATACAAAAAGAAATAATAAACAGATAAATAATAAAAATAAAAAAATAAGCAGTTTCTTCAGAAAAATTAACACTCAACGAAGAAAAGCATAAATATAAATTATACATTTAGATTAAATGCAACTATCTATAGTGCAAATATGAATATATATTTAAGAGTAAATGCAACTATTTTAAAGTCTCAAACATGAAATTTGGTACTGGAAAATTAACTTCCTATAATTATATTTAGCAATCCAAGAGAACCTCAAACAACAGTGAAGCTAAATCGACTCTGTACATCCTTGAGAACATTATTACCAGAGCACGATCTGTGCACCAACCATGCCATGCCAGTGCGAGTAAGAAATGCGTCTTATTTGATAGCAACCATTATGCTTTTGTTGAAAGTTATAAACACAAACATTTCTCATCGTTAATTATACTTCGAAAATTCTCGAACAGCTTAGATACCAACTCGAGGACCAAAGCATAAAATGCACTCCACAATCAAAAGAGGGAAATATATTTTCCCCCTCTTCTTTCGTCTATAATACACAAGCATTATACGCGTTTCTAATCTTTGTTCATAGGACACCTTAATCAGAGTAAAGCCTCAATAGTCCAAACAAAAAGAACCATACTATATAGAAAAATGTCAAAGCCAAATACCAACAGCCTAGCAACATTATTCAATTTCTGATAATACTAGGACCCAGCATGGCTTCAATGCTGCTATGAACAAGCTTCATTATAATGTCCAACAACAACAAATAGTTCATTTCTATCTGATATCACTGACACCTACACAAAAATCATCATCTCATTGGAAAACTTGGATTTCAAAAATAGCCAGACAGCCCAAACATGAATGCTCGTGCCTTTTCTATTTCCATCCCCTGTATAAGCCGATTTTCAGAATTCGGTTTCACCTTCTTTCTTCATCCTAAATTTATTCAAACTTGATTCACAAGACTAAACTTAAATATGCCTTAACCCAACAGCAAGCGACTGGTATAAAAAACAGATGCATATCCACTTTTCACAAGAAGATATAATCAAGGCCAGCAAGTGCAACATTCCTATTTTTATCATACTAATTTAGATGGACCACGTACGTTACTAAATTGACAATTATTCAGAACAAAATAGCAAATATTAAAGCACCCATAAGAACAAGCAAAAAAATGAAACTATGATCCTCTGTTCTGTGTTTCGGCTGTCACAATCTAGGAGCTAATAGCCAAGGTCAATCTATTAACAAAGCTACATTAAGAACAAATGAAGAACTTTTAATCTTGTAAGCCTTTCTAGTTACCAAAGCAGCCACAGTAAAATAATTTGCTTAAAAACCATTCTAACTGCAAAGTTTGGAAGTACATATCAGTTATGAGATATGAATACAATATGAATGCACAAACTGTGCCAATTTTATCCAAGAAAGGATACCTTTATCATGGTACACACTGTATGTGCATGTATCATATTTCATAACATTATATAAGTTGTGTGTGTGTGTGTGGAAAGCAGCATATATATATATATATATATATATGCGCATACCCCTTTTTTTTTTTTTTTCTTTTTCATTTGGTGATTTCCTATTATTTATGGCATAATAGTGCATTTCAGTAAATAACAAAAATATGTTATCAATGGATCCTACATCTCCATAGGTTCAGTCCTCCGAGAGAGGTTGACAGCCAAGGTGTATAAGACACTCAAGAGTAAGCAACGAGTATTGGATGTGCTTGAAAATTTATAAGTGCATAAAGTTACAGTACGGTAAAGGGAGACCCTGCTTCACTAGATATGTATAGCTTTCAGGAACCTTATTCAAAACAAGAAACTGAATTTTTTTCATCATATAACTCCTTTTGACAGGTAGGCTACATAACTACATTCCTTGATTGCTGTTGGTTGTCTCAACCTAATATAGTAGAAGAGTACGATAAGGATAGGCAGCAATTTAGTTTTGGGAAGCAAAGGAAGTAGGATCTAGATTTGGCCAGATCTTTGGTTGATGAAAATAAAAATCCTCCAGAAAATGCAGAAGAGGTTTCAAACCAAAGTTCACATTTTAGTTTCTTGTTTGTGCTGCCATGAGTCAATTGAGCACATCAAGAATTTATTGGAAAGAAAGTAAAAGCTCGACATAGAATTAATTTTCTTAGGTTACAACATGCTTCATCTCCTTACGAATTCATTAAGATATGATTAATTTGAAGATCTTCATGAATTATTAAGTTACCATTTTTGAGTTGGTTCCTTAATAGCAAAAATCTATGCCAAACATGTAAGGAAAATACCTAAATCTTACTTCTATAGTCGTATTGTTTTCTATCTTCACACTGAGCAGGTGTAGAACGATGATTATTAAAGAGGAGACACCATGCAGCCCAAGAGGATCTATAAGAATTATACCCTTCATCTCCTGAATTATACCCTTCATCTCCTTAATTTTACATGGTTTTATCTTTTAAAGAGCAGCAAGTTTATTAAAAAAGCCCTAGCTACTCTTACCACATATCCGTACCAAACTTCTTCAAAAGTGTCAGCATAATCTACTTGAAAATCAGTTGCTCATCCCTTAAAACATTCAACATGCAAGGAAATGGGTCCACCCCAAAGACAATTAAGGATAGCTTCATTTCACCAAGAAAAAAAGAAAAAAAAAGAAAAAAAAGATTAGCTTCGAATTAAAAGAAGCACAAAGATTATCAACATATTTCTTTTCTTTTCTTTTTTTTTTTTTTTTTTTTTTTCCAATTATTATGACTAGCATTAGTATCAAGTGAAAACACAATTGGCATCTTACTGGTCGGTTTAAATACTTCTACCTTATTTTGAATACAGAAAAGGACAGGACAAAGATAAAGTGTAGAAGAGGACGTAAGAAATCACCTTTTGCTACACCCATGCGTCTTGCAAATACGCGGCTTTTCTAAATATAGAACAACACAATACCACATGTATTGTTGACAGATTGAACTTCCAGAATTCAACAGAAGCAGATCAACCAAAATCAAGCATGTCCTTACATTCAGTTTAGATTTCTGAACTGTACATGTTTTTGTATTCTACTATCCTCATCAGAAAAATATACAAATTTATAAGAAAGTGATCTAAATCATGGACACTTGCATGAATGGGCATATGGTATTAAATATGACACATCCACAGGTCAGAACACATACCAGTTGAGACTTTGAAACGCAAGGTGCAAAAATAAGATACAAGTACAAGTGGAACTTGACATTAATATATTTTGTCACCATCCAACACCACTAAAAGCAAATAGAATCCTATACTTCACTAGGTAAACTCTTAAAATATAGGATTTGAGAACATGACATGGCATAATAGCTCATTAACAAAGAATAACAATAACACCTAAAACAACATGCATGCCAGACAGTTCTATTGGTGTTCATGCAAAGTAAGAACTCAAATTTCAATGTATATAGATCCAGTTACAATCATATGATACTAAGAAAAAATTCAATTAAAAAAATGAGCTCCCATTTTCAGTGGCAACCAGTTTGATTCTGCAAATGAACTGGACACGCTTACCTCTAAAAGAATCTATAGAATCATGCTACAAAACAATACTCTGTTAATAAAGTTCACATAAGTGAGCTGTAGTATATATTAGTATCTCAGAAGTATTACTCTGTTAATAAATCCACATGAGTGAGCAGGAGTATACTTTAGCATCCCAGAAGTTTTACATGCAGAAGACATCTAATCCAAGGAATGGAAAAAAATCTCTGCCTACAACTACAGATTGAGATAGAATCACTAAAGCTATAACACTTACAATTAGGTTCATCTTAACCACAAAAGTTTTACATGAACATAATACAGAATACAATGATTTCATGCTTACATATCATTCATCGCAATAGATGAGATAGTGAACGAACTACGATTTTTAGGCATACTTCAATTAATAGTTCAAACTAATTCTTGCTTGAAATCTAAAACACTGATATCAGCGCCTGCCTCATTTTTTATTTTATTTTATTTTTAAAGTTAGACATGCAGAGAATTTACTTGACATAGTATGAAGTTATAAACCGCATAATCCAAGGAAGTAGAACCAAATCAATAAATTTTCATCAACGTAATTAATGAAATATTATAACATCAGTTAGCCTACAGAAAAAAATAAAAAATAAAAAATAAAAAATAAAAAAGCAACAAAATTAAAAATGAAACTACCATTGACAAAATGGCAAAATCCATTCACTAAAAGTGCCAATGACACAAACTAGAACAGTTTCTAAGCAAGGAAAGACTTTTAAGCCTCAACATACAACTTGGCTTTCCTAAAACTTCGAAGTATTTTGGAAAGTACCTATTCTCCAGAGCAACGGTGGATGGAATATACATCATCAACAATGAATCACCATCTAATGCTGTCAAGAAGTTAAACTAAAGCCAAGAACAAACCTACTCAGTTTCAGCACTGTACCATCTCTGCTATCTAAACCAATTGTGCAACTCGCTTCAATTCCAAAATAATCGGTGGAAAAAGGCCAAACTGCTTGAGCAAATTCTGATGACCCAAATCCACCAACCAAGGAATGAACATGCCCTCACAAAGTTAACTCAATTCATGGGTATATTCATACGCCCTTTATTCATACTTGAATTGGGTTCTCCTCTTCCCTGCTAAGAGGTGAAACAGGGAGACCCCCATCTTCCCCATCACTGCAGCAAGTATTGCTTACCAGTTTTCTCACTTCTTGGTCGCAACTACGCCTTTCCAAGCCACTCTTCTCCAAACCATCGGTCTCCTCCGAAACCTTTGCGGCCTCCTTTTGCTCTTTCTTGTGCACTATATCACAGAAGAAATCCGTCAAGATAGTCTCATAACCCGGCATTTTGGCGTACCCAGGAAAATAGTTAATGTCAATTATAAGATACCGGTTCCCAAACCTCGCATCCCGAATGACATCGAAGTTAAACAGGTTCAGATTCATCGCTCGCCGCAGACCCTTTGCGATGTCGGTAATGAAGCTCTGCGGAGGCATCTCTGTATCTGCCAAATGCATCATCTTGTAGTACTTATCGTCAATCCTCTCATTGGTGGCCAGATTTGAGACCTGCGAGAACGACATCAAACCGTCCAAGCTCCCCAATTTCTCTTCCTCCGAGACGTCTGGCAGAGATTTCCTCTTGACGCATTTGACATACTCTCCAACCACATAGACCTTGAAAATTACTCCTCCATGGTTCACAAACTCCTGCAAGACAATCGGAGGCTTGAGCTTGTTGAGGCCGTCGTGGTTGAATACGAGCGCCATTTTGTGAGATTTTGCGCTGCCGTCGGCGACGAGAGGCTTGGCAATCACCGGAAATTTGAGACCCTCCCAAGCCTGTCGATCAAACAGAGTCTCCTTGTCGTATATCACAATCTGCTTCGGAATCCCAAACGTCTCGTCCTGGTGCTCCATTTTCAGCTCCGACACAACCTGAAGCATGGAAATCCGGTTGTGGAGCCGCTCGATCGCCTCCGGCGAATCGATGATCACGGCATTAGGGTTCCTATCCCTAAACTCCTGCAACTGCCGTCTCCAATCCTTACCGTACAGCTTGTGAATTACGCAATCGAACGGTCCCTGATCCACCAGGGGTCTCTCCATGTCGATCCGTACGAGATCGACTCCACGTGACCTCGCCGTACTCACCAACGATTCCTGAATGAAGCTCTGCTGCTTCTTCGGCGCCAGCGCGTAGCCCACGCCGAACCTCGTCTCCGCCATTGTTTGTTCCACACTTTCCGAACCACCCCTTCTTCTTCTTCTTCTTCTTCTTCTTCTTCTACTTCTTCTTCGACCACCACAATGAATCCTACAAAAATGCTAACCAAAACGCTCATAAGCAACCATCAAATCGTTCAAAGAATTTTTTTTAGTCTCCCGCATACTCAGAATCCAAAAATCCGATACCCTAATTGGGTTTGAGCCTCCATTTTTTTTTTTTTTTTTTTTCCCTTGTCGTTTCGAGCTTCGAAAAAATCGGGAAAAAAAATGTATTTTATTTTATTTTTTTAATTTTGTTGCAGAGAGAGAGAGAGAGAGAGAATAAGGTGGTGATGGAGAGAGAAAGAAATGCTGGGTTGATGGATATATATAGCTTCCTCGACTAGGGTTAGATAAAGTTACGGTGATGATAAAGTAACCAGGGTTAGTATCAAACATAGGGATCTCATTGTACACGTGGCATATTCTTTTGGCCAATATGCGGATTCTCGCCGCTTAAATAAGCGCGTTGTGGCAGGAGGAAAACGAAAGAACAAAAAAAAGGTAACTAGGGGCTGTGACCGAAACGGACGGTTATAAATTTGAGCTAAATTGACGGGGTGGTGATAGTCAACGAATTTTATTAATTATTATTTGCTTTATTTTATTTTATTTATTTTTATTCGATTATTATAAAAATAGTAGGCCGCGTTTTAGCTGGGCAATCTTTTTGACTCTGGTCTTGCACTTGATTACTACTCTACGTGGCTTTCTTTTTCTTTTTTTCTTTTTTCCTTTTTTTTTTGGGTGCTGTGGAATTCGAGGTAATTGGGTCTTTATTTTGGGCACTTGGGACCTCAAAAGATTGGAATTTTTTTTTTTATCTTTTTGGCAAAAGTCAAAATTGGAACTAAAATTTGGCTTATTTGCTATGTTTTTCAATTTGGTATTATATTTATGCAAATTTTTTTTTTTTTGGGTATATATTTGTGCAATTTGGCCTGCACTTTAAATGGTACTTTGATCATGTGACTTTCTCACCCATCACTTGAATGCCACGTGGAAATTTATGTAGACGGTTGATTGTTGAAATCCACGTGAACTATACACTTGCTGAGTTGAACAGCGCACGTGCAAATGGAGTATATATATATATATATATATATTTGCTATTGGTTTTAGAAGTTGATGTAAGAATTGGTCATTGATCTGATTAGAAAGTCTAGTCGTGTGCATAAGGACATTAGGCAAATGAGGGGCAGGCCTACATGTCATGTAGGTGTCACAAATGTCTCCTTTACAACCCCACCCCCACCCCCCAGAAAAAAGAAAAAAAGAAGAAGAACGAGTGTTGCAAATTTCTCTAATATGCCTCGTGTATTTGATTTGAACGGTGGTTGACCTTGGAATAGTATATTGACTCACTTTGTACCTCAAAATAATATTTAGTAATTTATTAGATATTTTGAGGTTAATATATCTATTTTCCAAGTTATTTTCTTATAGATTTCTTAATAATAATAATTTTCTTATAATTCCTTTAATAAAAAAAAAAAAACAAAAAAAACTACCAACATATTGAGTAGAACGGAAAATAACTTGGGAAACGGTCGCTGATGGCTTTATTTTTTATAATTTAAAAGATTTAAATTTGAAAGCGTTATTGGTGGTAAAAAAAAAATATATATATATATATATATATATATGATAATTTCATCAACGATATCATTTTATTTTGACGAATTGGAAAATCAATAATGTATCACATAGTCCAAGTCAAAGATGTTAAACGTGTCAAAACAAAAAATGATCTCATCAATTTCCTTAAGCACGATCACAATCACGTTTAAAAACCACCCTTTTTTTTTTTTTTTTTCCCTGTTGTTTGAAGTTTTAAACCAAAGCTCATGCCCATTTCAATCGCTCTGACTCATCACTCTTAAAACTTAAAACCCGTCAATAGCTTGGCTTGATGTACCAAATTGGTCATATATTTCCTTCTACTTTTCCATACTTATATATTCAACACTTTCATTATAAAAATCTGATCTACACTTTGTTATTTTAGAGACACATATTCATGATTTCGATGACTTTGTTATTTTAGAGACATATATTCATGATTTCGATGACTTGTTCAAAACTCAGACCATTTGTTTCCCATATAATAACTTAAAAAAAAAAAAAAAAAAGGCCAAAATGAAAGTTTAAATCAGTACCCAGTTACCCATTTCTTCAAGACAAGGTCAAACTATAAAAGAAAAGGAAGAAACCAAAAAGAGCCTACCTTTTGAGTCGTAGACTTGTAGTTTTCATTCTTGCTAATAGAAAATATATACTTTTGGAATCTATACTTACATTTCAACACATTTTTCCAACACGACTTGACTACAATTAATGCATATAGCTATCTAGCTATCTATCTATCTATCAAAATATATATATATATATATATATTTGGAGTTGTCAATGTGGGTCCTATAGGACATGAAACCACAAGAATTTTTTACAAAATGGAAAGAACAAATCCATGAGAAAAAAATGCATAGTTTGATTAAAAATCTACCATAATGGGAAAAGAAAAATAGCAACTTTCTATTTGTTTGGATATTTGATAATTTATTTGTCGAAATTGAAAAATCAAAACATAAAAGAGGGTAAATTGTAATTTCAGTAAAACAAATAAATATAAATAAGAAGTATGTTTACAAAATTATTTTAGAAACGTTGGGGTCCCAACCTAAAGAGTGTTTCTCATTGATAATGATGAGTAAACCAATTAATTTCAACCGTTTAAAATGAGTGGTAGATCTCAATTACTCGATCCAAATAAATAGATATAGCCGATCCTAATAAACATGGTTATTTTTATGGTTGATTATAGCTAGGAAAGTACCGAGTGAAAAAATAAAATAAAAAAACTAACAATAAGACCATAAGTGGGACTTTGTCGTTTTGAGTAGAAAACAATCAAAGTGGATAAGATATCTAATATTCTAAGGATGTGGAGACAGAAGCTTTACATTTATTATATCTTTGTTACATGAAAGGCTTCTTTTCGGGGTACTAAATGGATAAGTAGGTATCAACCCAAAAGGAAGGAAAAAAAAAAAATATAGATAAGTTGGTCTTTATATTATTATTTTATATTATATTTCACTACTCAAGAATAAAAGACTAGAAAAAGTCGGTCTTTTTATTTTTTTAACATTTTTGTTAAAAGATGTAATCCATTATAGCAGAATCCTTACCAATATATATGTTGGGAATAAGAAACAGACTGCTCAGGTTTGTGGTATTCATATGCTTTGTCTTAAAGCTAGCTATTTAATAAGGGTGAAAATAATTAATTGGTATATTATATATATATATATATATATGTATATTCTATCTTGATAACCCAGCACATTAAAATAAATTTCAAATCGACCACCTTATTTATTTTATTTTATTTTATTTTCGGGATGTTGGGAGAAGATGATGATGATATAGGGATATGAGCTTTGATACTGTCGTTCAACCCAAGATTAGGAGTTTTGGAATGGATTATAGTTTGGGCCTGACAATAGGTAGACAAAACATATCAAGGCCCAAGTTTTAGATTAAACCTTTTTTGTTTTAAGTTTTATTTTTTATTATTATTTTTTTCTTTGGAAGATTAAACCCTTAGGGCCCGAATTTGGCCTAACAAACTTGAGCTTGATGAATAATAATAAAGAGAAAATAACTCTTTATAGACAATATGAACTTCAAATTTGACCAGTAGATATAAATATATATATATATATAATTTAATATTTTATGATTGCTATATATTCATATTTCATAACAAATCATTATTAGATAAGTTTCCAAGTATTTTAAGACCAATGAAAATAAATCTAAAAAGACTAAAAACATGTAGCTAACGACAGGGCAGTTATCTCCTTCATATAAATTATATAAATTAAGAAGAAAAGCTTTGTTCTATATCTGTTTTTAAAATATATATATACATATATATATATATATATATATATATTTCCTAACAGGCTATATGTCAAGTTACTCAAGTTTATGGATAAACTAGGATCTCTAAATAAATTGTTTATGAATAATCAACTTTTTTATTAAAAAAAAAAAACTGATAATATATATATATATATATATATATATATTTTGAAAAAAAGGGAAAGATTTCCGCCTACGTAATATGTTTTTCATTTACTATTATAATTATATTTTTTATTTTATTTTATTAAAAGTGGATTTCTCCTTTTGCAACTCCAAAGAAGCTAGCGTACCGTTTTGTGATTCAATATATTATTCCTTAAAATTTTAAAAAGTTCTTCTTTACAAAGAGCATAACTTTGTTTTTTTTGCTATATCTAAATTATCAACGGTAGATTTATGGAGTACCATAATTATGTGCTAGAAAGACTACAAAAATGTCATATTTTGACATAAAATGTGACTTTTCTTGAACTTCTTAATCTCTATATATAGGTAAAAACCTAAATACAACTTATTCAAACTAAACGCATATTAAATTTTCACCACCAAAGCAAATTAACAGAAATACAAAAGAAGTTAAACAAGATGAAGAACCAAATTTCTTCAGCTATTGTTTTCCTCCTCTTCCTTGTTTTCACAAACTATTGGCTAAGCATTGAAGCCCAAACCTGCAAACCCAGTGGTAAAATCAAAGGCAAAAATCCACCACCAAATCAATGTAATCAAGAGAACTACTCTGATTGCTGCCAAGATGGCAAAACCTACCCAACCTACAAGTGCTCACCAAAAGTTATTGGCCACACAAAGGCAACCTTGACATTGAACAGTTTTGAGAAAGGTGGAGATGGCGGGGCCCCATCTGAATGTGACAAAAAGTACCACTCGGACAACACCCCAGTGGTTGCGCTCTCCACAGGTTGGTTCAACAACATGAAGAGGTGCCTTCAGAACATTACCATTTCTGGCAATGGCCGGAGCGTCAACGCCATGGTCGTCGACGAGTGTGACTCCACCATGGGGTGTGATGCTGATCATGATTACCAGCCACCTTGTCTTAACAACATTGTTGATGCTTCTAAAGCTGTTTGGAAGGCCTTGCAAGTCCCTGAAAATGATTGGGGTGAATTAGATATCTATTGGAGAGATGCTTGATTGATATAATTAGTACTTCTCAATGTTAATTTTGTTTTAATTTGTCCATGTGTGTGTGAATTTCATATGGTTATTGGGTTAATTTTGTTACATTCATGCATGTCTATACTATATAGTGTTGTATGTAATTATAATTGGTATTGTTAATTAATTAACATATGTTCTTGATATTCTCAATTTCTGTTCTCTTTTTATGATTTTTGGGTTGAGATTTAAAATGTATAGAAAGAGATAGAGCTTCCACATCCTTGAATGTTGTTGTTAGTAGTAAATAAAGATGCAATACAATTTTAATAACTTTTTCAAATTAAAATGAATTGAATAAAACTGAAAAAAATAAATCAGTTGATTCAATAGGTTTTTCGCATACTGGAGATCATATATCATAAAAAGTAACTATTCAAAGATGTGTAGAGAGGTTGCTGATATTATATGTTTTTGTACACATGTGAACAATAAGAGAAAGAAAAAAAAAAAGATTTTTTAAAATTATTTTTTATAGTTTACATTAATTAATTCCCCACAAGAAGTTAAAATTGTCATTTTGAATAATATATGAACTGTATAATTTGGCTAGCAAAAGAGGATAAAGTGAAATAAAAATGAAAACTGAAAGGATACTATATCATTTAATTTTTCAAAATAAAGATGCATATTTGTGAAAAGAAATGCAAAACCAAGGAACTAAAGTGAAATTTATCCTAAAATAATGTCACAAAAGTTGATACCTAAAATTTTGATAACCAAATTTAGGAGACAACATTGTTGTTTCTAGATTTCAAAAAAAAAAAAAAAAAAAAAAAAGAAGAAGAAGAAGAAGAAGAAGAAGAAGTTAAAATATTGGATTTTTCAAGCCAATCCAATCAAATTATTCCGCACCGTGGGTAAGAAATAATAATTAAAGGCATGCGTTTGGAGAAAATTTCAAGTGCTTATGAAGCATTGCTGCCTCTTCTCACAGACAAATATGATATCCATATGCTTTTGGAAGCATTGTTCCCTTCTCTCACAAATAGATGGGACTTACGTGGGATCTTCATGTGTAGTGCCTACTTATTTGTGAGAGAAGGAAGCAGTGACCTCGGGAGCACTGGATTTTTTTTTTTTTTTTTTTTTTTGGAATCAAATAAATTTTTCAAATGTTTTTGTGATCCTAAAAACTTTTAACCAAATAAATTTTCAATTATATTTTTAGAGTTATAAATTTTGGTGGATAGAGTAGTATTCTCATAAATTTCCTTTGAAAAATAAACTCAAGGAGATCTACTACACGTTAGGCTTAACAAGTATCATAATTAACCAAATAAATAAATAGAAAATAGATGTTCTTACATATAATATATTCTCTTCCTATATGAATCAGGCAAACAAAAAGGAAGTTCTATAATGTAGCTAGTGACAGAGCAGTTATCTCCTAATTCACATATATATTAAATAAACATTAACCAGAACGATGCTTAATTTGTTTTATATGTACATATACATATTTCAAAATATAACAGTGATCTCCATCTCCTAATTAATTAGGCATAAAAGGATGATCTATTCGTCCACAAATTAAAGTAGTTCAATTTGTCAGGATTAGATTTTGAGATTAGACATATGCATCTTTTAATCTCAAAGTATGTTTTTTGTTATTACCTAGCAGTATTTGTACGCAAAAGAAAGTATCATACTTAAAGAAAGACTACAGAAATGTCATATTTGACACAAAATGAGAATTCGATCAGTAACATCTCTCTATATATACTCAAAACTTCTAAATCATTCTTCAAATCAGTCTCATAACTTGTACCATTACTAAAAGCAAGAGCAATATACTACCCGAAAGAAAAAATGAAGAACCACATTTCTTCAGCTGTTATTTTCCTTCTCTTCCTTGTTTTCACAAACCATTGTCTAAGCATTGAAGCCCAAACCTGCAAACCCAGTGGTAAAATCAAAGGCAAGAATCCACCACCAAATCAATGTAACCAAGAGAACTACTCTGATTGCTGCCAAGATGGCAAAACCTACCCAACTTACAAATGTTCACCAAAAGTTACAGGGCACACAAAAGCGACCTTGACATTGAACAGTTTTGAGAAAGACGGAGATGGTGGGGCCCCATCTGAATGTGACAACAAGTACCACTCAGACAACACCCCAGTGGTTGCACTCTCCACGGGTTGGTTCAACAACATGAAGAGGTGCCTTCGGAACATTACCATTTACGGCAATGGCCGGAGCGTCAACGCCATGGTCGTCGACGAGTGTGACTCCACCATGGGGTGTGATGCTGATCATGATTACCAGCCACCTTGTCCTAACAACATTGTTGATGCTTCTAAAGCTGTTTGGAAGGCTTTGCAAGTCCCTGAAGATAATTGGGGTGAATTGGATATCTACTGGAGAGATGCTTGATTGATTTAATTAGTACTACTTCATGTTAATTTTCTTTTAATTTGTGTGTGAGTGAATTTCATAGTTATTGGGTTAATTTTGTTACTTTTCATGTATGTACTGCATAGTGTTTTGTGTAATTATAATTGGTATTGTTAATTAATTGATATGTATGTTCTTGTTATTCGTAATTTTTGTTCTCATTTATGATTATTGGGTTGAGGTTTAAAGTGTGTGCGAAGAGATAGAGCTTTCCCATCCTTGAATGTTTTCGTTAGTAGTAACTAAAGATGCTAGTTCTAAGTTGAAATGAATTGAAGAAAACTGAAAGAAATTAACAAGTTAATCCAGCAAGAATGGCACTATGGAGATCATATATCTCCCAAAGATGTGTAGAGGGGCTGCACAAATTGTAGTGAATGATGGGCCCAGATCATGCACCTTTTTCTAAACACATATGAAAATAATAGTTAGGGTTAAAATTGTCATTTTGAATAAAGTATAAACTAAAATTTGACTAGCAAAAAAGGCCAAATAGAAATAAAAATGGAGAGTGAAAAGATACTACATGTTTGTGGAAGAAAAAAAAAAAAAGGCAAAACCAAGGGAAGTAAACTGAAATTTATCCAAAAATAAAGGCATGAATTTGGAGCAAATTTCAACTGAATCCCTTGGAGCATTGTTCCTTTCTCTCATAAACAGATGGGATCTACATGCTTTTGAGAGTAGTGTTTCTTTCTCTCACAAATAGATAGGAATCATGTGAGATCCACACATGTGGTGCCTACTTGTTCATGAGAGAAAGGAGCAGGGGAAATTTTTTTCCTAGGTCTGGCATATCAAATCAGACAAGCTTCAAGCTCGACTCCAAATGAGGTTTTCAGAGAAATATATGTTCTCCCAACAAAAAAAAAAAAACTTTGACCAAATAAATTTTCAATAATATTTTTTAGAGTTATCAAATTTGGTGATAGAGTTGTATATATTCTCATAAATTTTCTTTGAAAAAAATAAATATTTAAACATCACAATAAATTGCAATAAAAAAAAAAAGTGAAAAAAGAACACGGAGATCTACTACACGTTAGGTTTAATAGGTTATCATAATTAACCAAATAAATAAATAGAAATATATGTTCTCTACATATAATATTCTCTTCCTATATCAATAAGACAAACAAAAAGGAAGTTCTATATGTAGCTAGTGACGGAGTAGTTGTCTCCTAATTCACATATTTATTAAATAAATATTACCCCGAACGATGCATAATTTGTATTATATGTACATCTATATTTCAAAATGCAATCCGTCTCCTAATTAACTAATTGCACAAAAGGATGATCTATTCGTCAAATTGAAGGTCAATTTGTCAAGATTATATTTTGAGAATAGACATATTAATGTTTCAATCCTAAAGTGTGTAGCAGTATTTGTACGCAAAAGATGTATTATACTCGAAGAAAGACTTCAAAAATGTCATACTTACCACAAATTGAGATTTCAAGTAGTTCATCTCTCTATATATACCCAAAATCTCTAAATCATTCTTCAAATCAATCCCATAACTTGTAGTATTGTAAAAGCAAGAGAAATACAACCCAAAAGAAGATGAAGAACAACCACATTTCTTCAGTTGTTATTTTCCTCGTCTTCCTTGTTTTCACAAACTATTGGCTGAGCATTGAAGCTCAAACTTGCAAACCAAGTGGCAAAATCAGAGGCAAAAAGCCACCACCAGGCCAATGTAACAAAGAGAACTACTCTGATTGCTGCAAAGATGGCAAATCCTACCCCACTTACAAGTGCTCACCAAAGGTTACTGGCCACACAAAGGCAACCTTGACATTGAACAGTTTCGAGAAAAATGGTGATGGCGGAGCCCCATCTGAATGTGACAACAAGTACCACTCAGACAACACCCCAGTGGTTGCACTCTCCACAGGTTGGTTCAACAACATGAACAGGTGCCATCATAATATTACGATATATGGCAATGGCCGGAGAGTCAACGCCATGGTTGTCGACGAGTGTGATTCCACCATGGGGTGTGATGCTGATCATGATTACCAGCCACCTTGTCCTAACAATATTGTTGATGCCTCTAAAGCCGTTTGGAAGGCCTTGAAAGTCCCAGAAGGCAATTGGGGTGAATTGGATATCTATTGGAGTGATGCTTGATTGATTTAGTACTCTATGTTTCTTTTTTTTTTTTTTTTTTTTGTTGGTGTGTGTGTGTGTGTGTGTGTGTCAATATCAGGTTATTGGGTTTGCTATGTTTCACGTGTACTGTGTTTGTGTTATGCTTTCATGTGTGATATTATTTACTGTATAGTTTCTTATTATCCTTAAATTTTCATTTTGTTTTATGATTATGAATTGAGGTTTTTGAGTTTACAAAGAGCTTTCCCACATATACTTGATGATTACAGTTACAAGTACTAATTTAGAAGCTGTTCAATAGAACTTGAATTTGAAATTGAAATCTAGTTGAAGAAAAATGAAAGTGCTATATGTAAAGTACTAAAAATGTCAAAGACATGTGGAGATAATAATGGTTAACAAATGCAGTGAATGATGAGTTGAATAAAGTTTGTAACTTCCTAAACATGAAATAATTTGTAAGAAGACAACCTTGGAAAGATAAAATCAATTGAGGTAGAAAGTGAAATTTCAATTTTGGGCTCGATGGTTTTTAAAGCTTTTTTTGTCCAGTACTGAATTAGAAAACCATATTGCTTACAGCTTTTGTTTAAGGAAAATTGTAAAACATTTTTGGGTTTCAATTTGCTTTCACTTTCAAACAAAAATGCGATGGAAACGTGGTTACCAAACCCCACCTCATTAGATTCTTTTTCTTGGATCCAAATGAAAGAATATGTGGTGATCTATATGCTTTTGTTCAGAGTGAATGTTACTCCTTAAGACGAATGTACAAAACTACCCTTCAACTTGATTGCCCATGGGTCCCAATCAGAAAATGACTAAATGCTCAACAATTTGTAATGTCAACATTGTCATGCTACTACTAAAATGGCCACTTTCCAATCTCCCCAAAAATGTAATTATCCAGGGGTGTATAGGTCATTCCACTTTGAAGTTGAATGCTTGGCAAATCATTTTCCTTTTAAAGTTTAAAATTAATAATGGGCTTACATTCTAAGAATTTCTTTTTCTTTTTAATTTTTTTTTTCTTTAAAAAAGGAAACCAAACAAAAATAATACTAAATGAGAATCGCATTTTTCTCTAGATGCTTGTTATTACTTTCAATTCAACGTCATCACTAAGATTCAATCAACATCATCACTACTTGCGTCAAAGCAGCAAAAATTCAACGTCAAGGACTCAAGGCATCGTGATAATACTAAAACTTCAAAGAATTTTCTACATGTCCATGAAGGTTGCTTTTGTAATATATAAACCTCTCCAAGGACCTAAAGAGCATTTGCCTTTTTGGGGTTCTTATAAAAATTATTTCCATATAATTTGTCGGCTAAGGAATGCATTAATTTATAAAAAAGTTATACATAGGGTCTCAATCGAAATCACAAATGCATATTTTGATCTTAGATTACACAATAAGTATGTCCTTGTGCAATGAATTCCTCTTTTGTCCTGATTGTTAGCCTACACCAAGAATTAAATAATGCAGTTGAACTTTATTTAACGTATTGCAAAAAAACAAAAAACAAAAAGTAAAAAACTTTTTGACAATTTCAACATTTTTTTTTTTTGTTTTTTTGGAAAGCAACAATTTCAACATTGATGGGCATGGCATATTTATATATATGATTGGGTATGAA
Source organism: Ziziphus jujuba (assembly GCF_031755915.1). NCBI lineage: Eukaryota > Viridiplantae > Streptophyta > Magnoliopsida > Rosales > Rhamnaceae > Ziziphus > Ziziphus jujuba. The sequence continues at coordinate 6,594,803 of NC_083384.1, read as the reverse complement.
ATGTGGTATTAATAGCTTAATTTAATAATATGATCCTTTTCTTTCGATCTAGCTACGATCAATTTGTTTGATTTCCCCCCACAATATTGGAGAGTTGAAGTACATTTATACCCCCTCCATGCCACTTTCATTTATATGAATGAAAAATACTTTTCATTAACACAATTGCGATGCAACATATCTTCACCGTCATAGATTTATATGCTTTCATTTGTTTAAAGCTCACAACTTCGGCTTATTCAACAAATACCAATATGCTATGTTGATTTTTGTTGTGGTCGAAATTGTGGTGAGTAAATAACTTTGTTTTCTTTTGAAAAAAAAAAAGAAAGTAATTTTGTTCTCAAAATGTTTGTCAATTAAAAAATAAAAAAAAGAGACATTTTTTTTAATATAAGCTGAAAACATTTTTTTTTAAAAAAAATAAACACATAATTGGTGTCCTTATTAACGTGGTTGATTTTAATTTTTCTAATAAATATAATTATGTGTAATTTGCTTATTTTAAATATTTTTTAATATTAATTAGTAGTAGTTACAATTTTGTTAGACATCAATTTAAATTAGTGTTCAATTAAATGTTTTTTTTTGTTTTATAATTAATTAAGATATCTAAAAAATTATAATTACCAATAACAAATATTTTTTTTAAGAAAACAACCAACAACAAATATTCGAGATAGACATATCGTATACAATTATATTAATAAAATAAAATAAAATGGAAAATCATGTTACTAAACAACACTTAAATCTACTTAAAACTATGTTAAAATACCATTTTCATGCCCTGTGACATTTTCTCTCTCTCTCTCTCTCTCTCTCTCTCTCTTTTTTTTTTTTTTTTTTTTGAGGTAAATCCTTCGACATTTTATTTTATTTTATTTTTTAAAACCTTTTGACATCTTCTCGTAAAGAGACATAATTGTCGCAAGTGGAAATGAATAATTAATTATAGGCATTAATATCGTACTGGTAACAAGGTGGCGTGTTGCAATCCTTTGCTTTTGGGCCACAATGATTGACTGATAAATTATCATCATCAATCATCAACATATTAGACACCAAAAAAGAAGAAAAAAAGAAAAAAGAAAAGAAAAGAAAAATGGTAAATTAGTAATTTAAAACCATCTCTTTTGGTAAGCCAACTATTCTCCAATTGCGACAAAGTACTGTAAACCACAAACTTCTCCAATGGCTACCAGAACATTGTACAAAGATCAGGGGTATTTAAGGCAAATCAAGCTTGGGCACTTATTTAAATGCCATGGAGTAGCGTGTAGTGGAGCACTACCATTAGATGGAGGAACACGCACATGCCGCTTTTGATGGACGGCATTGATTGTATGTCTTTTCTGCTTACCGCCGTTCAGTGTTCACACTTGCACGTGCTTATCGTGGCTTATGTGTCACACTTCCATTTTTTTTTAATATTAAAATAAAACAAAACAAAAGAAGAAAAACATTAATTTTTATTCCTCTTATTGCAACTAAATATATTAATTCGTTCGTTGATTTTTCCTCATTGATTAAAAAAATTGTGCTTATAATCAATGTGATCAAATTACAAAACAATTATTTTCTCAGATGGTCAAGGACCGAATGCATGTGAACATGTGGTCAAAAAAGTTGAATAAAATTTTGTTATTATTAACTACTTATTTAAACTTTTATAAACGAATGAAGAAAAAGAAAACACCAAGTAAAGAGGCTGTTTGGTGTGAACGACATGTCGTACTTGAACGGGAAGTGAGAAAATAGAATCGGATATGAAATGATACGACAACGGTAAAAGGTCGCTTGGTTAAGGAAAAAGAAAAAATAATTAAAATTTAATTTATGATAATAGTAGTATATTATTTTTAAGAAAAAATTAGTTAGTTAAGCTTTTAGGATTTTAATTTCTAACCAGCGAATATTCTTTGTCTCTCTCTCTTTTCATTCAAGATAGAAGAGAGAGAGAGAGAGAGAGAGGAGGAGACCAAACAACAAAGAACAAAGAAGAAGAAGAAGAAGAAGTGCCCCTGAAGGCAGAGAAAAACTAGCGTAATTATTTTCTCGAGTTTTTCTCTGTTTGTTTCCCGAGAAAATAAAAAAGGAAAAAGAAAAGGGGGGAAAAAGAATTAGTGGAGGGACGTATGGAGAAGAATATAAGAGAGAATGGGAATGATGGGGACGTGAAGAAGGATGTTGTTGCAGTGGGATCTGACAATAAGTTTCCATTGAGCTTTTGGGAGGTCACGGTGGCTTCTTCGGTTGTTTTGGGCTTCTTGTTGGGCCTCCTTGGTGTGTACCTAACCATGCCTGATTCCGATTACAGCTTCCTCAAGCTCCCACGTAACCTTGAAGATCTTCAAATCCTCAGGTATTTTTTTTTTTTTTTTTCCATCACTTGTTTTTTTATTTTCCTCGTAACTTTTTTTTTTTTTACTTTTTTAATTACGCTGGATGTACTTTTTTTTTTTTTAAATTCATTTTTTTTTAAAATAATATCCTTTAAAGTCATGGAGCTGAATTGGGTATTCCAGATTGATTTTCATTCTTAAATAAATAAAACAAATTTTCTAAGAAAATGAATTTTTCTGGGAAAATAAATTTTTTAAACGATTTTTTATTTTCTATTTTAAAATTTTGTTATATTAAAGCCTAATCCCTGATTTTCAAAATTGCGTTATATTTATATGTAGTTTAATATTTGGTGTTTCAATCTCTACAATTGGCTTCTCTGTCCTAGGAATTATAGGTTTCTCTTGTCTAACATTACCTCTAAAATGCCTCTTGATCTAGGCTTATGCTTCGTCATATCATTATGATTTAGAAAATACAAACTTTTGCTAAATTAAAGCAAATCTGTATAACTGACCTTGGCAATCGAACGTCGCTTACCGCATTTTAACGCTAAGTGCAATATTTGTCTAAAAACTAGACTGATTCGCATACGTTCAAACCCAAACCTTGGTATTCAAATAAAAGTGAAACAGAGGCAAGGAAGTAAAAGTTTTAGGATAGAAACTGAGATATATAAATTGCAAGCCATTGTGCAGTTAAATTATTATAGACTTGATGCTTAATAGAAAAATGTGAGACAGATACAAGTTTTTGTAGGGCTGTTAAAGATGTTTTAGATAATTCTTCTTCTGGGGGGTTCATTATTGAAATGTCCTGTTACTCATAATCTAAGTTATCAAAAAGAAGAATAATTAAAATCTACTCTGCTCCTAGTGAATCAGCAATGTGCTACACATATGGAGCATTTTATTGGGTTTACGTCATGGATGATTGCTTCAGTTGTAGGCATGATATAATTGATTCTTTTCTGGATAAATATGTTGAAAAGGAGCTGTATAATTTTACTTTTTCTCTCTATTCTTTTATAGTAAATAATTCTTCTGTTAAATAGGGCATTTGGCCAATTTGTGTTCAGGATGTTGATAAAATGGTTGATTGAACTATATACTTCTTTGTTTGACATATTATAACTATGAAAAGATCAACCCTATGAGTACGCATTAGAAAGGAGAATACAATCATGAACTCAAATTTGTGACTTTTTTGTTGTCACGGTTGACTCGACTTGTGATTGATGTGATCTGATTTATGTTGCAAGATGATCTTCGTTTGTCCTAATATATCTCTTTGGGCTGTTGTTTCATTTCCAACTAGCTGCGTTTTCAATGTTTGCTTGCATTCTATATATGCTTTATGTTCGGATGAAACATGGTGTGTTCTTTTGATAATGTTCTGTGATTTTCATTCCCCTTTTCTTCTTTTTGAGTAGAAATCACCTTGAGAGCTACACTAGTGACTACACTGCACAGGTCTTGGTGGGGTATTGTGTGGTTTACATTTTCATGCAAACATTCATGATTCCGGGCACTGTGTTCATGTCACTGCTGGCGGGATCCCTTTTTGGAGTTCTGAAAGGTGTAGCTCTGGTTGTTTTCACTGCCACGGCTGGAGCTTCTTCTTGCTACTTCTTGTCAAAGATGATTGGTCGGCCTCTTGTCTTCTCACTGTGGCCTGACAAGCTGAATTTCTTTCAATCACAGGTAAATCATAATGAACTTGGCCTATAATTGTTAGGTTATATCAATCGGCATACTGGAATTCATTATTTCTATATATTTCCAGGTTGCTAAAAGAAGAAAACGCCTGTTGAACTACATGCTTTTCCTGAGACTAACTCCAACGTTGCCAAATACGTTTATCAATGTTGCTTCGCCAATTGTTGATGTGCCATATCATATTTTCTTCCTGGGAACAGTTATTGGTCTCATACCTGCTGCTTATGTCACTGTCAGGGTATGACACTCTTGAGTGTTACTCTTGAAGAACACCTTTATTGGGTTTTATCACTAATACATAAACATATACTTATATGTGCATATATATATTTGAATCTTAATAACATTAGCATAGAGAACATGTAGGCTGTAATGTAGTTTATTGTAGTTATTGACTATCCAAACCCCAAATCCCCTATTACCTGAAAATACAGCCTAGGTGGTGGGTGTTTGTTGGCAAAGAATTTTGTGGTTACTGAAATAATCTAATTTAGCTGCTGTTACAGAACTAGTCTAGATGTCGATAAACTTTTTTTTATTGGGACTGGGTGCAGTTTCACTTACAGAAATAGAATTAGGTCCACCAAGGAAATGTAATTGAAAACTGGTGAAAATTTTTCAGAGTTCTCAAATTCTATGTTGCATTCTAAAATGTGCAAGGTTTCTTGTGCAGGCTGGTATAGCTCTTGGAGAGTTGCAATCCCTTGGAGATCTGTATGACTTCAACTCAATGGCTACATTGTTCCTTATTGGAATTGTGTCGGTCACCCCCACATTGGTGAGCAAGAGCAAGTCATAGGATCAAGGCAACACTAGGCTGGCTGAACTTGCTTGGCGTACATGGGTCCTTGTTATTTGGGCAGCCGTTCAATACCACCTCATTCCTGTACAGATCAGCATCCAATAGTTGGAAAAAAATTGTATACGGCTGTCTGTGTGTTTACCATTCATTGCTGGCCATCGGAGAGGGCTTACATAAGGGTGGTTGGGGGATGTTAAAAGAAAACTTAGGTTTCGGGCTCTCTGTATTAGGCGGGGTTTGTCTTATAATCTTATTCCTTGTATAGGCTTTATTCTTATGCTTGTAGTTTTCTACTCAACATTTGTATAATTGTATTGTTGAAACCAATTCATATTTGATAATGCTAACGAAATGGCACATTATACGTGTCTTTGAACTCAAGTTGCCTAGGTATTTTGTTTAATGTAAATGGGGTTTGTGGTTCAAATGTTTGTGGTTTTGTTTCCAGTTGTATGATTAGTAAAATATATTCTTAACATTGTTATTAGTGAAAGGCAATAGATTACTATCTTATTACCTTTGACTGTTTGTATGGCTCTGTGTCATTTGAGTTTTTTTTTTTTTTTTTTTTTTTTTTTTTTTTGGGTGGGTTTACTTGTACCGTCCTCTTTTTTCCTTAAAAAAAAAGGGGGGAAAAAAAAAAGCAGAGCAACATTTCCTAACTCTCTGACTTATTTCATTCTTCAAACAATGTCACAAGACAATATATGATTAACCAAACCATATGAAACCAGTCGATTTCATATTTACCAGGAGATAAAAAGAGAAGAGGAAAAAAAAAAAAAAAAACAAAGAAGCAAATTCCATTAGATCAAATTGCTTATCGATTCTCATAAATCAGTAGTTACTATCATTGAATAGCAGTGGTTATATTAAACACATTGTGATAACAAGTGGGGTTGCAAGGATAAGGGCAATCGGCTTTCTGCAATGGACGATCTTCATCATAATAAAACCAGTCTCTAATTTCATTTGCCAATTTCTGTATATATAAGTAAATTTGAAATAATTAGTACTTTATTGGTTTGGCAATTTAGGGAAGAAAGGATAAGAAAATCTCAAATAGAAGAATTTAACAACTGAATTTGTAATATAATTAGCATTTAAATCAAAGGTAAATGATCTACTAATTAATTACCTTGCTCCACACAAGAGTAGAATCATTTCTGAACCATATTTCTTGCCGTTCGGTTTGGCAGTGTACATAGCATGAGTCTATAAACATTCCATTAGCTTCAGAATTCTTCCCCAATCCTCTCAATGCATGCAAAAATTTCAACCTGAAGTCTGAAATTAATAAATACATATATTTAGAAATAAATTCATCAATAATTAATTTTCCACTGTGATATTTCATTTCCAATTTCAAAATTAATAGTTGATATACGCAACACTTACGCTGCATGGTCTTGATTTGGGCACTCGAGCAATTTCCTATGTTAGCCTTGCATATTTTCCAAAAGCCATGAGGATCAGCAATTTCTGGAACAAGAATATTTGACACCTGCACTTATCATACAAATTAAGTGTAACACCCCGTCCCGAATCGCACCGAAATCCGTGCACGTTGACCGAGGTTGACCGTTGACCGTTGACCGAAGGGGTCAAAAGTTGACTTTTTGACTCGGTGGGAATTTCGAGTTGACCAGGGTACCGTGGCGAAGTGCACGATGCCACGAGTTCGTAGACTGGTAGCACGTCGAAAACGGAGCTACGGTTTGAAAGTTATGGATGAAACAAGTTGCGGTCCAAACTGTCCAAGGGGTGCCGGAGTTGACTTTTTGTTTATGGGGAATTGAGCTTTGACTCATGCATGGTTGTGAAGTGCTCGTCGATACGAGTTCACAGACTAGCGGCACGCTCAAAACGGACATCCGGTTAAAAAGTTATGGACGTTTGAAGTTTACCGGATACTGTATTATTTTAATATTTTTTTGGGTCGGTGAACAGTGAAACGCCACGTGTCAGTTTCTGATTGGTCCACGTGGCATGAACAGTGTCACGCAGGGTTTTAATTTTGAAAAACTCTCGGGGAAGAGAGAGAAAGAGAGAGAAGAGAGAGAGAGAGAGAGCCACCGCCGGCCACCGGATTTTGCCACTGTTCCGGCCGAGTTACTGTACACGCGCCGGACAGAAAGCTTGCCCACCTCATTTCCGGCAAAACCTCCAAATTTCACGGCGAATGGCCGCCGGACGCGCCCGGATCGGACGTCCGAAGTTTGGCGGCGATTTTTCTCCCTCCACCGCCGGCCACCGCGAATCGGCACTATTCCGGCCGATCTACAGTACACGCGCCATACACCCAGCATCCTCTCCTCAAGTCCGGCCTACCCACCAAAAATCCCGGCCATCGGACCACCGACGCGCCGGGATCGGAGCGTTTTCCGGCGAGGGGTCGAAAATCTTCAAACGGTGATTTCTCCGCCGTCTGACCTCCGTTTTGCTCACCGTCGGTCCCGTTGGATTGCTCTCCTCACGATCTACAAATCTGCAAAATTTCACAGCAAACGGCCACCGTCGGAAATTACTGTTCCGGCGACGGTTGCCGGTGACGTGGCTGCCCGCCGGAAATTACTGTTCCGGCGAGTACCCGAAAATTCCGGCCAGCTCCAGTCCGCAGTGTTCGACCTCCTGAACCCAAATCCGACTTCCGTTTCTGCCAATTCGCGACGGTTTGGGAGAATTGCGGAGCCGAAACCCGAAAAGCTTTCCGACGAAATTCAAACCCCGTCGGGTACGATCATCGAAAATTAAGACCGGATCTGTGATTAGCATCACTCGAGCTTCGATTCGGTATATAACTCGTAAATTCTAGATATCGTTTGTGTTTTGACCCCCCGGGTACCGGGTATTATTTACCCGAATAAAATATTAATTTATTTAACTGTCTGTGAATTTTGTTCTAGGAGCACCGGTGAGTCGTAGAATTGATCCCGTAGTGGATCATGGGTTAATTGCGTGCTCCAGGTGAGTGACCCACCTTCAAATTAATTTTGGGGAATTTAATTGATGAATATATTATGTGTGAATTAAATATTTGGAATTTAATTTCTATGTGCCAAATATTTATTGGATTTATTGTAGAAGTATTTATGAACTTATTGGATTTAAGAAAATGCGAATTCTACAAATTTATGCCGTGTGGAATTATTTTATGGTTTTGAGGATTTTGAAATTGGTGTGGTTTTAATGGTAAATTGGGCACGATTTGATTTTCAAATATTTCAAGGAAAATATTTGGTTATGTTGGTGATTTCAATTTTTATGAAATATGCCCATAAAATATTATGGGATTTGATTATGATATTTCGAGAAATTATTTATGCTTGGAAAAAAAATGTGGATATTTGAATTGATGGATTTGGGAGTTGGTGGATTTGAAAATCATGGAATTTTTGGTATGGATTATAAGGAAATTGTGGAGAATTTCCCGGTTCAAGCGGATGGATTATGCCCGCTATGCTTATGAAAAATGTGAAATTTGTTTTATGATTTAAATTTATGGATTTTATAATTTTTAGATGCACCGTGCACGTACTGGTGTTCTGATTATGTGATATGGTATATGTGATATGGTTAGTGTGCACACGGTTGTGATTAGCGCGCAGGTGGGTGTGATTAGCGCGCAGGTGATGTGATTAGCGCGCAGGTGGGTGTGAGTAGCGCGCGGTTGATATTATGAGGGTGTCCTGTGGATGCCATCGGAGAGGGCGGCCACCCCCCTTTGGCCGGGACACCAGGTTAGCAGCGGCGCTGTGGGACGCCACGCGACCGTATGCCGGTTTCTCTCTATAACCTCCTGCCTGGCGGTACCTTGGGACGCTGGGTACTGTTGGCGCCACTGGTATATAGTGGGTGCATCAAATGATTTTCAGAACTGTGTTTTAAAAATAAAATGTTTGGAAACTGAATTGGCATTAAAGATATAATTGTTACCGCTTCTGGTATTTAATTGATGTCTTGGTTTCGGGGAATATGGATAAAGGGTTTTGTGAAATTGTTTTAAAAGGGGAACCTTTCCAACTGAGAGAATTGTAAGGGTTTTGAGAGAAAATATTATTTCCAAATAATTATTATTTATACTTATTACTGTGATAATATATGGTATAGTAGTAGGGTCGCTCACTGAGATGATTAGCATCTCACACTCTTAAATTCCGTTCCTCTAGGTACCAGGTTGTCGGTGTTCACTCGGAGCGGACTTGATCTTCCTTGCTGTTTTAGTTCGGCAGTACCCTGTTATTCTTTTATTGCAGTTGTAATATTTCTTTCACTCTTGTTGTATTTATTTTGCACTGGATTACTGTATTTATTTTTTTAAGTGCTGCAATTTGTGGAATCGATTTGTAGTACTGTGGGAGGAATAAGGGGATAATTTTAGAAGTGTGTTTTCAGTGCAGGGAATTTTGTGGTAAGTAAATCCCTTAGGGGAGGCTCTGCCGGATTTTCCGTTGGAAGGTTCGGTAGGGTTTCCCTGGGATCAGGGCTGTCTAGGGTTCCGGGGAAGGAATTCTGGACGGGTCCTGACATTAAGTTTGTGTTTATTATTTATTATTTCTCGCTTTCCTCTGAATTTGAACAAATATAATAACAGATTTAATAATGTATAAGCTAAAAGAAAATTTGTATGTTATTTCTTAATATCCAATACAATCAAATTGATATCCATTTGAATATTAAATAAATCTTATAAAATTAAGAAATTGGTTTTCAACCTGCCATAAATCATAGGCTGCATTGATGATAAAAATGGGCGTTCGAACATCTTGAATCACATATTGTGGAAAAAAACACTGTAAAATTTATTCATCAAAGTTTAAATATTTGGTAACTAGTACAGGAGTTAAGGAAAAAAAAGAAAAAAGAAAAAAGAATGCATTATAGACTAATTACCAATTCCGGTCTCCTTTTTGACGTGCAGGATTTAGGCAAATTCTTGGCTGAGCCCTGACACAAAAGATTTGTCAAAAATATCAATTTCGGTTTTTACTTGAAATAAAATGAAAATCAAATTGAAAAAGACAAGAACAAAATATTCCTAAATGAGAGACAATTAGAAGAGAGAGAGAGAGAGAGTACATGTGTTTCAACTATTTGACTAAAGAATGTTTCAATTGTTGGTACCCCACGAATATCTTTTCTGTAAAATATACAAAGTCGGAAAAAAAAAATTAGAAATATAATATAGATTTAAATTCAGCAAAAAACCAACATATATACCAAAAAATGAAGATAGGAAGTTTAGTTACGCATTGATAAAGAAACCAGCATCCGAAATGCATTTTACTCTTGTAGTCTTAGGTAGGAGAGCTTGGAATGTATCACAATGAAGAATTGAGGCCAATGATCCAGCTGAACAACCGGTCAGTATAGCCTGTAGATTAAGCTCTTAATTTTAAGGTTTAAACATATCACACAAGTAAACCAGAATATGCAGTTAGACTACTACTACTACTACTACTACTACTACTAATAATAATAATTGTACTACTTTTGGGTCATGTATACATGTATACATTTTCAGCATTTTTCAATCCTTTTGCTAATAGGTCCTCCATTACAGCATGCCAAATCCTTGCTCCTCTGAAGTGAAGATTAGTAGCCTATATATATATAATATCAAATTGATTAGAAGCTATCAAACAAAACAATAAATAAAGATAAAAGAGTTAATAATATGAAATTAATGAGTATTAAAAAATGCATTCAGAATTCGACATACAGGATCTATGGCTTTCACATCGCCTGTGAATGATGCCCCATCACAATACCTAATCCTGATTATGTTCCAGTTGTAAAAGTCTGCAAAAAAATTGTATATGTGGTATTGAGATCATAGGCAACTTAACTTGAGGTGAGGAAAGTAATTACATATTAATATTAACAACTTATCAAGTATTCTATAATAAATTGTAAATTGGGCCTGACATGGATTAAGCTCTTGTTGGTTGCTCAAGATTCCAGTGAAATTAAATTGCTTGGCCATATACTTCGATGATCCCAATTCTGTATTCTTCCGAGAGAGACAAGTTGTCACATTGTTACACCATGCCCCACCCTAGTTATTACCATTCAAAAAAAGCAAAAAAAGAAAAAAAAAAGAAAACCAAGATTTTGATTAAATGATAAATAGTTAAATTTTAGAAATTGAAAGGCTAATTCTGTTTATAAGTAATTAGAGCTAATTATACCTCATGGTATACTAACCAACTATCAATCCCTGTGCCAAATCCCTTATGGAAGTGATAAGCAGGTGGACTACCATCCAAACAAACTGCACGAGACTAATGGTCATGAAATTCCAAAACATATTAACGACTTTAATATTGAACAGTTTGATTTTTTTTATTTATTTTTAAAATTGTTTTCTTATATTTCTTGTTTTTAGTATAAATTAATTGAGCTTCAAATGCTTGTATGATGTAAAAAGAAAAGGAAAAAGAAAAAAGAAAAACTCACCGGCTCCTTTAGCTACTGCACTGTGTAGATAAGTAATGTCCACCAAAAACCCTCCTGTTCTAAGAAAATTGAGTAGGAACAACACAAGACCAAGCCTTGTGCTTAATCTTGTAGAGACCATTCTGCATAAATAGATATATATATATATATATATATATACACACACACACAAATTTACTACTTGGAATACAACAGAAAAAAAAAAAAATGTTGAGGAAATCGAAGGCATTCTTTATGATGGGTCCCAAATATGGTATTGGTAGCAATATTAAAATTATAACATATGTATATAGTTTTTACATTATTGAAATAAAAAATTTAGTTGAGATCAATTAAGGTTGGTTTAATTAATAAATTACTTATATCTACATTTGCAAAATTATGATTGAAGATCTCAAAATAGGGTAAAATTATTATAAATTATCAACAAAATAATAATAATTAATAAAGAATTCGGTAGTGGAACAGTTTATCAGGCCCAATCACGTGGCTGTGCAGATTCCTTGCACATAGGCCAACTTGGTCATTATATATTATAGATGGCTCCAATTAGCTATTCAATGTTAATTTTCTTTAATTTATTTTTTGGAATTAGCATTTATCACAAATCAAACCTTAAACCACCAAAAAAAGACTAAGGCACAAAAGCAAATTGCATACATCAATCGCATTCGAGTTTATAAACATATAAATACACATACATAAGCTTAATTTACATGATCAAAATGGCACACCTTTACTTGTTATTGAAAAAGTCAGTACCGAAGAAGACACAGTTTTTGATTCAGATCATATGATTTACCTGCCAAAAAGAAGGAATACTACTACATATATATAAATTGACCACCATGAAATATCGATAATGAAGCTGGTTAGTTTGCAAGATTTAGAAGCTATAAAAAGTAGTTTTCAGCCGGAAAGTAGAAACTAGTGTAGTGGGAGAGATCATACACATAAATCGCATCCAATGAGAAACTTGGATTGAAAGATCTATAAAGAGAAAGCTAGATTTTACTGAAGACTAATTAGGCAATGAAGATATATTATATATATATATATAGATAACCAGAAAACCAGATCGATCGGAAAGTCAACGCCAAAATGCGGGAAGCAAGAAAGAAGATTATGAAAATGAAGACAAAGTTGACGAAGAGTAACAAATTAACTTCTGTATTAATACTCCACTAGTCCACTTGCAAATGCCCCATGTGCTTGCTCTTAATTTGCCTTCCATAGAGAGATTCTTTTGAAGATGAAGATTAATTGTGTTGTATAGGGCAAAAATCAATTCTAATTTTGATCTAAATTTTAGTCCAAAAGTAAAAAGAGCAGAAACATGACGATTATTAATTATTCCTGCCCATTAGAGTTTTGCACAGATTTTGGTTTATATGTATCAAATATATAATTTGGCTACAAAAATATATGCACAATTCGTAACAAATATATAAATATATGTATCTAAATTGTCAACAAAGTTGTGAGCTATAGTCACTTTTTTTTAATAAAGAAAATAGAAGGAAAATAAAAACCATAAGTTGATTAAAATAATATATATGAAGATTTAGATCCAAAATATTATATTTTTTTATTATTTTATTATTTTTTCCCATTTAATTAAAGTGGTTGAAAAATCACTCCATCGAAGCCTTGTTCAATTTGTTCCTTCAAGCCCTCTCCATTTTCCACTGCTATTTATCTTTCTCATTCGAGCTAGATTAGAGTACTTATGATGCTTGCTCTACTTATTTAAGCAAAAAACAAAATTTTTTTTTTTTCTGGTAAGAAAAGAAAGAGATATAATTATTTAATTAAACGCAAACCGAATACACAAACTTTAATCCTCTCTGTACGGTTTGATCACCATTTTCACTTTTGCATAATCGTTGCACCTCACTATCTAGTCACTACAGTAATCATCATTGTAAAACACCACTTGACAAGTGGCAAATTGGGTTGACTATGTCCAAAAATGTCATCAAATCATTGCCCGCCAAATAAGAATAATATGCTATTTTCAAGCTGGGTTAGCAGCACCAAGCAGTGCCACGTGGCATCCAGTGGATCACACTGCCACATGGCAGCATGTAATTTGTGATAGCTTAATGAGTTAAAATTCACGAGTTGCATGAAGACAAGACAATGAAGACAAGACAATCAGTTTGGAGGCAAAAACAAAGAAAACGCAGATAATGATAAAATTAGCTAGGAGTAGTATATTCAGTAGCATTACGTAGAGTCGAAATACTCCATTTAGTAGAGTGGTTAGAGTAGTTGAAGAAAAGCCTTATTGGGTTTAATTATACAATACTCTTTAATCCAAAAAAAATAAAAAAAAAAAAGAAGAAGAAGAAGAAGAAGAAGAAGAGAGAAACGTTTTCCAACTCTCTGGTTTATTAAGCATTATCCTCTCTTTTTTTCCTTCGCTTTGAACATGTCACAAGTTAATATATGGTTCGAACCGATCGAAATTCATGCTACATCCACTGTGTAAAATTGGTTACAACGTTATGACAAGTAGGGTTACAAGGGTAAGGACAATCTGGTTTCTGCAATGGTTGATATTTATCATCATAAAACCAATCTCCAACTTCATCTGCCAATTTCTGTACATATATAGAAATTTGAAATAATTAGTTCTGTATTTGTTTGTCATTGTCAATTAGGGAATAAAATAAAATAAAATAAGGAAATGATCTCAAATTGGAAAATATATATGCATTTGATAAATGAAATTGTAATAATTAACAGCTAAATCGGGAGGGGGAAAAGCAAATAATTACCTTGTTCGATACAACGGTAGAATCATTTCTGAACCACGTTTCTTGCTTATCGATGTGGCAGTGTTCATAGCAAGAGTCTATAAACATTCCATTAGATTCAGAATTCTTCTCCAATAATCCTCCCAATGCATCCAAAAATTTCGACCTGAATTCTGGAAAATTAATAGACATATAAATTCATCAATTTCCCATTTTTAGAATTAATTGTTGATAAATTTATAAAGCTTCATGAAAACAAAGAAACTAGTTTGTTTCCTCAAAATATAATACACACACACACACACACACACACACACACACACATATATATGTAACATAACACTTACGCTGCATAGTTTCGATTTGATCACTCGAACAATTTCTTACGTCCTGCTTGCAAGGTAACCAATTACCATGAGGATCAGCAGTTCCAGGGACAAGAATGTTCATCACCTGAATATATCACACATAGTATTTTACTCTGAATTTGATCAAATATATAATAATATATTTAACAATGTATATGATAAAAGAAAAGTATATATTATTTTTTTATACCTAACATTAAGTGAGCAATTGATTATACTGTAAAAATCAAAATTAATTGTTAAGTTAAAAATAAGTTGGTAATAACCTGCCACTGATCATAGGGTGAATTTATGATATAGATGGGCGTCTGAACATGTTGAATCACATATTGTGGAAAAAGACACTGCAAAATTTATCAAAATGTAAATTTGATAAGTCGTAAAAAAGAAATATTAATTGTGAAAATCTATATACATATATATATTTATCATACGGAAAAGATATGTATTTTATATATACACACAACCAGGCTTACATTCCATCCAACTGATGGTTTTATCATCACGTGTATGTTTCTTAAACAGTTAATTAGTATATTACTAAATCTATACTATATTATTAATTAATTTTTAAATATGTTAACACTATCAAATTGATATAACTGAAGCCTGATTCTATATCCATATACAGATATAAATGGTTAGCCATGTATATATACTTACCAACTCTGGTTTCCTTTCTGAAGTGCAGGATTTAGGCAAATTCTTCGCAGAGCCCTATTACAAACAAATTAACAATCAAACAAAAATACCAAAATCAACATTTCATTAAGTATAAATTTTGGTAAATTCTTCGCATACCAACAATTTTTTTTTTTTTTTCCTGGTGAATAACAGAGAGAACAAAATATTCCTAAGAGATAAGACATTGATTTTCTCTGTAATAAGTGGGGAGGGTGAAGAAGAGAGAGAGTACATGTGTTTCAACTATTTGACTATATATAGTTTCAATTGTTCGTTCACCACGAATATCTTCCCTGTTATGTACAAAGGCCAAAGAAAAAGGAAAAAGTTAGAAATATACTATATACTTATAATTAACCAAAACCAACATATATATACATATATATATATATATATATATATATATATATATGTATATAAAATGAGATAGGAGGTTACGCATCGATAAAGAAACCAGCATCCGCAACGCATTTTACTTTGGTAGTATTAGGGAAGAGAGCTTTGAATTCATCGCAATAAAGAAGTGTGGTCAATCCTCCAGCTGAACAACCAGCCAGTATAGCCTGTTGATCAACCTCTTAATTAATTAAAGTTTAAATCATATATCAATTAATAGATAATTAATTAGAGGCCGATTAAAGTTAAAAGGGTAAAAAATAAAATAAAATAAAATAAATTGAACTGGCTTTGGGTCATATAAATATATATATATATATATATATATATATATATATATATATAAATATACATTTTCAGCATTTTTCATTCCCTTTGCTAATAAGTCCTCCATTACAGCATGCCAAATCCTTGCTCCTCTGAAGTGAAGATTAGTAGCCTATATATCAAATTAATTTGAAGCAATCAAATTAAGTAAAAAATATAATGAAGATAAAAAAGAGGTTATAATATGAAATTAGTAAATATTAAAAACATCATTGAGACTTCGACATACAGGGTCTACGGCTTCCACATCTCCGGTGAATGATGAGCCATCACAGTACCTAACCCTGATTATGTTCCAGTTATAAAAGTCTGCAAACAATTTATTGTAGGCAAATTAATTAAGCTCTAGTTCATCGGCAAAGTAATTGCACGTTAACAACTCAATATTAAGTATTTTATAATAGATTGTTAATTAGCCCTGACATGGATTAAGCTCTTGTTGGTTGCTCATGATTCCTGTGAAATTAAATTGCTTCTCCATAAGCTTGGATGAACCCAAGGGTAGATTTTTCCGCTTTAAACAAGCTGTCACATTTTCACACCATGCTCCACCCTACTTATGACAATGCCCAAAAAAAAAAAAAAAGGTTTTGATTAAACAATAAGCATTTAAATTTTAGAAATTTACAGGCTAATTCTCTACTTATATATATATATATATGTATATTTATATGGATGTATATAAATATATACCGAAAGATAAATCATCCAACTATTAATCCCTTCGCCAAATCCCTTTTGGAAGTGATAAGCAGGTGGGCTACCATCCAAACAAACTACGCAAAAATTAATTAACGGTCGTCAAATTCCAAAACATAGAAGGACATGTCATTAATTTAGTCTAACATTTTGTTTTTTGTTTTTTGTTTTTTTTTATTTGTATAAATATTTCTTAGCTTTAGTATAAATTAATGGAGATTCAAATATATGATGTAAAACATAGGAGAAAAAAAGAAAAGAAAAAAGACACTTACCAGCTCCTTTAGCTACTGCATTTTGAAGATAAGTGATGTCCACTAAACCACCTTCTGTTGTAAGAAAATTAAATAGAAACAATGCAAGACTAAGCCATCTGCTTAATCTCGTGTAGGCCATTCTGCATATATATAGAGGCATAAATTTACTATTTGGAAGATTAAATAAAAAATTAAAATAAAATAAAATTACTGAGGAGATCGAAGCATTCGTTATAATAATGTGGGTCCCAATTTGGTAGTTTTAAAACTATATATATATATATAGTTTTTATATTGTTGAAATTAAGAATTCGGTTGAGAATGGAACAATTTATCAGGCCAATCAAATGGCTATCCAGCCCATGTACCTTTGATCAACTTGGTCATTCTAATGAATTGAATTGCTCCAACTATTCATCAACAAAAAAGAATGGCTCCAACTAGCTACTCGATGAATATAAATATATATTTTATATATATATATATATATATACCATGGATATATCATATATGTGCATTGGAGTCTTTTTGGTAGCTTAAGAAGTGACTATATAAGCTTAACATCTCAGAAATAGCACACCTTATTATAATAGATTGTTATAAAAAAAAAAAAAAAAAAAAAAAAACTAATTTTGTATATAAATCAACCACGATGAATTAACATCAATGAAGCTTTCATTAGATACTAAAAAGCCTGGGAAACAAATTACTTACAATTAAGGAGCTAGCTCGAGCTAGCTAGCACTCAGAAAAGATATAAAAATTGCAGCGAATGAGAAACTTTGAGAGATAGATTGATATTAAGAGGAACTAGTTTTTATTGAAGATATATATATATATATATATTATACACACCCAGAAAAAAATCCGAAGGAAAAGTCAAAGCCAATACGCGGGAAGCAAGATTATAAAATTGATTATAAAGTTGGAAGTACCATGTGCTTTTTGAATTCATAAACACAAAAAAAAAAAAAAAAAAAAAATGAGAATATAAACTTGAATGTGGAATCAATGAATTTTTCATTATGGTGAAGTATGTATATATACACAGATACAAATCTATCTTTAGCAAATGTGAATGGTATTTGGTTGGGCTGGTACGTGAATTTATCATACAATTGGTTAATTAAAGCCAACATCATTAAGTTCGCTAATTAATATAAGTTGGTTCCAAAGCAACTTTGTACAGATCATTATGGTTAATATGTAGCAAATATATTAGTTGGCTACAATTCTTAACAATAATAACAGGCCAAATGCATACACCAACGAAACGAATTTGGCTGCCAAATTTAGGTTTTTACACCCAAAGACAATCTTCTATTTTTGTCCTGTCCAATCTTATATCTTACAATACCCAATATACCCCTCTTTTACTTTTGTATTTCTTGTCCTTCGGTAAACAACCAAATGGTCGGTGTCCGGTGATGCCAAGTATCTTCGGTATTTTTATGGAATAAATTAACAGGAATTATTGGTTTTTCATTTTTTTCTCTACATAATTAAGAGAAGTAAACAGAGATGTTAGAGAGAGAAAGAATAGATATGTTAAGGAGAGAAAGAGTATAGTCTATGTAGGAGAAGAAAAAATGGGATAGTGTTTGCACCTAAGTCTACGTAGTCATTCTATTAAAACTTTGACAAGTAACAAAAATAATTGATGAGAATTTTAAAATGGCCAAATCAAAATAGAAAAATCATTTTATTCGGAAAAAAATATTAAATTGGGAAAAATTATTTTTAGGTGGTAAAAATTCATAATATTAAATGATTAAATTGGATTAAAAAAATTTGAACAAGAGGAATTTATACATGGCAATAGGAGAAAAAAAAAATAAAAACATTTAAATGGAGAAGAATTTTTTAATTGAACGAATTTTTAAGTCACGAAAATAGAAAAAAAAATCAAAAAATTTAATTGGAAAATATTGATTTGGCTGTTCTAAAATCCACATCAACCTTTTTTTTTTTTTTTTTTTCCACTTGTTAAAGTTTTAATGGAAAGACTTTGTAAAGGTAGGATCACCTGATTTTTTTCCCTAAGAGAGTTGAGATTGGTAAGGAGGGGAAAACAGAGAGAGAGAGAGAGAGAGAGGTGGTTATGTTATAAAAGAAAAAAGGCAAAAAAAAGAAAAAAAAAAAAGAAAAAAAAGAAAAAAAAAAAAGGGGAAACCCGAAACGATCAAAGCAATCAAAAAAATATAGTCGAAATCCAACCTGAGCCCGTCGTGGCATGAGCTCAAGCCGCCCAATTTCTTTTAGATTAGGCTCGGGGTTCAAATTATTATTAATATAGATTCGGTCCGAAATCCGATCTAATGTGCTATCAATCGGGCCAATTTGTCATATTTTATATTTTTCTAAATATCATAACATAATTTGTTATTTTTATTTTATTATTAAAGATATTTTAGAGACTGTTCTAGCTGATTTTGGCACAGCAAAACTCCTTGATCCTAATTTGGCCACTCAAAGTACCATACTTGTGGGTACTTATGGTTATATTGCTCCAGGTAAGTTAATTTTTCTTTAAATAAAACTAGTGGGAGTCACCATAACGTAGTATTTCAATACTAATAATGCTAATCTATATTGCAGAGTTTGCATATTACTACTGCTATAACAGAAAAATGTGATGTGTATAGTTTCGGGGTGGGGACATTTGAAATGTTAATGGGAAGGCATCCAAAGGAATTGTTATCATCATTATCATCATCAGCTACACAAATTCAACTGCTAATTGAAGTTTTAGACGAACACTTACCACCCCTGAGAAGTCGTTTGGATGTGCATAATGTTGTTCTTGTTTCTGCAATTGCCTTGGCATGCATACATTACAACCCAATGTGTCGACCAACTATGCTAAGTGTTTCTCAGCAATTCCTTGCCTGCAGAAATCTGTTAGCAGTTCAGTGTTTTCATGAAATTTCAATAGGGCAGCTCATGAACCAACAAGTCTATGTAGACCGTGACAAAAGTGAGATATGTACGACTTCTGTCCAAAGATGATTTTTTTCTTTTTGACTAGGATAAACATATGATTCGATATATGTTAAGGTGTGTAGTGCAAATATTTTTTTTTTTAACAAATTTCTATTGCTATATGTAACATTGAAATTAATGCATGCATGGATCTTAATTAACCATATATAATCATCAATCAACTTAGTCTCACTAAAGAAAACAGAGTAATGCATAGAATAAGAACGGATAAAATTACTATGAGAGATTTTCTGTTTCCAAGTTCAAAAGAGCATACTTTGAGAACCATAGTAGTAATTATACATTGTCCTCTTGTTTTTCTTTTTCTAGGCTTAGGCAGTATGGTCTTTATATCTTTTATGTTGGATGCTATATAATATAATCCACATAGAATTATATAACTTGTTTTGCGGTGGACATAGAAGTCAAGAATGGCATTCGGAAAACAGAGTATGATAGGCTGAGACACAGAAAGTAATAGTAGAGACCAATGAAAAGCTGAAGTGACTATTCTTATCATTGACACTCCGTATATACATACATGGTATAATACACCAAGTAAATTTTCTGACCATGTCACCTTTGTAGGGTCTGTTTTCCCCTTTTCATCAGTTGATGAATAAGGCTTTACTTGAAAGGCTCAATCGGATGGTGTCTGTGCTCGCTTAAGACCTTTTTTTTTCCACATCCTTATCCTCTTAGGCCCTATTCATACGCCAACTATCACTCTCTCATTTAATCCGCAATCTGTGCAGGCCTTATCTAAATCGAATTCCTCTCCAACTTGTAGATGAGAGAATGACATTATTGGAAAAGTCTCAACTCTGTTATTGAGGAAAACCAAATTAAATACAAGTTGTAGTTAACAAGTATAACAAGCCTATGAACACGAAGGCTAGTTCCACAAGTATTATGTTCTATCATCATCATCATCATCATCGGTACACAAAGTGAAATTGCTAATTGAAGTTTTAGACAAACGCTTACCAACACGGATAAGTCGGTTGTATGTACATAATGTTGTTCTTGTTTCTGCAATTGGCCGGGCATTCTAAATGTTTCTCAACAATTTTTTGTCTGCAGAAATCAATTGGTAGTTTAGTGTTTTTATGAATTTCAGTAGGCCAGCTCATGAGTATTCTTATTTCCTTTTTTTTTCTTTTTTTCTTTCTTTTATATACCGTAAAACATTATTATTCTTAATTAATAAATATCAAAATCATCAAATGAAGGTATATATAGGTTATGTTTATGCATGTTTGGACTGTCAGGACCCGTCCAAATTTTTTCGCCGGAACCCTAAACAAGCCCTGATCCCAGGAAAACCCTACCAGACTCTCCAAAGAAAAATCCAACAGATCCTTCCCTAAAGGTTGGACTTACTACAAAATTATCCTGCACGAAAAACACTTCTAGATACATCCTCTTATTCCTCCCACCTTACTACAATATATTTCCACAAATTTACAGCACTCCAAAATAACACAAAGGAATCAATATATGATTCAATAAATATGTGTCTAATCAGTATACAGAGTGTTATACAAGTAAATATAAAATTAATATAATGACAGATGAAGCAATACAAGATGGAGAGGAAAAAAGGAAGAAATGCTTGTTGGACTTTCGGCAATGAATTGAGACGTCGGGCTCCCCCCGAACGATCAATGTCTCCCAACCTGGACCTAGGGAAACGGAATTTAAAAATATAAGATGCTAATCATCTCAATGAGTAACCCAATCTACTATACAATTATAATAGTAATAATAGTTATAGTACACTTGATTAATTAAGAATAAATAAATAATAATTAATCGGAAATAATATTTTCTCTCAAAACCCTCACCATTCACTCCGTTGGAAAAGTTTCCCTTTTAAAACGTTTTACAAAACCTAATATTTTATGTCCCAAAATCAAGGAAAGCAATTGGTCAATAGTTTTCTAATAAAATATGATAATTCAAGAATCCAAATTTATAATGAAATAAATTGAAATAACAATGACTTATAATAATTACTAAATAATTAATGCATGTCATAACAATTAATACCGAAATATTAATAAAACTCACATTAAAACAATTCATGGAATAATTAAATAATTAAAATAAATCAATTTATTGAATAATTAAGCAAAGGAAAGATTAAATCAAATTAAAACCTTTATTTGAAATAATTAATAAAAACAACATTAAATATATTCTTAACTTAAATACAATTTCAAAATATTTATTTTGAAATCTATGTTCTGAAAACCATTTGATGCACCCACTATATAGCAGTGGCGCCAACGGTACCTAGCGTCTCGAGCACCACCAAACAGGAGGTTAAAGAAAGAAACCGGCATACGGTCACGTGGCGTCCCACCGCGCCGCTGCTAACAGAAGTCCCGACCATGGAGGGGCGGCCTACCCTCATTCGATGGCAACCACAGGATAATCCCATAATCACCTGTGCGCTACTCACACCTACCTGTGCACTCATCACATCCATCTGCGTGCTAATCATATCCATATATAAAGAACACTAGTACGTGTATGGTGCATCTAAACATCATAAAATCAATATTTTTATTTTCAAATCGCAAAATTTCATAAATACCACCAAGTTTATTTCATCCAATTAAACTCGTAAATTTTCCACAATTCCTTTATAAATCATCGTCATAAATCCATCGCACAATTTCCATCAATTTCAAATCCATCAACTTTCAAATGCATTAATTTTCCAATCCACAATATTCAAATGTATAAGCATAATTTTTAAAATAGTGTCCTTAAATCCTTAAAATTCAAGATAGGCATAATTTCATTAAAATCCCATAAAATTTCCAAAATTCATAAATCCATATAAATGCATTTTTATTGCTTGAAATAAACTCATAATAATTTCAACAATAAATCAATAATGTTAAAAATCATAATTTCTTTAAATATCAAATTTTCATAAATGAATTTCCATAATTTATCAAAATCGAAATATGCTTCGGTGCACACACATATACACATTTCAAATTGTCCAAATATTAGCATCAAAATTTAATTTGCAATTTATCACATAATTAATATAATATAAACATCCAAATATTAAAATATAACGAAATATAATTAATTTGACACCCGAAATTAATTTTTAAAAGTGGATCCTCACCTCGAACACGCAATTAATCCAAGATCCTCCATGGGATAAATTTCACGACGCACACATGTTTCTAAAACAACAATATTACACAGGATCAAATAAATTAATATTTTATTTGGATAAATAATATCCGGTAAACAGAGGGTTTAACACAAATGGTGTCCAAAATTCACAAATAAGGTGTCTATGGAAAGCTAAGAGGACAAGGAATACGTTACCGATCTCCGTTGGACTCAATTTGATCGGCAGGGACCGGCAGAATGGACGGGAAGTTTGGATCGAACTTCAACTTGTCGTATCTCCCAAACGACAAGGAATTAAGCTGAATGGACCTCAAAATCGGGCTCTGGAGGTCCAAAATAGGTGAAAAGAAGTATCAATTTGATCCGGTGGTGGCCGGATCGCCGACGAAGCCAATCTTGCCGTCGCCGGCAATGAAGCCCGATCCGGCCTCATCCGGCTACGGTTGGCCACCATTTTTCGGCTGCTGGCTGGAATCTTCCCCCTCTTCCTCCCCATCAGGTGCGTGTGGCTTCATATCGTTGAAAAAAAAGAGAAACGGGGTGAAGCCGAGAGGGAGAAGGAAGGAAGAAGGAAGAAGGAAGAAGAAGAAGAAAAGAAAAGAAAAAAGAAAAAGAAAACCATTTTTCGTGGGTGTTTCCCCACGTGAGGAAAAAAGAAAAAAAATTTTTTTTTTTGATAATAATAATAATTATAAAATAAATAAATAAATAAATAATATTAAGATAATATAGTATTTAATATGGTTGACATGTGGCATCTCCTCATTGTGACACATGGCATTCTTTATTAAGTCACACGTGGTATACTGTTTATATATTTAAAAAATAATATTAAAATAATATGGTATTCGAAAAACTTTGTATGTCCATAATTTTCAAACCATATGTCCAAATCGGACGTACCGCAGTCTATGAACTCGTATCGACGAGTACTTCACAATCATACATGAGTCAAAGCTCAACTTTGCATGAACAAAAAGTCAACTCCGGCACCCCTTGGACAGTTTCGACCTTAGCTTGTTTTGCTCATAACTTCTAATCTGTAGCTCCGTTTTCGACGTGCTACTAATTTATGAACTCGTGACAATGTATACTTTTTAATGGTACCTCGGTTAATGTGAAATTCCATCAGGAGCAAAAAGTCAACGTTTGATCCCTTCTCGGTCAACGACGGTCAAACCGGTCAACCTTGGTCAAATTTTAGAAATTTCCGATGTACTTTGGGACGGGGTGTTACATGGACGGTTCATTAACCTATCCCATGAGTGAGCATATAATATTCATATAGTAAGGGGCTCAAGTAGAGTATAAGAGATTGTTATTTATTTATTTATTTAATTATAATATATATACATATATATATATATACAGTCCGTCTATGGTGCGGACGGTCCTCATGCGGACTACAGTATTGGTGACGGTTTTTTATAGTATTGGTGATGATTTTCTAAAAAACCGTCGTTAATACTATAAAAAACCGTCATTAATACTGCAGTCCTCATGCGGACCGTTCTCACCATAGAATTTCCATATATATATATATATGTATATATATATATACATGCCACCACTCTCTCTCTCTCTCTCTCTCTCTCTATATATATATATATATATATCTACAAAAAAAGTGAATGTTATCCTATATACAATTTGTTCTTCGGATTTAACTTCCATTAGAAAATTTATATAGGCTTAATTAGGGATAGTTCTTTGTAATTTAACTTCCATTTGGTGTCTAAGAATCTTCAGAGTTAAGCAAATTAAAATAGCCAAAAAAAAAAAAAAATATATATATATATATATATATATATCTCAAAGTTGATTTGATTTCTTTAAGTGGATAAATAGACATATCTGTTTTTATTTCGAAATTAACAGCAGGTAAAGACTAGCTAGATAGAGAGTATACTAACTAAGAAAAGTCTAAGGACAATGGAAGAACCAATAATTGTATCAGGGAATTAATTAAGATTGGCAGAGCATTCAATGACTCGGCTTTCTTCTTAGGTCATAATTGGAATGGACTAAAAAAGCCTTTATTTATTTATTATTATAGCAATTCTAAAATGTTTCTGAACATTTGGGATAAAGGTGTATATATATATATATATAAGCTTGGTTTATATAGAATTGGTTTGAAGTAGTACTCTCTGTACACAACAGAGCAGAGCATATGGCAGCAGCCTCCATATTCATTACCATTTTCACAGTGGCAGTAGCCTAGATTACCCATGTAGTTGTCAGCTCTCCTGAACAAGAAGCAAGGCTCTGCTCCAATCTGGGTGGTGGAGTCCTCAATATGTCAACACCACCTCTACAACCCCATGCAACTTGACTGGTATTACCTGCAATATTGCTGGAAGCATTACACATATTTCTCTTCATCACCATTCTCTACAGTACAAGAAGCTTGGGAGATTTCTCAACTCGTCTTCGTTTCCGAATTTAGTTGTTCTTGATCTTGCTGAAGCTGGACTCTATGGGAGTATTCCACCAGAAATCGCTACTTTTTCAAAGCTCACCCACCTTGTCCTCTATCGTAATCATCTTACAGGTGAGTTGCCTCCTTCTCTAGCAAACTTGTCTCAATTGGTGCGACTTGATCTTTCCTTTAATTATATCCATAGTACCATTCCTCCAGACTTGAACAATTTAAAGAATCTTGTTGTACTAAACTTGACCTACAACAACTTGTTTGGTCCAATCCCTTCATCATTTGGTCTTTTAAACAATCTCACTCATTTGTGTCTTGCGGTCAATCAAATCACCGGTGAACTACCTCTTTCGCTCACAAACCTCACCCATTTGCTGGAGTTTGAAGCTTATTATAATCAAATCAATGGTACAATCCCAGTTGAAATAGGAAAGCTAAAAAATCTTGTTTCCTTCTACATAGACAACAACATTCTCAGTGGTCCAATTCCTTCTAGTGTGGGTCAGCTTACCAAATTGCAATTTCTTGCACTTTACTCAAACCATCTCAGTGGTTCACTTCCTGCTGAACTAGGAAACCTGACCAAGCTTTTATATCTGGACATTGATAATAATAAACTCACGGGACAGCTACCTCCAACTCTGGGTCGATTGACAAGTTTGCACTTTCTGTATGTTAATTCCAACCAAATCAATGGATCTATCCCTCCATCACTTGGAGATCTTGAGAATCTCTTTTTGCTCTTCTTGAATGGCAATATGCTCAGTGGACCGCTGCCACGGGCGTTGGGTAATCTATCGAAGCTGACAGAGCTTCATCTTGAGTCGAACTGGATTAATGCATCCATCCCTCCAGAGATTGGAAATCTCAAGAATCTGGAAATATTGGGATTGGAGAACAACCATTTAACTGGTGGAATACCTTCTTTTATATGTGATTTAACCAACTTAATACATGTGCACCTCAGTTTTAACAGGCTAAGTGGTCCATTGCCTTCCAGAATAGGGAATTTGAAGAATCTGACAAGTTTGCAGCTTGGTTCTAACAACCTCATGGGTCCTATTGTTCCTTCTTTGTGTGGTCTTGAGAGTATAGAAGATATTGATTTGTCAGGGAACAATTTCAATGGAAGCATCCCTATTGAGATATTTTCCCTTTCTACTCTCACTTCTTTGGACGTCAGTTCCAATTCAATTACCGATAAAATACCTTCTCAACTTGGCAACCTCACAAGCTTGACCACCTTGAACCTTGCACACAACTCAATTGTTGGAGAAATACCTTCGGAACTTGCCAACCTCACCAGGTTGACTACCTTGAAACTTGCCTATAACAATCTCAATGGTACCATTCCATCTTCTATCCTGCTTCGATTCAAGAACAAATCACTCGATCTCGATGGCAACAGAGATTTGTGTGGTAACCTGTCAGGATTCCCTTCCTGCTTTCATTCTATCCCACCAAGTAGTGACCAGGGTGTCGTCAACAAAGTTGGAGGCCGCTCCAACTCCCACAAAATCAGTAGCATAATTGTTCCCATCTCAGTTAGCTTTGTCTTGTTTTTTCTTGTTCTTATATCGGCGATGTTCTACAAATGTGGGAACAAGAATGAAAAGTGCCAAACATCACTTGGTGAGATAACTACAACAAAGAACGGAGACATATTTTCAGCATGGAATTATGATGGGAACATAGCATACATAGATATCATACAAGCAACAGAGTATTTTGATATCCGATATTGCATTGGAACTGGTGGTTACGGAAGCGTCTACAGAGCACAGTTACCTAATGGCAAGGTAATTGCATTGAAGAAGCTTCATAGTTCAGAAGCTGAAGAGATGGTTTTGAAGAAAAGTTTTTTAAATGAGGTGAAGACATTGACAGAACTACGACATCGTAATATTGTGAGGCTCCACGGCTATTGTTTACATAAAACATGTATGTTTCTGATTTATGAATATGTGGAAAGAGGGAGCTTGTTTTGTGTTCTAAGTAATGATATGAGGGCTGTGGAATTGGATTGGAGAGAAAGGGTGAATATTATCAAAGGCATAGTACATGCCTTATGCTACCTGCATCATGATTGCACTCCACCAATTGTTCATCGTGATATAGCGAGCAATAACATTTTGCTCAACTCCAAATTAGAAGCTATTGTCGCTGATTTTGGCACAGCTAGATTCATGGATTATGGTTCATCCAATCAGACCATAATGGCCGGCACTTACGGTTACATTGCTCCTGGTAAGTTTATATTCTAGCTGCTCCTCGATGATGCATACGTATGAATTTAAAATGACTACTATTTGAAACAAACATCTCACAAATAGTTATTATATATTTGTTGTCAATTGTAGAGCTTGCCTACACTATGGCTATAACTGAAAAATGCGACGTTTATAGCTTTGGAGTGGTGGCACTTGAAACCTTAATGGGAAGGCATCCAAAACAAGTATTATCATCATTATCATCATTTTCTACACAAAGTCTACTACTAATTGATGTTTTAGACAAACGCTTGCCGCCTCCTAGAAGTCCATCAGATGTGCATAATGTTGTTCTTGTTTCTGAAATTGCTTTGGCATGCTTACATGCTAACCCTAAGCACCGACCAACAAGGGAAAATGTTTCCAAATACCTTGTTGATCGCAGGACACCATTTGGCTAGCAGTGTTTTCATGAAATTCCAATAGGGCAGCTCATGAACCCGACAAGTCTATGTGGAACATGACCAAAGTGCATCGCATGAGATTTGTACAATTTCTGTTCGATGACGATTTTCCATGTGTTGTGACTTGGATAAACATGATGTTAAATCTGTAAAGGTGTTTAATTAGTACAAAATGGTGTTGCACATTTTTGATAGATTGAAATTAATGCATGAATGGTTCTTAATTAATTGTATATGACAACCTCAATCTCACTAAAATAATAATAATAATAACCAGAGTGATGCAGACAAGACAAATACTCTGTTTCCAAGTACTTGAGGTCAAAAGGAACATTAATTTATAAAATCATCTTCTATATAATGTATTACATTCAGTATATAATATTATATTATTGAAAACAAGGAATAGAATGGAGGACACCACTCTATGGAAAGCCGAATGTGAATGTTATATATATATATATATATATAATATTAGAAAAAAATGGCAAGGAACCTAATAATTTAAAAAAAAATAAAAAATTAGACTTTGCAATTTTTTTTTTTCATTTGTTTTTGTTGGTTTAGAAAATGTATTAATTCACTTGGCATCGGCAATACTGCCACGTGAGATTTTGAACTTCCACATATAAAGTAATCAAGATAGTTACACAAAATTCCACCTTTTAGTATGAAATATTTACAAAATTTTCAACTATTTTCATCTATTATTATTACTATTATATAAATTCGGTTGCATGCGTCAATTAAATAACGAAGAAGACAAAATAACAAAATACTGTATTCTTCTCATTTTTCTCTTCTTCCTACTAAAATTAGGGAAAAAAAGACAAACAATGCTATTTTTTTTTTTTTTTCTTTCTTGGACAGAATAACATTTTCATTAAGAAGAGGTGATTACATCATCAATAATAAACTTTCAAAGATTAGGAGGATAAGAAAACTCCCAATTCAGAGGAAGAGACCTATGCAATGCTTTTCTTGGCAACCCAAAATAGGTACTTTATTTGCACAATGGGAAACAAAAGAAAAAAAAAATACAAGTACTAAAAGAAGACTGACGAAAAAGAATATCTGCAATTATATAGCTCTGCATTCCCATGAGCAAGCACACCGTTGTTGCATTGAGATCTTGAATCAAGGCAGCATTATCAAATTCAACAATAATACTGCCAAATCCAAAAGATGAAGCTAAATAAAGCGCGTGCAGAACAGCCAAACACTCAGCTATGGAGGATGATGCTGAAATTATCAAATGGTGAAAAGCCAAAACAGAACTCATATAATCTCAACTCCACCTCCACAAATCCTTGTAAACTTGCAACTTTGCAGGAAGTATTACACATATTTCTCTACATGACAATTCTCTAGAAAAAAAGAAGCTTGGGAGCTCTTCATTTCCGCATTTAGTTGACTTTGATCTAGCTGAGTTCCAAAGAAGCTGGACTCGTTGGGAGCATCCCATCAGAGATAGGCACTCTTTCAAATGCTCAACCACCTTGACCTCTCTGAGAATGTTCTCCTCTCCCAGCTTGTGAGGCTTGATATTTCTTTCAATCAAATAAATGGTTCCATTCCTCAACAACTGTGCAATTTGAATAGTCTTGTTGAAAAAAGCTTGAGCTCCAACAATTTTTTTGGTCCAAAACCCTCATCAATTGGTCAGTTGGTCAACCTTACTCACTTCCATATCTCTTCCAATCAAATCAATGGCAACTTACCTCTTTCATTTACAAGCCTCACCCATTTGGTCATGTTTCGCCCTTCTGATAATGAGATTAATGGTTCCATTCCGGTTGACATAGGAAAGATGAAAAATCTGGTTTCCTTTTTCCTATCTGATAACATCTTCACTGGACCACTTCCATCTACTCTGGGTCAGTTAACCAAATTGTCTTCTCTATTACTTTTTTCAAACCATATTATTGGTTCTATTCCTTCAGACATATGGAAGCTAGACAACCTTACTCTTCTAAGCCTTGGTAATAATATGCTCACTGGACAACTACATCCAACTCTGAGTCGATCGACTAATTTGTCCTATCTTTACCTTGATTCCAACCATATATTTGGATCCATCCCTCTAGCAATAGGGCAATAAGTGAACCTACGCTTTCTGTACTTGAATGGCAATATGCTAAGTGGTCCACTCCCACCCACATTGGGTCGTTTATCCAATTTAACCAGGCTGCATCTTGAGTCAAAACAAAATTAATGGATCCATCCCTTTAGAAATTGGAAATCTCAAAAATCTAGTCACACTAGCTCTTGAGAGTAACCAGTTAACCGGTGCATTACCTTGGTCGGCTATATGTAATTTAAGCAAGCTACAAGATATGATCCTTAGCTGGAACCGGTTTAGTGGTTCTATACCATCTGGAATAGGGAATTTGAAATATTTGGAAAGTTTGAAACTTAGTTCTAGCAACCTCACTGGTCCAATTGCCACATCTTTAGGTGGTCTTGTGAGAATAAAAGATATTGACTTGTCACACCACCGCTTGAGTGGAAGCATCCCAGTGGAGATCTGTGCCCTTTTCACACTAACTTCTTTGGACCTCAGTCACAACTCACTTGTCGGAGAATTACCTTCTTCACTTGGTAACCTCACAAAGTTGACCACCTTGAACCTTGCATATAACAATCTTGGCAGTAGCATCATCTCTTCCTTTCTACTCCACTTCGAGAATAATTCACTTGATCTTGATGGAAATGAACATTTATGTGGTAACTTAACAGGTTTCGCTTCCTGCTTTCAATCTACAAGTCAAGGTGTCAAGAAAAAAATTGGACACTCCTCCCACAGAATCAGAAGCATTATTGTTCCCATCTCGGTTATCCTTATCTTGTCAATTTTTGTGTTTACAATGACATTGCTCTACAAATTTCGGTGTAAAAATAAAAAATAAAAAAAAAGCCAACTTAGTGAGACAAATACAACAAAGAACGTAGATATATTTTCAATATGGAATTTTGATAAAAACGTAGCGTATGAAGACCTCATACGAGCAACAGAGCAATTTGATATCAGGTATTGCACTGGTACTGGTGGTTATGGAAGTGTTTACAAAGTACAACTCCCTAATGGTAAAGTAGTTGCCTTGAAGAAACTTCACACTTCTAAGTCTGGACAACCGGCTTTGAGAAAGAGTTTTACAAATGAGGTGAAAACATTGACAGCATAAGACACCGAAACATTGTAAGACTCTATGGTTTTTGTCTACATAACAAATGCATGCTTTTGATATACCAATATATGGAAAGGAAGAGTTTGTTTTGCATCTTGAACAATGATCTTGAGGCTGTGGAGCTAGATTGGAGGAAAAGGGTGAATATTATCAAAGGCATAGTGCATGCCTTGTCTTATATGCATCATGATTGCACTCCACCAACTGTTCATCGTGATGTGACCACCAACAATGTTCTATTCGACTCAGAACTAGAGGCTGTTGTATCTGATTTTGGCACCGCAAGACTCCTTAATCCTAATTCCTCCTTGCAAACCATAGTTGCTGGAACCTATGGCTATAATGCTCCTGGTAAGTTAATTTTTACACTTAACTAATTTGACATAGTTTTCTATTATGCTTAATTATTTCACCCTCTCATATCCAATATCGTAATTTGTTTACCTTTCATGAAAGAAAAAGAATGTGTATTGATCATCAGTATTGATAGATTTCTTGGTTATTTATCATTTACTAATAATAATATTTTTATGTTCATCAACGTCAATCTAACAGGTAACATTAGAATCCTCATTTAAGTTATATGAGTTTACTCTCCGTAAAAAAATACATGTACACAACCAAATTCACTTAAATTTGTACCCTTTATCAATTGCATAATTTACTTCATAATTTTTTGTTACAAGTTTCTACTATTGTCTATATGATTGAAATTAATTTATGCAATGGTTGTATAAGAACCAATGAAAAGTCAAGGAGAAATATTCTGTTTCCATGTTCAAAAGAGCATATTTTATACATTGTCCTCCAGTTTTTCTAGTCTTGGCAACATACAGTATTTTTATATTTTATGTTGGATGTTGTATATTATACTCCGCATAGAATAATATAATTTGTTATGTGGTAGACATTCACGTAAAGAAATTGGCATTCAGAAAACAGAGTATGTTAGGCAGAGACAGAGAATGGTGGAGACCAAGGAAAAGCTGAAAGTGAACATTCTTATCATCGACACTCCTTATATGTGAAGTCCAGCCACACCACCACTACACCGACAGTGTGAAGACTGCTCAGCCACCATCTTTGACAATGGCCATTGCTGCATTGAACACCGAACTCCAACTTGCTCAACAATTGTGGGCTACTGTCAGAAGCTGTTGAAGATTGTGGCCATGCAACCGACCTTGTAAGCCTATAAATAGGCTCCATCCCCTTGCATGCAAGCCAAGCCAAGAGAGCAAGCTCAATATCATCCCACGTGAGGAGTATTGAGAGTAAACTCCGAGAGAGAGAGTGTTTAAGTTCCAGAGAGAGCTTGAGAGAAGAGTGAGCAATTCCAGAGAGAATTTGACAGAGTAGAGAGAGGTTCCACATGAGAATCTCCACGAGAGAAGTTTTTATTTTTGTATTCTATTTCCAAGAGAGTAATAGAATTCTTTTTATTTTTCTTCTCATATTTCTTCTCTAAAGTGGTCGGAGAACCACAACAAGTGGTATCAGAGCTCCAGGTCAAGAGCTTGGGTTCAAAATTTGAAGAAACAGAGCCTCTGCTCTTTAAGTTGGTGTTTCGAAAAGTTGCTCAAATAATTAATTTGACAATACCAGGTGAAAGTAGTCTACGAGACGAGAACACACAAGTTTGCCGGAGAGAAAGACAGCGGCTCACGCGCCCGCATGCGCCGTCTGAAATTTTCTGCAGCAATTCACGCGCATCACGCGCCGCACGCGCCGTCTGGAGGTTGAAGACGACCACGTCAGCAAATACGTCAACGCACCAAGCCACGTCATCTGCTACGCCATCCGACACGTCGTCAGCCACGCAATCGACACGTCATCTGCCACGTGTTGACACGTCAACACAATCTGCCACGTCATCAGAAGTTTCTAAAATTACGGAACAGCCTCTAAATTATTGGAAATTACAGATTGACCCCTATAGTTTTTGTCTTTACAGGTTGACCCATAATTTTTGTGAAATTACATTTTTGCCCCAAAATTTCTGGTAATTATATTTTGACCCCAGAAGAGTCAAGTCCACCATTTTCGGCCGTTCCGGACGCAACGGTTAACTCCGTTTTGCCAAATTCGGTTCCATTTTTGGTCAAGCCATAATGTCAATGGAAGAATCATCTTCGGGAACTATGGTTAAGCTCACTGCCATAAATTATACACTTTGGAGACCTCGGATGGAAGATCTCCTCAATTGTAGGGATCTGTTTGATCCTATAGAAGCTAAAGGAGAAAACCCCAATCCCAGCAAAGAAGCAGAATGGAAGAAATTAAACAAGAAAATGATCGGTCAGATCAGGCAATGGATCGACCACAGTGTCTTCCATCATGTAGCGAAGGAAACGGATACATATGCCCTCTGGACAAAATTGGAGGATATGTACCAGGCCAAGACTGCTCGGAACAAAGCCCTGTTGCTTAAGCGATTGGTAAATCTAAAATTATAGAGTGGAACTTCTGTAGCCGAGCATACCAGTGAGTTCCAGAGCTTGGTAAATCAACTATCTGCTGTGGATTACCAACTAGGGGATGAGGATCAAGCCCTCCTACTTCTAAGCTCTCTACCAGACAGTTGGGAGACATTGGTAGTCTCTCTCAGCAATTCGGCCCGAATGGCAAACTTACTATGTCTATGGTTAAGGATGCCCTATTTAATGAAGAGGCCAGGAGAAAGGACATTGGCATGGATCAGTCACATGCCCTCGTCACAGAAAGAGGAAGACAGCAAAGAGGTGGTCGAGATAAGGGGAGAGGCAGGAGCAAGAGCAGAGGTAGATCTACAGACGGCAGAAAATCATCATATAAGTGCTATCATTGTGGCCTGGAGGGTCACATGAAGAAGAACTGTAGAAAGTTGTTGAGAGAGGACTCCAAGGTAATCAACCGAAGAAGGATGGAGAGACACTAGTCACTGTTACAGGAGAAGTGGTGCTCTGCTCCACCGAAGAAGAGACATGCCTTCATATATCAACCCAAGATGTTGAGTGGGTAGTCGATACTGCAGCATCCTACCATGTCACTCCACACAGAAATTTCTTTAAAATGTACAAAGCAGGAGACTTTGGTACGGTAAAGATGGGAAATTCCAGTTTCGCAAAGATTATGGGAACTGGTGATATTCAGGTAAAAACGAATGTTGGTTGTACAATCACTTTGAAGGATGTCCGTCATGTTCCAGATCTTCGCCTTAATCTACTTTCGGGGGCAGCCTTAGACAAGTAAGGCTATGACAACTACTTCAGCAAAGGCACATGGAAAATGACAAAAGGTGCCATAGTTGTCGCCCGAGGACATATTTGTGGAATGCTGTACAAGACTCATGTGAAGATATGTGCAGATAGCCTCAATATTGCAGAAAGAGAGGCGTCTCAAAATCTGTGGCACCAGAGACTCGGTCACATGAGTGAAAAAGGATTGTCCACTTTGGCAAGGAAGAAGCTTATCACTGTTTGCAAGGATGCCGCACTAGATCCTTGTAATCACTGCTTGTTTGGTAAGCAACATAGAGTCTCCTTCAGTTCCTCTGCATCGAGAAGATCAGAGTTGCTTAGTCTGGTGTACTCTGATGTTTGTGGTCCCATGGAGGTGGAATCATTAGGTGGCAGCAAGTATTTCCTGACCTTCATTGATGATGCTTCACGGAAGGTGTGGGTATATTTCTTGAAGACAAAGGACCAGGTATTGGATTACTTCAAACTGTTTCATACCATGGTAGAGCGTGAAACAGGAAAGAAGCTGAAATGTCTCCGCTCAGATAATGGAGGCGAGTATACTTCCAAGGAGTTCGATGCCTACTGCAGAAGACACGGCATTTGACATGAGAAGACAGTCCCTCGCACCCCAGAACATAATGGAATAGCCGAAAGAATGAACCGAACCATTATGGAAAAGGTCAGAAGTATGATCAGTATGGCTAAGCTGCCAAAGCCATTCTGGGAAGAAGCTGTTCGTGCCGCCTGCTATTTAATCAACAGATCATCGTCAACACCGAACTCCAACTTGCTCAACAATTGTGGGCTACTGTCAGAAGCTGTTGAAGATTGTGGCCATGCAACCGACCTTGTAAGCCTATAAATAGGCACCATCCCCTTGCATGCAAGCCAAGCCAAGAGAGCAAGCTCAATATCATCCCAAGTGAGGAGTATTGAGAGTAAACTCCGAGAGAGAGAGTGTTTAAGTTCCAGAGAGTGCTTGAGAGAAGAGTGAGCAATTCCAGAGAGAATTTGACAGAGTAGAGAGAGGTTCCACGTGAGAATCTCCACGAGAGAAGTTTTTATTTTTGTATTCTATTTCCAAGAGAGTAATAAAATTCTTTTTATTTTTCTTCTCATATTTCTTCTCTAAAGTGGTCGGAGAACCACAATACTATATATATATATATATATATAAGTAATATAATAAATTAGGTAAACTATGTAGATTTCATTTTCATTTGCCTTAAACTTTCTTTTTCTTTAGTGGTATCAAACAGCAATCGGTTAGAGTAAAGAATATGTGAAGAAAGGTCCAAACACCTTGAAAACACCAAATGCATTAGTCTCACTCATTATCAAATATCAACAACCATTCAAAGCCAAGGTGAAGATGCCCGCAACCAAAAAGGACATCCTTTCTCATATCCCTTTTGAGAGGTCAGAATATCAAAATTTTTGGTACCATGCACTTGATCATCATGACCGTGTAATTTGCGGCAGCCGTGGAGACCTACAGCCTAAACACATTGAATTCTTAGACTTTTTTTGAAAAGCTTGGATATATATAGAGGGAGATGAGAACGAGTGAACCATAATCTTCAATGCACTTGTCCGTTCTTGCCTAGCTATTTTCAGAATTCAGAGAATATATCCCATCAACATAATTTGGTTACCCCCCAAAAAAAAATAAAAAAAAAATAAATTAAGAAATAAAGCTTTGGAATTAAACATTTTGACTCAAAAACATTAACTAAAATTTATGCTGACGGGATTTTATTATAATAAGGAATCTCACTCAAATACATAAGTTTGGTTGCTTGGTTGTTGTCTTGGTGATGCACACTATTACAATGTAAATATAGTTTAGATTATTCATTGGTAATAGAATAATGAGTGAGAGATAGAGAGAGATGAGAAGAAATTGTTTTTAAATATTAATGATGTTAGAAGTTTGCCAAGAATGCAAAGTGCAATCTTGCTTTTCAGGACGTTTTCAAGAACTAAATTAGTGTTTCTCTCCCTAACATTCTTGTAAAGCAAGATTGTATTTTTCAAGGCAAACAATGCACTTGCTATTGGTATTTAGTGGATGTTCATGATCCAGCTTAGTTGGAATTTTGGAACCAATTCTATTTCAAGTATACACAGCCATTTGATCAAACTCGTATTCGACATTGTTAGATATGGAATTTAAGAAGATAAAGCTAGGGAAAAAATAAATAAATAAAAACACTATATGAAACAAATGAAATTAAAAAATTATTGCAATTAAATTTACAAAATACATCTTTATCAACAATACAAAAAATAAAAATAATAAAAAGTCAAAAATCAAACCCCCCCCCCCCCCCATTTTTGTCCCTCTCCATTTTTCTCTTTCCATCTTCATCTCTACTTTTACATTTCTCACCCCATTTTTCTCTCTGTTTTCTCTCCTCTCCATCCCTGCTTTTGTCTACTCTACCTTCTCTTTACATTTTCCCCTTGCCATCTTTCTCTATCTCCAATTTGTCTCCACTTTCTCTTTTAATTTCTGCTTTTCATCTTACACCTTTCACCATTTTCTTCCTCTCAACTTTTTCTACTCTTTTTTCCACCTCCTCCTCCATGGTTCTCTCACATTCTCCTTAAACTTTCTGCCTCCCACTTTCTCTCCCTACACTTTTCCACTACATATCTTCCTAATTTCTCGATTTACTTTGGTCTTCTAGTTACTCTCTCCATTTGGCTATTTTCACAAAGTAATTCATTTATTCCACAAGCTATTAATACCTTTAAATATACATTTCTATTTATACTACTCGGAATGTTTGTTATCCAATAACAGTTTTTTAAAGTAAATTTTATTTTCCTATTTTTTTAATATATATATATATATATATGAGATAACATCATTGTAATAACTGCTAGCCTTTGTTTTTTCGTTTAAAAAAAACTATTATCTTAATAATTATTGTTTTTTGTTTTAAAAAACTATTTTCTTAATAATTAATCTTTTTTGTTTTAAAAAAACTATTTTCTTAATAATTAATTTTTTTTAAAAAAAAAACTATTTTCTTAATAATTCGTACATGTAATGAAAAAATTTCCCTTCAAGTTTTTCCTAAGTTTTTAAATTTAATACAAGAACAATTTGAATAAATATACAAGCATAATTTTAAAGAAAATACACATTAAAATTATAATTAAGAAAATATCAAAATTTTGTTAATTTCTTACTTTAAATTTTTTCAATTCAAAACTTTTAAGTTTCTCTAATTTTTTTAATGTCATATTTTAGGTTTTTCTTATGCCTATTTAAGGTTATTTATTCATTTTTTTTTTAATTGTGTTTTGATTTTCTTTCAAAGTTTTTTAGTTTTTTATTTTATGATGAATTTCTTATTTTAAGTTTTTACTAGTAGTGTCTTATTTTACTTTGTTTTAATTTAAAATTTTTTTTTATCACATGCAAATGTTTGTTTATTGTTTCTTTAGTGTTTTTTTTTTTTTTAAATATTATAATAGTAGTATAGATTTTTATTTTTTGAAAAAATAATAGTAGTATACCTGGTTTTATAATAGAAGTATTGTTGATAGTTTTATAATACAAGTATAGTTTATACCTATATATATAAGTAGAGTTAACTTTTTTATGTATTATATTTCTAACATGTTAAGACCTAACCATTGATAGCATGTGGAATAAACAATTTACCCTATGACAATAACTTCACTTTGAAAATAAACTAGAGATAAAGTGCATAAAGAAATTAGTAAGAGAAAATAGAAAGAAAAGTGGAGTAGAAAAAAAAAAAAGCAGTAAGAGAAAGTTCAAATGTAATAGAGAAGAGGACCAAGGAAGTAGAGGGTGTTGAAAAAGAAAATAGAGAGAAAAAAAATGGAAAAAGAAGTAAAAAGAAAAAGCAGTGAGAACAAGTAAAGAGATAACAAAAAAGAGAAAGCAAAAGAACAAACAAAATAGAGAAAGAAAATCAAGAGAAAAAGAATACAGAGAAAGATTGTAACACCCCGTACAAAAAAATATACATGATTAAATAAGTTTGACCAACTTGACTAAGTTTGACCAAGTGAATAATATATGGGTTCAAGTTGACTTTTCAATAACCAATATTTTTGGTTTGACTGAGGTACCATTGTGTAGATCTCATCGATACGAGTTCACAGACTGACGGCACGCCAAGTTCTGAGTTACGGATAAAAAGTTATGGTTCTGAGAAGTTTTAAGTATAAGTTTTAAATCAGTGTCCAAGCCAATCCCCAGTTTTTGTCTGTTAGTGATTTAGGCTCTATATAAGCCTCGGTAAGTGTGCCAAACAGGAAGAAAAGCCCAAAAATACCCATTTCCTCTCTAAAACCCAAGAAAAACACCCCAGACCCACGGGCCCGAACCGACCGTTTTTATCTCCAACCGGTTTTACGCCGTTTGACCCATCTCCAGCCACCACCTTGCTACACACGCCAGCTAGAGAGGAAGGGAGATGGAGGCGAGCTCAGCCGTAAAATTTCATGGCCACCAGTCGCCGGACACGCCCAGATCGGGCATG
The DNA here is from genome assembly GCF_031755915.1 of Ziziphus jujuba. NCBI lineage: Eukaryota > Viridiplantae > Streptophyta > Magnoliopsida > Rosales > Rhamnaceae > Ziziphus > Ziziphus jujuba. The sequence goes on along the minus strand of NC_083384.1, from coordinate 6,555,792 downwards.
AGAAGCCCGACGGCCGGAAATTTTCTCTCTCCTCTTTTCTTGTGTTTTTGGGCCAACCCAGCTCTACTCATACCTTTGTCCCACCATTTTCGACCCCTCTGAGTCCATTTCCATGGTTATATTGCCCAAAACCCCCACCATTTGAGAGATCTCTCAAGTTCAAATTCGGCTGAACCTTTACGTCAATTTTTTCGGTCACCGGAGGAGTCACCAACCAAGGCACTCGAGTTGAGCTTGGAGGTGATCCTGTAGAAGAGCAGGCGTGAGCATCTACAGTACTGTGAGTGGTTATATCATTTTTAAATGATTTGGGTATATAGTATAGTATATATGGGGTTTAAATATTTTACGTATATATCATTTAATTGAAATGTTGTTTTATGCATAAATAAATATTTGCTTTCACATATATGTGTTATCATTTTATATGACTTTTGATAATGTTTTAAGTGATTTTCAATTTTAATGGGTCCATAAATGGACTTGTGGTATTTAAATATCTTGGTAATTAAATTGAGATTTTAAATCATTTTGGAAACTATTTGGTTTGAGAAACCAGATTGAGAATCATATAATTTTAAGCACGATCAAATATTTTATAATTTTATGTGCTTAAAATTGGTTTATGGTGAATATATTTCACTGTAGTATTTTTGGTTTTCGTATGAAATGATGTTTTGAGATTTTGAAGTATTTAATTAAGCGGTGGAAGTTTAAATGTTAAATTATGATTTATGATATAGTATCTTTTGGAAAAGTATATTTATAATCTTACAAAATTGTTTCATGTATACTGTATTGGTTATTTTTAAATTGATGTACCATGTAATGCCAATACCTTGGATCAGTATTATATTATATTATATTACCGTGCGCTGGGTTTACCACGGTGCCGTGAGGTTAGTTGCATCCAACGGTTATCTATTATTACCACGGACTGTGAGGTCGGGTTTATCCGACGATTTATTATTATTACCACGGTGCCGTGAGGTTGGTATCATCCAACGGTTTATTATTGCCACGAACCGTGAGGTTGGGTACGTCCCGATGGTTATTTATTATTTCCACGACACCGTTCATATATTGAGGGTCATGAAGTGGGTGTATCCCACGGTTTACAGATTGGTACATCGTATGGTACATTGTATATGTTTGTATATATTATTGAGTTACAAATATTGGGGTGATTCCTGCATTTTCATATTTATTTGGTGGAACTGTATTTGTTATAGTATATGCTCAAATGTTTATATCTTGATTTGAGACATTTCATAATATTACAATGATTGTTCATTCATACTTTTGAGCATCGGTTTTTATGATATTAATTGGGGTACAAGTTTGGGTTTTGTAAAATGATTAAACGGGGAACTTTTTAAAAGAGTGGAACGAAAGGTCTTGAGAGAAAGATTTTTCAGAAGTAAATCATTATTTTTCTATTATATTATGCCACTCACTGAAATTCTTTATCTCACGTTTTATTGTTTTAAATTCATTCCCCTAGGCCCAGGCGGCTAGTAGCAGCGCATAGCTTATCGTTTGTTTCCTTCCACTGCAGCAGCCGTATTTATCTTTTCTTCACCTATTGTTATCTTCTGGACTTATTTATTACTTATTTGTACTTATAGACTTTGTTGACACTCTTAGAATGCTCTAATGTTAATTATGGGACTCAGTAGAGACCATGGTACTCATGTGTATAGTTATGGCCTATAGTACAGTAGGCCGGTTGTGGACTTATTTATATATATTTATATATTTGAGGTATTAATGTTAATGCTGGTGTTGATTATCTACGTTTTAAGGTGAGGTTCCATTGGATATTTTCTGGAGTTTGTCCAGTGGGACTTCACTAGGCGGGATCACCCGGGAGGTCTTGAGAGGGTTCCCAGGACGGGTCCTGTCAAAGATAGAGGAAAAAAAAAAGAGAGAGAAAATGCAGAGATAAAAACATAGAGAAATTCCAGAGAAAAAAATAGAAAGGAAAAGAAAGCAAATAAGAGAGAAGAAGAAGAGAGATCACCACACACCCACACTCACCTTAGAGGGCAAGAGAACCTCAGGCAATCCCTGAGCGTTTCTCTCCACCCAAACACCATAAAACCATTTTTTCTTATTAAAAATAATTATACAATCAGATCTTAGCCTCCATGGGCTTTACAATATTACACACACATCCCTCTCCCCTTCACACTTTCGAAATTCTTGACACTTGAAAAGTACACCATCCATAACTCTAATCTTCCACTGTTCTTGTATTCCTCCGAGATGGCCTTATTCTCCTAGTTAAAGCTGTAACAAAGAATTCCCCCTCACACTGTCTTCTACACATCACATTGTTCCTATAGAAGAGAAGCCCCATATCAAGCTTTAAAAATAACAAAGAACTCATTACAACAACAAAAAAGATAATTATAAGCTTAGAAAACAAACAAATTGATAATAAAAAAGGAAAAAAAAAAACACTTAAGCTACAACTTCTTTTCCAGAATGGTAGCCCAACAAGAAACCAAAAATATACTCATATACGTTATAACTGGAATACAAACTTGACATCATGTAACTGTCCAGTCCACCCGCATGCGATATTGTCTGCTTTGGGCCCAACCCTCACGGTTTTGTCAAAATGCGTCGCAAGGAAAATGTATCCACACCCTCTTTTAAGGCATGCTTCGTTCCTCTTTCCAACCAATGTGGGATCTCACAATCCTCCCCCCTTGGGGCCCAGCGTCCTTGCTGGCATACTGATTTGGGTACTGGCTCTGATACCATCTGTAACAGCCCAGCTCAGACCACCCGCATGCGATATTGTCCTCTTTGGGCCTGGGGAATCCTTTTACAACCCAGCTCTTAAGGTTTTAAAAGGCCTCGCAAGGGAAAGGTATCCATACCCATTTATATGGAGTTTTTCGTTCCCCTTTCCAATCGATGTGGGATCTCCATTGGAAAGAGGAACAGAGCATGCCTTAAAAGAGACTGTGGATACATTTCCCTTGCGACGCGTTTTGACAAAACCGTACAGGCTGGGCCCAAAGCGGACAATATTGCATGTGGGTGGACTGGGCTGTTACAGAGGGTATCAGAGCCAGTACCCGGATCGGTGTGCTAGCGAGGACACTGGGCCCCAAGAGGGGAGGATTGTGAGATCCCACATCGATTGGAAAAGGGAACGAAACACTCCATATAAGTGGGTGTGGATACCTTTCCCTTGCGAGGCCTTTTAAAACCTTGAAGGCTGGGTTGTAAGAGGATTCTCCATGCCCAAAGAGGACAATATCGCATGCGGATGGTCTGGGCTGGGCTGTTACACATCACCCCCAAAAAGTTGCATAAAAGTTGACTGGACACCAGAATGGTTTAGGATATGTTACAGAAAATAGTGAATTATTTTCCTTGATGTCCATCTTCCTCTCCTCTCCAAAATCTCATTCAGATTTAGGAGCACCTCTAATCTCAAATGGGTAGTTTTATGTTTTGGTGATTTGTGCATCTTACATAGACAAAAAAAAGAGGGGGGAGCACTTTCTCCAAGACTTTTGATTATAGATTTTGCTGATCATGTGTACTAGATTGATTTAATTACTAAATTTCAAGGCCTGCAATATTGGATTATTTACTTATTTAAACATTGTCATCCTATGTAATTATTGTAGACATTCATATCGAGAATTTTGTATACTTGTTATGATAAATAAGTATAATCACCCGCAAAGCCCACATAAATCTAACCAAAAAAAAAAAAATTCCAGAAATGCACTCAAAAATAGAACCATCAAGATCATAACCAAACACCAAAATATCTAATCAGAAACCAAAAGATGTGAAATTTTATTAGCAAACAAAAAAATTGATAATAAACATAATTAAGGAGATAACATAGAAACCATTAAGATCATACACCCGAAGACCAAAACATCCAATTAGGAACCAAAAGATACAAAATTTTCTCAGTAAACAAACAAATTGATAACAACCCAAAAAAAAAAAAAAAATTGAAAGCAAAATTGACCTACCAACCATACCTGAAAGCCAGAGTCGTCTGCTCACAGTAGAAAGCTGTGAGGCACCATCTCTATGCCGATTTTCCTCCGGAAGACGGCGAGCCAATGTTTGGAGGTGAGAGTGGATCGCATCGGAGATTTTGCCGGAGAAGAGTGTTTGAAAGTGGTGGAGATTGAATTCCCCAACTGCTTAAATTGCCTTGTTCCCTCTATTAGAATTCTACAGAAGAAGAAGAAGAGGAGGAGAAGGAGAAAGAGAAAAATAGCCATTGGGTAGAGAGAGAATAAATGTAAAGCAAGGATTTGCATACTAGTATCTCCTTTTGTACCGTTACAAAACCCACAATTGGGTGAGCAAGTGAGAGATACACGCTTGCTGGATTGACAAACGGCTTTATTTTAATATCGCATAATAAATTATGAATTTTTCACTAAAAGAAAAAAGCGTAATATATTACGAATTTATTAAATATATATATATATATATATGACTATACTTTCATTTAAAAAATTGTACATTTAATCTTAACTTTATGATGGAAATTTTTTTATTTAGTTTTAAATATTTCAATTTTTTTTTTTAGACAAAACAAAATTTTCATTAAGGAGAACGGATTACATCATCAATAATAAGCTTCTTAAAATCAAGAAAATTCCCAATTCAAAGGAATAAAACTACTCAAAGTTTTCTTGATAACCCAATGGATTATTTTATTTGCACTACAATAAACAAAAAAAAAAAAATATATATATATATATATATATACACAAGAACTAATTTAATTGAAGCCGAAGGAGGCCATCAAGCCTCATTTTCACTTGTTTTCCTAATCCCAAACGCACATTGCTAAGCTCATGAAATTCCAAATTTGCATTACAAGCAGCCGTGATCATTCAAAGGGTTTGGTGCAACTACGTCAAAAACCAACCCATTCCATGCTTTCCAAATCACCTAGCATATCAAGGGCAACAAGATATTGACACTTTCATTCTTCATTCTACATAGTTCAAATAACTTCCTTTAAACTAGCTCAAAAACTCAATATGTGAAAAACATCATGTTGCCTTAGGTTGAAAATTAATCCAAACAATACAAGCTTCATCCAACCACACTCAAAAAATGATGATAACTTGATTCAGGGGAACTGTTACACATAGGATACTAATCATCCAAAGCAGTATGTCTACCATGGAGGGCTAAACGGAGTTGGCAAAATATATATTCCCATTTAAAGTTGTTGATCAAATCACTGCACGCACATTTTACAATTTTCATAACTTGGAATCTAATTAATTCTAAAGGCTAATCTTTATATATCTATATATATATATATATAAAATCAAGCCGGCCAAGCTAATTTTTCCTTGTCTTTGCTTTAATTTAATTTATCCAAGTCTTTCTCTTTTAACTTTGTCAATCTAGTTTAAAAAACTTTCTCGATCTAGATTAGAGTTACGTTGCTTGCTTGACTTATTTAAGCAAAAAACGAATAATATATATTGTATATTTTCTTTCTGATAAAATAATTCAAAGAAAACAAAGAGTAATTATTTAATATTTAAGCGCAAACCAGAAACACAAACTTAATCCTTCTTCATCCAGTTTCATCCCCATTTTCACTTTTTCATAATCTTTGCACCTCACTACTGTATCATCATGTAAACAGCACTTGACACGTCGCAAATTGGGTTGACTATGTTCAAAAGAATCATCAAGTCAATGGCACCCAAATAAGAGTAATATGTATTTTCAAGCAGCACCACCAAGAAGTGCCACGTGGTAGCCAGTGGAACAGCACTGCCACATGGCAGCATGTAATTGATGATAGCCCAATGAGTTAAAATTCACGAGTAGTCAAGACTTTGCATGAAGACAATTAGCTTGGAGACAAAACCAAAAAAAAAAAAAAAAAGAAAAAAAAAAGCAGATAATGTTAATTAAAATTAGCTAGGAGTAGTAATATTACGCAGAGACGAAATACTCCATTATGTAGAGTAGTTAGAACAGTTGAAGAAAGCCTTTTTAGTTTTTTCGTTTTACTATACACTCCATTCTAATTATTAAAAAAAAAAAAAAAAGTGAACAATTTTGAGGTTTTCTAAGCAACACAAAAAAGAAACAAAAAAGAAAAAAGAAAAAAGAAAATAAGAGTAACAATTCCTTATTCTCTGGTTTATTAAGCATCTTTTTCTTTTTTTTTTTTTTTGGGAACAAATTTGTTGTGCATTCTTTTCTTTGAAATGTTACAAGTCAATATATGATTGAAACCGATCGAATTCATTTTTTTATGGAAAAAAACAAAATTCCACAAATCAAATTGCTCAATGATCTTCCATAAAATCAGTGCTTAGTTACAATCACTGAGTACTATTGGTTACAATGTTATAACAAGTAGGGTTACAAGGGTAAGGACAATCTGGCTCCTGCAATGGACGATATTTATCATCATAAAACCAATCTCCAACTTCATTTGCCAATTTCTGTACATTTAAAAAAAATTGAAATAATTAGTACTTTATTTGTTTGTCATTATCAATTAAAGAAAAAAATAAAAGAATAAGAAAAGAAAATAATCTCAAATTGGAAATATATATATATATATATATATATATGTATATAAATTTGATAAATGAATTGGTAATAATTAGCAGCTAAATCAAAGGGGAAAAGCAAAAAATTACCTTGTTCCGTACAACGGTAGAATCGTTTCTGAACCACGTTTCTTGCCTATCGATTTGGCAGTGTACATAGCAAGAGTCTATAAACATTCCATTAGATTCAGAATTCTTCTTCAATCCACTTAATGCATGCAAAAATTTTGTCCTGAAGTCTGGAAAATTAATAGATTTATAAATTCATCTATTTCCCATTTTCAGAATTAATAGTTGATAAATTTATAAAGCTTCAAGAAAAAGAAAGAAACTAGCTTGTTTGCTCAAAATTAATATATTAATTGTATATATATTTATACACACATATATATACTTACGCTGCATGGTTCCGATTTGATCACTCGAGCAATTTCTTATGTCATGATTGCAAGATTTCCAAGTGCCATGAGGGTCAGCGGTTTTAGGAACAAGAATGTTTGTCACCTTAATATATCACACAAAGTATTTTACTCTGAATTCGAACAAATATATAATAATATATTTAACAATGTGTATGTCAAAGAAAAGTATATGTTACTTTTTAATACGAAGCATTAAATGAGCAATTGATTATACCGTCAAAACCAAAATTATATATATATTCTTTGTTATTCAAAGTTAAAAAGGAATTAGTAATAACCTGCCATAGATCATAGGGTGAATTTACGATATAGATGGGTGTTTGAACATGTTCAATCACATGCTGTGGAAAGAAACACTGCAAGATTTATCAAAGTATATATTTGGTAAGCCGACGGAAAAATGAAATATTAACTGTGAAATACTATATATATATATATATATAATATTATTCATATAATTATTCTTTTATTCAAAACATTTTTTCTCCAGGATTGTTTGGAAAACATCCATTCCTGATACAAAGTTCTTGATATTGATAATAAAATTTATATGTATATATATACACACACACAACCCAACTTACATTAAATCCAATTTATGGTTTTAATATAAAGTTTTTTTTTAATAAATAGGATTTTAATATGCCATTTAAATTTTATTAGATCATTAATTAATTTTTAAATATATTAAAAGTATCCAATCAATGTATGATGGGATCCTGATTAGATATATATATATATATAGCATTTCATAATCTCTCTCAATAAAAATTGTAGATTCTATGGTTGCAAATGTTATCATTTATAATCCTTTTTCCACTTATCATATCATTTATGTATATATACATTTAAATACTTAGGCATTTGTACACACTTACCAACTCTGGTTTCATTTGTGAAGTGCAGGATTTAGGCAAATTCTTCCCAGAGCTCTATTACAAATAAAAAATCAAACAAAAATTAAAAATCAACATTTTTTTAAGTATCAATTTCGGTTTTCTACTTGAAATTAAATTGAAAATCAAATTAGAATTCCTAAAGATAAGATATTCTTCTCTGTAATAACTATAATATATAAAAGATTTATAGAGAGAGAGAGAGAGAGAGAGAGAGAGAGAGAGAGAGAGTACATGAAGTTCAACTATTTGATTAAATTTAGTTTCAATTTTTCGTTCACCACTAATATCTTCCCTGTTATATATACAAAGCCCAAAGAAAAAAGAAAAAGTCAGAAATATAATATATACTTATAATTCAGCCAAAACCAACATATACACACACACACAGATATATATATATATATATATATAGATATATATATATATATATATATATATGGAGATAGGAGGTTACGCGTTGATGATGAAACCACCATCTGCAACGCATTTTACTTTGGTAGTGTTAGGGAAGAGAGCTTGGAAGTTATCACAATGAAGAATTGTTGCCAATCCTCCAGCTGAACAACCAGTCAGTATAGCCTGTTGATCAACCTCTTAATTAATTCAAGTTTTAAATTATATATCAATTAACAAATAATTAATTAGAGGCCGATTAAAGTTAAAAAGGTAAAGAAATAAAATAAAATAAATTGAACTGGCTTTGGATCATATATATATATATATATACATTTTCAGCATTTTTCATTCCCTTTGCTAATAAGTCCTCCATTACAGCATTCCAAATCCTTGCTCCTCTGAAGTGAAGATTAGTAGCCTATATATCAAATCAATTTGAAGAAACCAAATTAATTAAAGAATAAAATGAAGATATACGAAATTATAGTATGCAATTAATAAATATTAAAAACAGCATTGAGAATTTGATATACAGGATCTACGGCTTCCACATCTCCGGTGAATGATGAGCCATCACAATACCTAATCAAGATTATGTTCCAGTTGTAAAAGTCTGCAAACAAATTATTATAGGCAAATTAATTAAGTTTTAGATCAGGAAAGTAATTGCGCATTAACAACTTATTAAGTATTTTATGATGATTAATTGTTAATTAGCCCTGACATGGATTAAGCTCTTGTTGGTTGCTCATGATTCCTGTGAAATTAAGTTGCTTCGTCATATGTTTGGATGAACCCAAGTCTCTCGTTGTCCGATTCAAACAATCTGCCACATTATCACACCATCCCCCACCCTATTTTTGACAATGCCCAGAAGAGAAAAAAAAAAAAAAAAAAGATTTTGATTAAATAATAAGCATTTAAATTTTACAAATTCACAGCTACTTCTCTATACTTACCGCATGGTAAACCATCCAGCTATTAATCCCTGAGCCAGATCCCTTTTGAAAGTGATAAGCAGGTGGGCTACCATCCAAACAAACTGCACAACAATTAATTAGTGGTTGTCAATTTCCAAAACATAAATGACATGTCTTTAATTTAATAGAACATTTTGCTTCTTTTTTTGTTTGTTTATATATTTTCTTTTTTTTTTTTTTATGTTTAGTATAAATTAATGGAGCTTCTAATATATGATATAAACAGAAAACGAAAAAAAAAAAAAAATGACCAGCTCCTTTATCCACTGCACTGTGCAGATAAGTAATGTCCACTGAAGACCCCTCTGTTGTAAGAAAATTCAGTAGAAACAATACAAGACCAAGCCATTTGCTTAATCTTGTATAGGCCATGCTGCATGTACACAGAAACACAAATTTACTATTTGGAAGATTAAGGGAGAAAAAAATTATTGAGGAAATCAACGCATTCTTTAAAATGATGTGGGTCCAAATATGGTAGTCTTAAAACTATACACACACACACACATATATAGTTTCTATATTATTGAAATTAAAAATTCATTCGAGAATTGGACAGTTTACATATCATGCCAGTCCCATGGCTATGCAGATCCCATGTATTTCTTTGACCAACTTGGTCATCATAACGAATGGCTCCAACTAGCTACTCGATCAATTAATATTAATTTTTATTTTCTGTTCTGTTTAAAAAAAAAAAAAATTAGCATCTAACACAGATCACATCTTAAGCCACCCAAAAAGACTCCAAAGCACATATATCTTCTTTTTTTTTCTATTTTTGCTTCCTCTCCAAAGCACATATATCAATCCTATATATAATATGTATCTATTTAAGCTTAACATAGATAAAAAATGGCACACTTTATTATAAATAATGGATTTACTTAATATTGATCAAGTAGAATTATTGAAGAAGATCCAGTTACTGATTCAGATATAATTTATCTGTCAAAAGAAAGGAACTAATTTTACATATAAATAAACGGTGATAAATTAATATTAATGGAGCTTTTAAGATTAATTAGAAGCTAAAATTACTTACGATTAGGGAGGTAGCACTCAGAAAGATATATAAATTGCTTCCAATATACAAACTTTGAGAGACAGATCAAAAAGTCAATGCCAGAACGCGGGAAGCAAGATTATGAAATTGATGTATAAAGTTGCAAATACCATGTGCTCTTTATTTGTCTTAAAAAAAGACAAATAAAGAGCTATAACTCGAATGTGGAATCGGTGATTTTTTATGTATATATACACAGATACAAGCCTATATTTAGCTACTGTAAATGGTATTTGTTTGACTTTGTCATACAATGGGTTAAAACCAACATATATATATATATATATATATATGTATCTTTAAGTTGGCTAATATAAGTTGGTTGCAAAGTAATTAAAGAAATACATTGAATCATGAGGATTCTTCCCATTAGTAAATTTGTACAGATCATTTTGGTTAACATGCATCGGCTACAGAGTATATGGACCATTAATCCTAACAATAATAAGCCAAATTCATACACCAATTGAACGAATTTGGCTACTAAATTTGGCTTTTTACACTCAAATACCATCGTTTAGGCCTTTAAATTAATGGAGGATACCCAGCCTATCTATTCTAGTTTCGTTCTGTCCAATCTATATCTAACGTACCCCAATAGACCCCTCTCATTTAATAACAAACTAACCTTCTCTCTCTCTCTCTCTCTCTCTCTCTCTCTCTCTCTCTCTCTCTCTCTCTCTCTCCCTCACACACACTCTCTCTTTAACTATTCTATTTACGTTACAGCAAACCTATATACCATTAGAATTTTATCATGTCTATATGTGTGTGTGTGCAAGCCGGCCGGGGGGGGGGGGGCAGCAAAAACTAATTTGTCCTTTTCTTTGCTTTGATTTTATTCATCCAAATCTCTCTCCTTTAACTTTCTCAATCTATATTAGATATTTATGATACTTGCTCGACTTATTTAAGCCAAAAAAAAAAAAAAAAAAACAAGCAAATTTTTTTTCCCAATAAAATAATACAAGAAAACAAAAAGTAAATATTTAATATTAATTAAACGCAAACCAAATGCACAAACTTATAATCTTCTTCATCCAGTTTCATCACCTATTTTCACTTTTTCATAATCTTTCTGCATCTCACCTACAGTATTATCGTTCGCAAAACACGTCTTGACACGTGGCAAATCGGGTTGACTAGGTCCAAAGACAACCATCAAATCAATGGCGGCCAAATAAGAGAGCAAAGCTAAAGCAGTGCCATGTGGCAGCCAAGTGGACCAACACTACGACATGGCAGCATGCAATTGGTGACAGCTCTATTTGTTATATAATTCACGAGTAGTACTCACACACAGTACTATGAATGAAGACAACTAGATTGGAGACAAATAAAATAATAATAATAAATAAATAAATAACAAAGAAAACGCAGATAATGTTAAAATTAGCTAGGATAGTAGTAGTAGTAGTAGTATTACGTAGAAAAAGAAATACTCGATTTAGTAGAGTGGTTAGAGCAGTTGAAGAAAGGATTTTCTCTCTCTTTCTCTTTCTGTTTATTCTTTTTTTCATTTCTTTTCTACCAAATGCATAAACCTTCACCTACTAAATCCCAAACCCTCTTTTTTCTCTTTCCCTTATTCTTTCATTGAACAACAATGACAATCAATTCTTCTTCTTCTTCTTCATCAACCATGAGAAACAACAACAACAACTCGAAGCCATGGAGACCTTTCACAGCAAATTGCTGTTCAGTTGAGGACCAAACAGTTCTTGGCAAGCTCAGCAGACCATGCAGGCCGTCACGGTCGGACTTCTCCAAGAACATCGCTCCGATGCCGTCTTTTCGGAGGCTGTCTTTCTCCGATCTCAGCCGGTCTTCTTCGATGAGAATCAACGAAGATCTCGCGCAGTCTTTCGGGTCGGAGCTGTATGATTTTCAGCTGAGTGAGCTGCGTGGTATAACTCAGAATTTCTCCAGCAATTTCTTGTTGGGAGAAGGTGGGTTTGGGAAGGTGCATAAGGGTTATATAGATGAGAATTTGAGACAGGGTTTGAAGGCTCAGGCTGTTGCTGTTAAGCTTCTTGATATTGAAGGTTTACAGGGACACCGTGAATGGCTGGTATGTTTAATTTTTTATATTTCTTATGTTTTTATTTTTTACTGTTCTATTGTATGTATGTTACTTGTAACAAGTTTATCGTTTTAGTTTTTTATTGCAAACTTATTGATATTTATTTAACCAATTCTTTGATGGAAATATTAAAACAATTAAAATCAAGAATATATACTTTATGGGCCAGAGTTTAAAAGTGGCCTGCATCGTCGGCCCAAAAATGGGTCCAAAAGAATGTATTGGCCCAAACCTGCTTGACCAAGAGCGTCAACATAATTCAACAAAATTTACATTCTTTATATATATATATATATATACATATCATTTTGTCTTTATCATAATCTAAGCTGAAGTTACAGAAATCCTGTGTATGTGTTTTCCAGGCAGAAGTGATATTTCTGGGACAACTTAGGCACCCCCATTTGGTTAAATTAATAGGATATTGTTGTGAGGATGAAGAAAGACTCCTAGTCTATGAGTTTATGCCCCGGGGCAGCTTAGAGAACCACTTGTTCAAAAGTGAGAAAAATCAGTTCCATATTTTGCAAGTCTCTTATAAAGATTTGAAAACAGATTTTCAGCATGTACTAATACCATTAGAAATTTTTGAAGTTTTATTATTATATATGATGATTTGGTGCAGGGCTTTCAGTATCATTGCCATGGAACACAAGACTAAGAATAGCAATTGGAGCTGCAAAAGGACTTGCTTTCTTGCATGGAGCTGAGAAGCCTGTGATTTACAGGGACTTCAAGACTTCAAATGTCTTACTAGATTCTGTAAATAAAAATCAACTTGATTAATTTAATTCCCTATTCTCAGATAATATTTAAGTATAAATAATTTGACCCAAAAGAACCATAATTCTCAAGCTGCTATGTTTGTTTGTGTTTTGATAGGATTTCAATGCAAAGCTATCAGATTTTGGACTTGCAAAGATGGGACCTGAAGGATCAGACACACATGTTACAACAAGGGTTATGGGTACCTATGGATATGCTGCACCAGAATACGTCTCAACAGGTAGCCATTTCATTTGAAAAGCAAATTAGTGTTTGGTTTGCTAGCCTTTAATTAACAAGGAAAAATTCCTCTGTTTCTGTCAAAGTTTTTATATTTTTATTCCGGGTTTATATATGTTAAAGTTAGGTGGTGGTTTCATTGTACTTGTCATTTAAGATATAATCTAAATACAAAAACAAACCAAAAACATAATTGACTGTTACTCTGAAGAACTTTTAATATGTGGATGAATTTGTAGGGCACTTGACAACAAAAAGTGATGTATACAGCTTTGGGGTGGTACTACTAGAAATGCTAACAGGAAGAAGAGCCACAGACAAATCAAGACCTAAAAGTGAGCAAAACCTTGTTGATTGGGCAAAACCCTACCTCACTAGCAATAGAAGATTGAGGTACATTATGGATCCAAGACTTGGAGGTCAATATTCTGTGAAGGGAGCAAAAGAAATAGCCCTACTGGCTCTGCATTGCATAAGTGTGAACCCCAAAGATAGGCCAAGAATGCCAGCCATTGTTGAAACTCTAGAAGGCTTGCAAAATTTCAAGGACATGGCAGTCACTTGTGGGCAATGGCAAGCATCACCAAAGACTAGTACTGCTAGGGTCAATAATGGAGTTTCCTCCGCTAAGGTTAAATTGGAGATTAAAGGAGCTAGCTTCAGAAAATCCTCCCTAGCAGTCAACCCTAGTAGGAAAAACACATGAATATATTTACAGCCTCTGGTCATGGCCACTTTGAATTGTAAAATAATAAGTGTGCAATGTAGATATGAATGTATAATAGACAAAATTTGAATGGTAATGCATGTAAAGCTGCTGTCAATGTTATAAATTGGCACAAATATATAAATATGAAAATGTTTGGATGGAAAATGAACATATATATATAATCTTCCTTTTTTTTTTCTTTTTTTTTTTTTTTTATATTGTAATCTTTTCCTTTCCATTATATATCCAAAGGTTAATTAAACCGTTTTAAAAAAATAATAATAATAATTTTAAGAAAGGAAAAGAAAGACAACAACAATTTTTTGTCGTTGCCTACAAGTAATATGGAAAAATTTCTCCAAATATTAACGTGGTTGAAAATTAACATTCATTTATCAAAAAAAAAAAAAATTCTATGAAAAGCATGAATAAAATACAAATAGTGAATTACCAAAAAGAAAAAGATTAAAAGAATATTGTACCCGTGTCATAATATTCAACGAAATATATGATAGATTATTATTCTTCATTTAACCGTGTCTGAAATAAGTTTATAAGATGAAAAAGTGAAAGATTATAAGGATTAAACAAATAATTTTGTTTCCTGAGGTTGATTTTTAACCATAACAAAGTTAAAAAATATGATAAACATAATTGGAAAAATTTATCAGTTTAATAAAAAACAAAGCTAGGAGGGATTAAAAAAAAAAAAATCTTTCATCCCGGGTACAAGAAAATCTTGCGGGTATTCACCAGAGCCCCATTAAACAAAATGAGCTAACTTTTTATTCCCTCCTGACTTCGCTCCCTTTCTCTGCCCTCGCGGAGTTCCCAAGTTTCCCTCTTTTACAGTCCGACGAATTGTTGAAGTCGGAGAGAATCAAAGAGGTCCGAAAATGGAAGCCCAAGAGACTTTATTAGAGGAGCTGCTAAACGTTGAAGTTGAGATTCAAGATGTTGAAGGTGTTTTTTGCTTTTTCTTTGTCCTCAACTTCCTCTTTCAAACAATTTTTCTTTCAGTTTCTTTTTTTTTTTTTTTTTTTTTTTTTTGTTTTTGTTGTTTCAAGTCTATGTGTTATATGAGTTTTTGGTAGATGAAAGCAAAATCGTTGCTTTTTGGTTTGGTTGTTTAAATTCTGCTACATTGGCATAAACCTCTTCTGGGAAAATTCAAAAATTCATTTTTTTTTATTTTTTTTATTTTTATTATTATTATTATTTTTTTCTGTTTGGAATGCTATCGAGGAGAATTATAATTTCTTCTGTTGTCTGTATTAAATTGAATATTTTTAGTTTTGAGTTTAGAAGCGCCTGCTGAAATATATTTGCTCAAATGACTGTGGGATATGAAGCTGCAAATCAGATCATATGAGGAGGAAGTATAAAATATGGAATTCTTTAAGCCCTTAATAGAATATTATGTTTCCTATAAAATAATGATATTATAAAAAAAAAAAAAAAAAAAAAAAAGAAAAAGATATGGAGTATACTCATGGCAGGGAACTCTTCTACATTTGAGGTTGTTGCTGCGTATATTTTAGGATTCTAAAAGCTTTATTATTGTATCACACTGATCATTTAACTTTTTGTTTATATAGATAAATATTTTCGTAGTTAGAATAAATAATGCTTTCTGAATACACATCAAGTTGCTCAAAATGAGGACACGAATGTCTGCAAATATTTGTTTCATATCTTTTGATTTTGATTTGAATTTAATGCTTATCTGTTGGATTAGATATACCTGGGGAATTTCTCGTTGATCATTCTGCTATTTCGGAGTTGAGAAATTTGAATTTATTATCATCTGGATCCCTTACAAATATATTTTTGGTTTCTTTCATTATTTGCTTTGCTAATTTTAAACATTTATGACACGTTTGTATTCTTTTGTGTTGTATTTGTACTTTATGTCTCATTTTCCAGAGCAAATGAAGATATTGCTTCAGAGACAAGATACCTTGTATGAGAGACAATCTCAACTAAAGGCTCTGCTGGAAGCATCAGAAGGAAGCGAATACCCTGCCAAGGACACTGCTTCGACTACTGTTGAGAACTGGTCTGGCTCATGTGAATGGGATTCTGAAGCTGATGATGTTAGGTTCAATGTTTTTGGCATATCAACATACCGTGCAAATCAGAGAGAGGTTAGTACCCCACTTTGGCATTTTAATGTTTTGAAAGTCCTTCTGCTGTTAAAGCTGTAATGTATTTAGTTTAATAAATTAATAGGTTGATCTTATACAACTTTTAAATTTTACCTTTATATAGTTTGAAGTGTATGTTATATAAATATCTGAATTAATTTGAATAACCCACACAGACACAGGTAACATTTTTAGCAGATGTCTTCATATTGTTAACTTTTATCCTTTGATTCTATCCCTTTTCCAGTAAATAAATTTTTTTGTTTAAAAAAATCATAACATTTATAACTTAAAAGTATAATTACAGAATGTCTAGAGAATGAAATATTACGGCATATAAATTCAGTATTTAAGTTTGTTTCATGCTGATTAGTGTTCTAGAGCCTTTATCTCGTCTGCATATGAAGATTTTCTGATATTGTTATCGTTAATGTCAGATCATTAATGCTGTCATGAGTCGAAGAGATGTTTTGGTAATTATGGCTGCAGGTGGTGGTAAGAGCCTTTGTTATCAGCTTCCAGCAATTCTTCGAGATGGAGTTGCTCTTGTCATCAGTCCTTTGCTTTCCTTAATTCAGGATCAGGTGCGATTCACTAAAAAGTTCTAATTATCCAAAAATATCCTTTTGCAAACATAATTATAACATTTTAAGCAGATTCTTTGACAACAACATTTGCTTCAGGTGATGGGTTTGACTGCTTTAGGCATTCCAGCATATATGTTGACATCAACTACTAGCAAGGAGGACGAGAAGTTTATATACAAGGCTCTTGAAAAGGGGGAAGGAGATCTGAAAATATTGTATGTGACACCAGAGAAAATATCAAAGAGCAAGAGGTTTATGTCAAAACTTGAAAAGTGCCATAATGCTGGGCGTCTCAGTCTTATTGCTGTTGATGTAAGTATGATTGATTTTCAGTGTGTGATACCTTGATATTGCTTATCTTTGTTCTTTGAGGAACTGGTTGGTTTTAGTTGTAGTGAAAGGGCAGTGGTGTTAGGGATTTGTAGTTTTGTCAATTTTCTGGTTTATTTGGCTGGAGAGGTTTAGGCTGAGATTTGAAGGTTAGATTTCTAAAGGATGTTTCTATGTGGGGCAGAGTGCAATACTTGTCTTATCTCTAGGCTTTGCCTTCTAAAGAGATTAAAGATATACCTTTTCCCTTAATTATTATTTTTATTAATGTAAATTTAGAAGAAGATGAAGCAGCAAGAACAGCCTTGCATTAAGAACATTGAAATTAACGGGCTTATTGGCAGGAGGCACATTGCTGCAGCCAGTGGGGTCATGATTTTCGACCTGATTACAAAAATCTTGGCATCCTCAAGATTCAGTTTCCCAGTGTTCCTCTTATTGCTCTCACGGTATTTCCTCTATCTACATTATTCTTTTTCTGATAAAGAAGTATGTATTTGCTGTGTTTTAATCTGAACTGTTTTGGTTTGGGTTATGTTGATGTAGGTATTTTATTTTATTTATTTATTTTAAATATTTTACAGGCAACTGCTACTCATAAGGTGCAAATTGATCTCACACAGATGCTCCACATTCCAAAATGTGTCAAATTCTTCAGCACCGTCAATAGACCAAATCTCTTTTACATGGTAGAGATTGTTTATGGTTTTTGGCTTAGAATATTAAGAGCTGGGCATTTAATTCCTTAAACTCCAGGTACGAGAAAAGTCTTCAGTTGGCAAGGTGGTCATTGAGGAAATTGCTGGGTTTATTCAAGAATTTTATCCAAATAATGAATCTGGGATTGTTTATTGCTTCTCTAGAAGGGAATGTGAACAGGTTTGGGTTGCTTTTTTATATTTATTTTCAGTTGTTGACATCTTTGTATTTCATAGTACATTTGTACCATTGTGAGGCACGCAAGAGCAAGTTAGATGTAAGCCTAGTTTTTTTTTGCTTCGTTAGACAACTTTAAATTTGTTATACCATAAAAATTGTAGGTTGCAAAAGAGTTGCGTGAAAGTGGAATTTCAGCTGATTATTATCATGCCGATATGGATGTAAATGCTCGTGAGAAAGTTCATTTGCGGTAAATTCATTATACTGATGCTTTTCCTAAAATGGCCTTTTTCAGATATGGTCATTGGTGAACATCTCGTTAATCTCAATGCTTGAGATAACATGATAATGCAATGCAGAGATACACTATTATTATTATTACTATTATTTCTCCTCCTTTTCCTTTGAACTTGGTTTTTGAGAATTTTTTAGAAGCCATGGAAATTTATTGCTTAGGGTTATTCTGTTGTCAAAAGCTGTACAAACTGGAAGGTAGGACAAAAGAGACAAGAGAGTCCAATTGATCATTTATTTGATGTTGGATAATAAATGATACACTGTGTAAATAAATAGTTTTCCTATGTTTGAGGAAAAGAATAAACATGAACATTAAATGAAATACAATTTGAAATTGTGTTGGTTGTAAATAAATGATATTAAATCATGGACGCTCTCATGTATGTTTGATGATGCAGGTGGAGCAATAACAAATTGCAGGTCATTGTTGGCACGGTATGTGCAAGTGTATTGGTACTTCTTAAGAATTTTATGTTTTCTATTTCTTTTAATGCCCTGCATTTAACGTTACAGGTAGCATTTGGTATGGGAATCAATAAACCAGATGGTTAGTATTTTAGACCTATCAATTCTGCATTCCTGATATGTTGTCTTTCTGATAAAATATTTTCTAGAGTTTCCTACTTGTATGAATATTTTTCTATAGGAACATCTCTTGTTTAACTAGTTTTAGTTTGCAAATATTGAGGACAAGATGGTAAGTTTCCCTCAAAACGCGAGTATAAAGTGTGGGAAGCTTCCTGTGTCTGAGGAATCTATTTGCCCATTGTTACCTAGGTTCTATAGGAACATCTCTTGATTAACTACTTTTAAGTTTGCAAATGTTGTGGACTTGTGGACAAGGTGACATTGGATATGGCTTAATACCATTAGGTTCTACTTAGCTCTATAGTTTGCTTGCAAGCCTCTCTTGCTTTCAAGTTGTGAAATTATTCAGTTCTTGTTGTCACTGCAGCACCTATAAACTTTTATCAGGTGCTTTTGCAAGTCATGTGCCCCTGTTCCTAACCTCAATGGGGGTGGATAGGTCTAATGCTGGTTTATGTGTTTAGTTTTAAGCACACAATGAATATGCTTATGCAATTCTTGTTCTATGTTTCATCTTTCTTTCTCATCTAAAGTCCTTTTTTCCAATTGAAATATGGATATGTATGCAACAATGTTTTATGTTCTGACATTTAATACTCTGGCTGCTTGTAGTCAGGTTTGTAATTCATCACAGCTTGAGCAAATCAATGGAAACATACTACCAGGTTCTTCCCCTTCTCAGCTAAACAAAATTATTGCATACATTTTTATCATGTAACCACCTTCTGCTGCAGGAAAGTGGTCGAGCTGGACGAGATGGACTGCCTTCTCAATGCCTACTGTATTTTAGGCCTGGTGATGTTCCTAGGCAGGCAAGATTTTCTTTAAGGAAACATTTATTATGACCTGAAAATAGTTTCGAAGTGTAGTTGGATTCAAAAACAAATTTGTAATTTGGTTAATATCAAATTAGAAAACATGCTTTCCACAGAACTTGAAGATTTTTTGAACTTAATATATAAAAATATTTGTCTTATATATATATATATATATATCAAGAAAACAATAGAAGGAAAGATTATGTAGACAAGCTGGTGACAAAGAAAAGAGATATGTAAACAGATTACGGGTTCACTACCTTTCTGAGTGTTTGTAAAATTAAGTTTGAAATCATGAAATGTTGTTTGGTTTACTTGTTTTCAAACTGCCTACTTTTTTAAGAAAAGAAAACAAGAAATTGCTTTTATAATTTCATGCCATACGAGAATTGAATATCTGAATCCTTTGTACATAGCATCACAGAGCATATTGTAATATTCAACATGACTTTTCTTTTAGCAGAGTACAATGGTCTTCTATGAAAATTCCGGATTGCAAAATCTTTATGACATAGTGCGATATTGCCTGGTAATATCATCTCTTGTCTAAGATAAATATGATAGTGGGTTCTTATGTCAGATATTTATTGATCTTCCTTACTGCAGTCTAAAAGACAATGTCGTCGAAGTTCCATTTTCAGACATTTTGCTGAGCCATTCCAAGACTGCAATGGTAATATTTGTATATACATACAGACAAATATACGAAACATATCACTTGCATGCACTGCTTTTGTGAAATTTAATGTAATTAATATTGTCTCAGGGATGTGTGACAACTGTGCATTCTCAAGTGAGATTGAGGAAATGGATGTCTCTAGTATGGTTCTTTCTCATTTCTTCAAAATATTTACCCATTTTCAGTTTTCGTTCTTATCATGTCAGAGATGGCTGTTGTTTCTTATATTTTTCCTGTTTATCCGGATGTATGTGGTTTATTACCCCCCTATAAATTTTGCCATATTACTATATGATGCTGAACATGAAAAGTTAATTTTACAATTCTGTTTTATTTTTAAATATTTTATAGTTTTCCATATCCCATTAAAGTTATTAGTAGATTTTGGAAGTATCAGATTTATGACTAATGCACCCACTGTAGAATCAATTAATCAAGTGATAGAGCAAAGTGACCATACAAATTTATTTTTATTCCTGTTAACATTATTGCTTTCCTTGGTTAATATTTAATGAGAAGGAAAGTGTAGTAAATTTATTTAATATTTAATATTTACAATTTGTTGTGCATTATGTTGGCACGTTTTTAGGCCATGCAAAAGTTATTGTTTCTTTACTCCAAGATATTCGAGAAAATGACCAGAGATTGACAATGTTGCAGTTGATTGATAAATTGAAAACTAAGCACAAGGAACTAGGTTGGTCTGTTGCTTGTTTTAATTTATTTATTTATTTATTTATTCCTACAGAAAACTTCACTTCACGTAGGGCTTATATGTAAAGATTTGGTAATTTATCTTTGGTTGCACAAATTCCTCAGGTTCTAACCTAAAAAGAGATCAAAAAGAAGAGCTTGTCATAAAGCTTATATTAGATCGGGTTCTGGTAAATATTCTATCGCTATAAGACTTTTGACTTTGCGTAGTGGATAAATTTACTGAGCTGTTTTTTGACGCTTAAAAACTGTTCTTATTAATACATTTATCATCAATCAACTTGCTAGTATTTGCTTATAGGAAACATTTACATCTGACCGTTGTATTCTCATTGTTATGGACTCTCATTGTTATGGACTGTATGACTGCCGTAGTTGGTACTTTGTTTTCTTAACTGATTCAAACCGGATTAGAATTATTTGTTTATTTCCTCACTCAACTCATAAACTCTGTTAGCGCCATTCTAGGGTGTCGTTTTATCAAGTTTGTGATACAGAATTATTCTATTGTTGTTGTAGATTGAAGAGTTTCAGCATACAGCTTATGCTACAAATGCTTATCTCACAATAGGACCATTTGCCAAGCAGGTATTGCAGGGTAAGAATGCTTCCATTTCTAAGAAGATGCCAGAGATCTTTAAGTCTGTATTGTATGAGCCTCTTTTATGACTTTTAGTAAGGAGAATATTTTGGATATGTGTACCTATATTGGAATATTGTGGTTTATAATACTGGTCTTCCCACCTCATAATGTCTATTAGAGAAGGTTTTTGATCTTTCTGATGCCTACATTTTGAAATTCTTGGGTGTTTTAGTTATTCTATAACTGACATTATTTATTCTTTCCGGACTTAATAGGAAAAAGGGATGTTAAGCTTGAGGTCTGCAATGCACAGAAAAAAGTTGCAGGTATAAACTCTGTCAAACACAATGTTGCATTCTCTGGTTTGGAAATGAAGCTTGATGAGCTGCGGAAGGAACTCTCTTCAACTCATGGCGGAATATTCCCACATTCCATTTTGTCAACCCAACAAATATGCATGATCAGTGCCCAGAAGCCCAATACTCTGGAACAGGTAAGTTTGGTTAATTTTTTTTTTCAGTTTCATTTCTGTTTTTTTAAGAAGTCATGCCTTAAACTGCAAGATAAAGTCAAATTGGTCCTCACCCCTTCAGGTTTTTTTTGTTGAGTATGATTGTAAAAATTAACAACCAAATATAACGAACTTCTATACTAAATAGATGCATCCAAATCTTATGCAGTTGGAGAAGATAATTGGAAGACTGAAAACAGAGAAGTATGGAAACCGAATTCTTGAACAAATAATCAAGTACGCTGATTCCAATGAGTTGAAAGATGAGCACGGAAGTGATGTTAGACCCAAAAAAAGGCTAAAAACAAAGAAGCCTGTAGTTCTTATTGAGAGCAGTGATGATGATGCATGAAAGGATTCTTTTCAATTATTTTCGTTCCAACACAGGGTGGCAAGCAGTGGGAGGAGAGTGAGCAAACAAATTTTTTTTTTTTTTTTTCCCTCTCCCCTGTTTTTTGAGTTCACCATGATCGTACACCCTTAACAGTCTATGGGTATAACACCAACGAAATGAAAGAATGAGCCAAAGCCATGTTAATCTTCACATCTGATTAATACTTGGATTGTATTTGGAATTATTTTTTGACATTTCAAAGCGTATTGTTTGTAAAATTTTTCACTTTTATTATACAAGAAATTCAAAGGTATTGATTACACAGTTCAAGCAAAAGCAAATGAGCACACTAGTTAATATTTCTTTATTTTATATGAAATAGTAATTTACTTATTTAACACATAGACAACCTTTCTTGGCAGTCTTTCACAATAATTATAAGCTTGTTCAATTAATCAATTAATGGCAGAGCAAATCCTGCGAATTTCGCCCTCAGTACCTGTTTTCACATCAATGTTGCCCATTTTCACCATGGAACTGCCAAATTTCCCATGGAAATTCGACCCTCCCCCAACCAGAAAGTGTTGGACAGCATTTCTCGTGGGGATATCAGACCACAACTTCTGATCAACCTCTAGTGTTCCTCTACCATTCCTCAAGTTTCTATAGAAGGACACGTCGAAATGATGCGGGCTTACCGTGTCAAGTGCTACACGGGCTGTGGCATCGCCATTCTGTGGGCATAGTTTTTGCAGTTGAGTAGCGTAAACAGGGTCCATGGAGGGATCAACACTATTGGCTGCTGAGAAGTTGTAGAGCCTGTAGCTGAAGAACTGGCATGCTGAAGTACCAATTGTGTGTGCACCTGCCCCATGAAAATGCAAATGTCTTAGCCAAAATTCATTTTCCTTGGGGGAAATAAAGATATTTAATTTGGGTTCTTTTGGTTAACATTTTTTGTCCTCTAGTTGCATCACTTATTTAAGCTTTTCAAATGTTTGTATATATGTTGCATAAATTTCAATTCGTGCAAAAATGGGACTTTAATTAAGTATACAACCTTTTTATCAAAATAATTATAAAGAAGAAAAGTAGCAGCTGTTTTATTTCTTACCAACCAAGGTGACGAGATCTAGAACGTTGAGACCTTTTTCTGCAAACTTTTTCGTCAACGTTTCGGTGGAGTATCTAAAGCTGGGAAAATTGACATTACTCGCTATTGAAACCCGACCATCTCTTCGCCCGGTTGGCACAGACCAAGAAGGTCCACCCGTCTGCAAAATGTACATATTAAAAAAAAAAAAATATATATATATATATATGTGTGTGTACATTTTTGGACAAAATTTTTATCCAGAATATCATCCCAGTACTTGGTAATATTATGAGTCACATAAATGTGATGCGCATACATGGCTGTATCCATCAGCTTATGTGGGATGCTTAACATCTATTAATATTACCAAGTAATAAATAAGTTATAATATTGTCCAACATAAGTTGTCCGATATATAATTATAATGGGGACTAAAAACTTGTTTATATAAATTAATCACCAGAACCACAGAATCACGTGCAGCAAGAGCGAGAATGTCTGCGCAGGAAACAACACCAGGGCATTCAGCTTCAAGCTGGGACTTGGCATCCTCAATCACATTGTAACCTCTCAATCCGAGATTTGGTTCGGCCATCTTCTCCGCAGTCCGGCCGTCAATAAGGATGGAAGCATCGCAGCCTCTGACAAAGCAATCATGGAAGTGCAAATTTAGCAAGGCAGGAGCTATGGAAGGATTGGAGTTGAAGTGAGACCCAACTGTTGACCTAACAATTACTTCAGCTTTTGGGCATGTAGCTTTATAGAACCCAACATGCAGGCCTTGGCCATGCACCATGGTTGCATTTGCAGCAAAACAAACCAAGAGAAACAGTGAAACGATCAACCTTGTGAAACAACAACTTGTTCCCATTTGTACAAAAACTTCAATTTTTTTTTTTTTCTTCTTTTTGGCTGTTAAAGATTTTATTTTTGGTGAAGTGATAATTATGTGGGTTGAGAAGAACTTGTGGGACGAAAGCGCCATTCATTTATAGGGATATGAAGTGTATTAATTAAGTCGGCAAAGCTCAAAATCATGGCTAATTTAATAAAATTAATGCGGAAGTGTATTTGTATTTTATACATTTATATGTATACATATAATATATTATATAGGTGAAGAAGCAGTATGAAGAGATTTGCAAAATAAAGAAAAATAATAGTAATTATAAGCTTTCAAGTAATACATTAATTAGGTACAGACTTTCGATATTAGTATATGATCAAATATATGTTTTGAATGAATTGTTTATATTTGTGGTTATCGAGTTATGTCCTAATTATGTTAGTTTATATAGCAGAGTAAAAGTAAAAAAAATAAAAAGTAAAAAAATAAAAAGAAAGAAAACATGCAATAATTAAAAATAGGTAATATAAATGTGATTATAAAATAATACAATTAAAAAATAGAAGAAAGAAAGCATGCAATTATCAAGAATATAATTTTTCAACATTAGTATTAATGCAATAACTACTCAATAGTAACATGATGATATATATTTTCTGAAATGAATTGTTCGTATTAGTAATTACCGAGTTATGTACTAATTATATATGTTAGCTTACATAGCAAATTAGAAATAAAAATAAAAATAAAATTTATGCTGTAACGTATTTCTGTATTTAATACATTCATATATACTTCGTGCAATGACTTGTGAAATTTATATGTCAAGGTGATAAAATTCCTTCTCTCACAATTAAGGTGCTGGCAATGTGCTTCCACATCAATTTTATCCCCAAAAAAATAAAAATAAAAATAAAAAATTTTAATAAAGTGCATTGAGCATTAATTTAATATGACTTGATTCAGGATGGAATATGATAATAAGAGTAGCACAAAGGTGGAAATATTTTCTTTATGGTCAAGCACTTTGTTCTGTATCGGATAAAAGGAAAAAAGAAAAAAACAATAATAATTTTTGAATTATTAAAATATTTGTTAAATTTATTTAACAAATAATGTGAAAAATAATAAAGTAATATTTAATTGGTTTATTATTACTATTGTTGTTGTTATGGTTGTTGTTTAATATTTATGTTTTTTTTAAAAAATAAATAAAAATAAAAAAACTATTTTTATTTTATATAAATATGGCAATCAATAAGTGCCAATTAGCGTGTCTATTGCTAGTTACTTTGGTGAAGTTATTAGGTGAACTTCTATAACCTTACATAAGTATACTTTCTATAATGATAGGAGGAAAAAAAAAAAAAAAAAAAAACTCAATTATTTATTTTGAAAAAGCAATTGCTTGTTTTTAAAACCTGAAAACAGTTTGTAAACATAAACCAAACAAGGCTCTTGTCTTTTTATTTTTTTGTCCTAAATTAATGATAGTTGTTAAAAATCCCCTCCCAAACCCACATACCACATTACGCGGTGGAGGGTTAGAAACAGAGGACAAATTGGCATGGTTTTACAAAGTTTTTGGAAAGTACACCACAAAGTCGAGTTATGGGTGGTTGTATTTTGGATAATGATTGCAAGCCTATGAGGTCCAGTTGAGAGGAAAGATCAGATTTGTTGAAGACATATCTGGGAAGTTCACGTTGAAGTCGGGATATTGGATGGATGGCTCGTATTTTGTGGTAATGGTGCAATAGTGGGAGGTCCAGTTGAGAGAAATATCAGATTTGGCTGAGAGATATTTGGTGGAAGGAGATTTGACTTATGTGGAGAGGGTATCATGAGGTGTTGTGCATATGCTTTGAATAAAAGAAAAATTATAGAAAATAGAAGGTGTGAATTATGCCAAAGTAGGGGATGAAACAGTTCTGCATGCATTATGGCTATTTCCACATGCAAAGCGGGTTTGGAAGAATTGGATTGGTATAGATAGTGGAAGAAAATAAATATTAGTTCTTTTAGAGAGTTAGTTGCGTGGGCTTTAGAGAAATTAGCAATTTCCAAAAAGGAACGGTGTAGTTGCTTAAGTTGGGGTTTATAGAATAGAAGGAATGCAATCTTGTATGGTGAGGTGGTGAAGAATGATGGGGTTCTATTGGAGAGTGTTGCAGGTTTACACTTGAGAGTTTCAAGAAGCAAAGAAAAAGCCTCATATTGATAGAACATGACCTGATGTGTGTTTATGGAGACCTCCAAAGCCAGCGGCATACGAAATCAACGTGCATAGAGATGTTTCGGCGGCACAGGGGACTGTTGGAGTGGGAATAGCAATTCGAGATGCTAAAGTGGAAATTGATGGTTGCTTTGGCAAAACCTTTTAATCACCTATACTCTCCCCTATCTACAGATTTTTAAGCTAGTAAAGAAGCATCTTTTTTTTCTTTTTTTTTTTTTTTGCCATATCGGTTTCTATGGTGGCGAGACTGTCAGTGATTCAAAAATGGCAGTAATACTTTTTCTGCTCTTAACCCCCAGCCCTGAGAGCTCACCTGCTTCCTTAGTCACTGGCACTGAAATTAGATCCCTGTTCTTAGTGTTTTCTTTCCAATTGACAAGCGAATCAGGCTTGCTCTTATACTTTTAGCATTGGACTTTTATGAAGAGGAAGGACCTGCTTCGTTAATTCCTTCTATCCAGGAAGTAATGTATTCTTTTTCACTCAAAGTAATAAATTTCTATTTCTTTCAAAGAAACCTCACATTCCCAGTATTACTAAATGCTCTTTGAAGTTGTTTGCTATGAATAATAGCGTATCTGGTTCTTGTCCTGTGTTTGAATCAAAATTGGATAGCGGCTAGTTCTCCTAACAATTACTTATTGATTGCCATATTTATATAAAATAAAAATGATATAAAAATGATATAAATATTCTTGTCCTATTTTTATTTAATGATGGATTAGCAACTTAATTAACAATAATAAAAAGATTATATCCACAGAAAGAGACAGAGAGCATCCAATTAAAAAGCAATCTGGTGTCCAGCCAAATCAAACTGAACAAGGGAAAATACAAAAGACCACAAAATATGTAGTATTACTTAATGACAAAATGCAAAATGTAATTCAAAGTAGCAAACTGCCCTAACATCAGAAGCCACAGAGTAACAAAGAGAAAAGCGAATAAATTTTCCATATCCTGATATGATATTGTAGGATCCCATTGAAACCCTTATTTTACTACCGCATAAAATGCAAAGCATTCTCTGCCAAGTCAAATAAACTTCTTGTATGGTCTGCCTGCATCCTCGTCATGTTTATGCTGTCAAGCATAGAAAACAGAAGTATTAAGAAGCTAGAAGATCGACTATGCTTAAAACAAACAACAACTCCTTACAGTCAAAACCCCATCATATTTTTAGAATTCAATGAAAACTGGTTTCCAATTGCAAACTAAATAAAGCTACACTCATCACGATATCATCATCAACAATGAAACTTTCAGTAGCTCCAACCAAAATTAACAAGAAATTCCAAGTGCGAAACAGTATGGTTTAAAAACATTGTAATTCTGCAATCTCAGCGCTGACAAGAGGACAAGCTAGGACAGGATTCAACATCAACTACTATTGTGGGATTTACAGTCAGAAATCCTGTGTCTTGAAGGCTTGCAGAGGATAAAAGTAAAGATTTCTTAAACAATTTACCGAGATGTAAGGATTAAATTTTCACTATCCAAGTTGTGAATAAGAAAATGAGCGATGCTTGTTGGAAAATTTTGGACAAAACAAGTAACTTTCAAAGGCTATTTAAGGGTGGGTTGTGATAAATTCTTGAGATAAAGTGTCTGTAAGACAGCAAAACAAGCATACATGTATGAACGAATATATATATACGTCGAACGCGCGCGCGCGCACACACACACACACACACACAGAGAAGTCATTTCTTATATTGAATGTCACCAACAAATTTAGAATACTCATCATTCCTATCAATTTTACTTCGTTTTTGAGCAAAAAATCACAAAAATGTCGACTAAAGTTCAACAAATTCAGGATGGATTCAGGTGCTAAAAGAGCATGGTCACAAGGCTAGTGTTAAATTTAGATGCTGGCCAGAGTTTTGACGAAACAGATGGCGAAGAGGCAATGTAAGAGAAAAAACAGCTCGGAACCACTAAAATATTTAAATTAGATAAGGAGAAAAAAACTAAAGAAATAGGAGTTGAACCCATAAACTTCAAAATGTACGATTTTGTGGAGCAATTTCTCAGCGATAATCTTAATCTAATTTCTCTCACACTAGATTAGCTTTTGGCTCTTGGGAACGGGGAGAGAACCAAGATTTGGGGAAGAATTCATGGTGAAATGATGGTCCTTTAATGTATCACTTCCCAAAACTCTATAAGTTGGCTAATGCAAACAAATCTTCTCAAGGAGATTTTGAAAGGACAAAATCAGATAATACTAAAAAGAAATTGAGAAAAAAATAATAATAAAAGTTATAGATTTTTAGAAGAATAGGATCCTTTAGAGAAAAAAATTGGGCATAATACTTCTCAGCAGGCATCGGTCTCATCCTAATGTTACTATAAACAACCTCTAAAAGTCTCACAGACAAATCCCAAATGAGAATCAGCCAATTTCATAAGCAAAGCTCCTAATTTTAAATACCCAAAAACAAAATTTATTTAAAAAAAAAAAAAAAAAAGCCCCAAATCGTAAACGAGGATTGCAATTTGTCTGAAATTACGAGCATTCAGAAAAAGAAAAAAACAAATTGGATGGTAGATAGATAAATGAAAAGGAGGGAGGGAGGGAAAACAAAGAAGATACGAATTCGCTGACGATGCCCTTGTAGACCAAGACGGGAATGGCGATGCCGAAGAGGCCCACGAGAAAAAAGTTTCGGCGAGTCCAGCGAAAGTTGTGTTCAAGGTTCTCTCTTGCTGATCCCCACTCTTCTATGAACCTGTTCTTGTTCACCTCCATTCCTCCCCCCATTTTTGCCTTTTACTCTCTCTCTCTCTCTCTCTCTCTCTCTACGATCTCTCTGCTGTGCTCTGCTCTCTCCCTCTACTGTTTCTTCTTTTGGGTTTTTCACTCCTGTTATGGGTACTGTTTGGTTGCTAGTATAGCATAAAACTTATTTCTCGCTCTTTGTAACAAATTCCGGATAATCCCTTTACCAAACTGGCCAGTGCACGCTTTATCAAAATAAATAAATAAATAAAACCAGCTATTCACGTGTCTCTATTGCCACTTCCACTAACTTAAAATAATAATAATAATAATAAAAATAAAAAGGCTTAATTTTTTTTTTATTTAATCGTGCATAACACACTTTGCCTCAAATGCTTGTTAATTAGATATAACTATAGTTTATTAGATATGTCTTAATAAAACTATAAAGTTAAAAAGGGAAAAAAAGAAATATGAACATCAAAAGTGAACACGCTTAGAAATTATATTGGTTTTTTATTATTTTTTCTCCTTCAAATTTAGATATGGCTATTTGAAATGTTGAACAAACTAATTAATTAATTAATTAATACTATCAGGGTGTGTTTGGCATGCGATAATGATGGGTATTGGATTGTATTGTATTATGTAATACAATGTTTGGATACATTTGGATTGTGAAGGTATTGGATTATATAATACCTCTTCGTGTTTTTCAATGCAACTCACGGTGTATTACTAATACACCCGATTTCCTTTGTATTATCTAATACAACTCTCCCTCATCTACAACTATGCCGCCTCTCCTCCCAAAAACTATACAGTTGATGTAATGATTTTTTGAAGAGGGGCCTCGAGAAGGTTGAGATCCTCTCTTTGACTGATCTGTCCTTGGTCTCGGCTAGGATCGACGGACCTTCCATGCCAGACCCTGTTGTCCACCCTCTCTCATGGATGCACACAGAGCCAACCCCATTGCTTCATCCTTTGGAAATTTGCCCAGAAACAAACACCTCCCAAAAGTAAAAAAAAAAAAAAATTTCCAATTCGACCACAGAAATTAAGAATACCTTGGAGAGAGATTAAACGCATCCCCTTCATCTTCTCTCTTCTTGCAATCTAACGAAAAAAAAAAAATTGAAGAGAAATTCCAACCCATTTTGCTGCAAATTAATGGCCGTCGATTTTATTTTATTTTTTCCCTCTTTACAATCTGGTAATGAGAGAAAGAGAAGGAAGAATGGTGCAGAGAAATTTGGGTGAAG